>NC_058080.1:418793922-419119233 GCF_014858855.1 Bufo gargarizans | reverse complement strand
GCCCTTTAAGGGGTAGTGATGGGCGAACATCGGCTGGAATGATTCGCGAACAAGATCGCACGAACAAATGTTTGCGAACCGCAAGTTTGCGGCGGGCCTCATTCCCTTTAATGGCAAGTGAACCTGAAAAACCTTCAGGTCATATTTGTAGCCAACAAATACTTACTAGAAGTGCAAAAATTGTCCCACAACATAGACAGTGACATACCAGAGGTGGGTCAATGGCAAAAATTCCCACAAAAAATATGTATTTTAATCAGGAGCCATCATGCATCTTAAAGGGAAACTGTCAAAAATGTGCCCTGCTGGAGCCTAGAAATGTTTTATTTTAGTCCATGGGAGTACAAGCCCCAAACATTAGGCATTCAACTCACAGAAAACATCAAGTGATTATGTGGCAGGAGGTATATTAGACGTTCATTGGATATCAATTTTACTGCAGGCCAGTGGACTACAGGCTGCGATAGACCAGCTTCCATCAAATATTGATTAAGGGGTTTGATATACCTGTTTCCACAAAATAATGATAGAGGGGATTGATATATCACCAGCTTCCATCAAATATTGATTAAGGGGTTTGATATACCAGCTTTTAGCAAATACTCATTAAGGGGTTCTATATACCTGTTTCCACAAAATAATGATAGAGGGGATTGATAGATCGTCTTCCACCACATATTGATAGAGGCTTGTGATACACCAGCTTCCACCAAATATTGATTAAGCGGTTCGATATACCAGCTTCCAGCAAATACTCATTAAGGGGTTCTATATACCTGTTTCCACAAAATACTGATAGAGGGGATTGATATATTGGCTTCCACCACATATTGATTGAGGCTTGCAATACAACATCTTCCACCAAATATTGATTGAGGCCTGCGGTATACCTGCTTCCACAAATACTGCTCTTCTTCAGGGACTTTGTCACAGGGTCATTTTGAAAATGACAGGCAGAGGAAGAGGCAGGCCAATCCGCATGTGTGGTAGGGGTTGGGCAGGTGCACCAGGCCTGAGCCAAAGTGGGACGTTGCAGAAGGTGCGTGCGATTAAGTCAAAGGACGCACATTACCGATGCGTAGCCATCAGGAAGAGAAGGTAGCAACGGTCGTCACCCAGTGGTCTGACGACAGTACCCAGATCATCCCAAGGACGGAGGTCCCCGCTGTTGCTGCCTACTCCGAGATCTCTAATGTCAGTGGTGGTGAAGGTGACGATGATGACGTGTCGATGGATGTCACGTGGGTGCCCACAAGAGAGGAAGAGGAGGGGATTACAGAAGGAGAGAACGAGCAGCAGATAGGGGGTAGAAGGAGGAGAAACAGGCCGAACTCTCAGTGCACAGGAGGCAAAAAGCAGACTGCAAATGTATCTGGAGCGAGCCATCCACCATGCACAGTCACATCTGGCGCTCCCAGGATGCCATCACATGACTCTGCAGTGTTGGCTTTTTTTAACGTGTCAGCTGCTGACAATAGTGTTGCCATCTGCAGCCTGTGCTGTCAATGTGTAACATCCCGAAGTATGTTATTAAACTCTCTTTCCCTGCTACAACATGTTAAGTGTAATTTTATTGTCCGTCTGTATAATTATATTGTCATTAATGTCATTTAATGTATTTCTAGACCTGTTTTATATTATGCTGTCATTTCCATGCACACCAGCAGGTGTGAGCAGAAGTGGGCTGGTCCCATGCCCTGTCTCATGGGGAGGAGAAGGAAGTTCTAGTTAGTGTACCAGCCACCCCTGCTTGGGGTAGGCTGTGTTAGTAGGAGCTCCCAGAAACAGGGATCCCAAGCCAGGATCAAGCCTCGGCTGAGGCCAAGGATCACTCTTCCCAGTACGAGCCCTTCAGCCTCGACTGTGCACCAGCAAGCAGCACCTCTAGAACTATAAATCTCCAGGAAGAACCATCCCCTGCGAGCAGTACTGCGAGTAACATATCCAGAGTCCAGGAGAAGCCAAATTCCTCCTCAGCTAGTCAGTCCCATACCAAGCAGAAGATAGACAGAGCAGAAGATAAATACCTGCCAGATTCTCCAGGCACATAGTATAGGAGCAGAAGAGATATTGATCCCTACCATACATTGCCAACACCTGCTGGGACCCAAGACTAAAGCTGTAACTCGTATGGATTTATGCTGCTATCCAGTAAAGACAAGTTGGATTATAACACCAGTCTGGATCTCATTTACTGCTACCAAAGTTCCTCAATTACTTCTATTAACAACACTCATTTTATTGCAAGTGAGCCAGGATCCAGGAGTCCAGCCGTACCAAGGTAGGAGACACCGTTGACATTACACAGAGACACTATCCCCACTCTGGCATTCCTCACCTGGTACATGAGTTATAACATCTTAAAGGGCCCTGCAACAGTACCCTGCGCACATTGCAATTGGCGTCACGAACAACTCATAGACTTATATTCAGTTATCCTGACCCACTGCATATTTTGCCACCGTACCCACGCCCCGGCTCACTGCAAATGCATAAGTCGCTTTAAGCCCAACACTCTCCTAGAGATGACCATCTTAAGAAGGCACCTGGCCTCTCATCACCAATCCCAGTGGGAGCAACACCGTCAGAACCCACAAAGCCACTCTCCTGACACTTTGCGTCCTGCATCTTTTTCTCCTCTCTCCCCCCATTTGTCCTCCACTCCACCTTTCACCGTGCCCTCATCTAATATACCTCCAGTCACATAATCACTTGACCTTTTCTGTATTGTGAATGCCTAATGTTTAGAGCCTATACTACACTGGCCTACAGTAAACTTGATATCTTGATGTCTAATATACCACCAGCCACATAGTCACTTGATGTTCTCTGTATGGTGAATGCTTAATTTTTGGGGCCTGTATTCCACAGGCCTGCAGTAAAATTGTTATCCAATGACTATCTAATATACCTCCAACCAAATAATCACTTGATATTTTCTTTACGGTAAATGCCTAATTGTTGGGGCCTCAGAGGAATTCAACACCTTTGACGACCACGTGTTATCGAATTTCACCTATTATCATTTGGGGAGTTATTCAACGGGGGGATTTTGTTAGCCATGTTTTTAATCCAATTCTATATTTTTATATGCTTTTAAACATATGTATTTGTACTAGCCTACAGTAAAATTGTTGTCAAATGACCGTCTAATATACCTCCAGCCACATAATCACTTGATCTTTTCTCTCCGGTGAATATCTTATGTTTGGGGCCTGTACTCCACTGGCCTGCAGTAAAATTAATATGAATGCATAATTTTTGGGGCCTGTAATCTAACTGGCCAACAGTAAAATTGTTATACGGTGGCCACCTAATGTACCTCCAGCCACATAATCACTTGTTCTTTTTTGTACGGTGAATACCTAATGTTTGGGGCCTGTACTCCACAGGCCTGCAGTAAACTTGTTATCCAATGACCATCTAATATACCTCTAGCTAAATAATCACTTTTCTGTACTGTACATTGAATGCCTATTGTTTGGGGCCTGTACTCCAAAGGGCTACAGTAAAATTTGTATCCTTTGACCACATAATGTACCTCAAACCACATAATCACTTGTTCAATTACCCCTGTATGTCTGGTGAATGCCTAATTTTTAGGGCCCGCACTCCCGTGGCCTAAAATAAAAAATTTTAAGGCTCCAGCAGGGCACATTTTTGAGAATTTCCCTTTAAAACATAAAAATGGCCCCTGATTAAAATACATATTTTTTGTTGGAATTTTTTTCATTGATCCCCGTCTAGTATGTCACTGTCCATGTTGTGGGACTATTTATACACTTCTAGTAAGTATTTGGTGGCTGCAAATATGACCTGAAGGTTTTCCATGTTCGCCTGCCCTTAAAGTGAAATGTGCCCCTCCTTGAACTTACGTTTCGTGAACATTTGATTGCGTTCGCGAACCGTCCCGGCCGATGTTAGTTCATCACTATAGGCCAGTACAGGCCCCAAAAAATAGACATTCACCTGACAGAAAAGAACTAGTGATTATGTGTCTGGAGGTACATTAGGCGGTCACTGTATAAAAATGTTACTGTAGGCCAATGGATTAGAGGCCCCCAAAAATTAGGCATTCACCTGACAGAAAAGGCCTTTTATGCAGCTGTATATACATAAGACAAGGACCATTCTTTGTTCTGGGTGCTGGCGGATGTGTGGGCTGGTATGAGAAAATTCAATTACACGTGGTGGTCACAGGTGTTGAATTCCTCAGAGATCCATGCCTCATTCATTTTTATAAATGTGAGGTAGTCCACACTGTCATGAGCTAGGCGAGTGCGCTTATCGGTCACGATCCCCCCTGCTGCACTGAACGTTATTTTGGACAGGACACTCGACGAGGGGAAGCCAAGAGTTCCATAGCAAATTGTGCCAGCTCTGGCCACAGGTCAAGCCTGCAGACCCAGTAGTCCAGGGGTTCCTTGCTTCTCAGAGCGTCCACATCGGCCGTTTACCCGATGTAGACGGACACCTGTCGGTCAGATGTATGTTGGCACCGACACTGTGTGCCAGAGATATATTCAATTGCCTCTGATATGCCCTTCTGGGAGAAATATTTCCTTCATGGGACCTTTCATTGAGGTGTGCCAGTGGCCACAAGTTTTCTAAAGGCCTCCGAGTCCACCTGTTTATATTGCAGTAGTTAGTGTGCTAGCAGTTCCGACAAGCCAGCGGTCAGCCGTTGGGCAAGAGGGTTATCCGGCGTCATCAACTTTTTACGCTCAAACATTTGGGCCATGGAATCCTGTCTTCTGCCAAATGAACGTGACAACGGCATGGTGGAAGGTGAAGTGGAGGACAAATGGGAGGAGAGAGGAGAAGAAGAAGAGGCAGGATGTGGAGCGCCAGAAGTGTGGGTTCTGACAGTGCTGCTCCCAGTGGGCTCGGTGATGGAAAGTCTTCTTAACGCATTCGTCCCTAGGTGAGTGTTGAGCTTACCACAACTTATGCATTGACAGCACAGGCTGCAGATGGCAACACTATTGTCAGCAGCTGACACGTAAAAAAAATGCCCACACTGCCAGGACATGTGCTGGCATCCTGGGAGTGCAGGATGTGACCGTGCATGGTAGATGGCTTGCTTCTGATACATTTGCAGTCTGCTTTTTGCCTCCTGTGCACTGAGAGTTCTGCCTGCTTCTCCTCCTTCCCCTCCCTATCTGCTGCTCCGTCTCTCCCTCTGAACTCCCCTCCTCTTCCTCTCTTGTGGGCACCCACGTGACATCCATCGACACGTCATCATCGTTCTTCTTCACCACCACTGACATTAGAGATCTCGGAGTAGGCAGCAACAGCAGGGACCACCCTCCTTGGGCTTATCTGGGTACTGTTGCCAGACCGCTGGGTGGCGGCCATTGCTACCTCATCTTTCTCATCTGATGCCAAGAATGGCTACACATCGGTAAGGTCTGAGAATGTATGGTAAAATAATTCCTCTGACTCGAGTGGAGGGGCTATGGTGGTGGTAGTGGTGGTGTCTTTGGGGGGTGCACACAGCAGATAGTGAGGAGGGTGCAGATACAGAGGATTAGGAGGGTGCAGAAACAGAAGGCTAAATGAGCCACTCAACCAACTCTGGTGCGTCCTTCCATGTAATCACACGCACCTTCTCCAACTTCCCACCCAGGCTCCGGCTTGGTGCATCTGCCCAACTCCTACCACCCCTGCGGAACGGCCTGCCTCTTCCTCTGCCTTTCATTAAAAAAATGACCACGTGCCAAAGTCCCTAGTGAAGAGCAATATTTGGTTGAAGCCGGTCTATTGCACCCCTCAATCAGTATTTTGTGGAAGCAGGAATATAGAACCCCTTAATCAGTATTTTGTAGAAGCAGGTATATTGCACCCCCTAATCAGTATTTTGTGGAAACAGGTATATAGAACACCTGAATCAATATTTGGTGGAAGCAGATATATCTTACCCCTCAATTAGTATTTTGTGAAAGCAGGTATATCAAACACCTCAATCGGTATTTTGTGGAAGCAGGTACGTATATAGCATCCCTTAATCAGTATTTTGTGGAAACAGGTATATAGAACACCTGAATCAAAATTTTGTGGAAGCAGATATGGTATATTGCACCCCTCAATCAGTATTTTGTAGAAGCAGGTATATCCCACCCCTCAATCAGTATTTTGTGGAAAAAGGTATATGGAACACCTGGATCAATATTAGGTGGAAGCAGGTACAGTATATCGCACCCCTCAATCTGTATTTTGTGGTAGCAGAAAATATAGTATAGGTATATCACACCAGTTGCAATTAGTTTTTCCAATAGCATTTGTGCCTCTATATATGCAGGTATCTATGCGGTATCGCAGAAGAACTGCTCACAACTGCTACACAATACAAATGCACTATAATATACTATCTATGTTAGAAAGTATATTATAAGTATATCACACCACTCAATATCTCACACCTATCGATAGCACACCTATACCAGTCCTTGAAAGGACTTTTGTGGCCCTATTATCTAGCGTTTGGTGTCCCAAACAGTCTCTCTTTGCTCCACAAAGCAACTTCTCCCTACACTGGCAAAACACAGAATGTAAAATGGCTGCCAGATCGGGTTCTGTTATAGGGTGGTGGTGTGTCCATGTGCTGAAACGTCTTAATTGGCTGTCCTGTCCCACCTGATGGATTTGTCATGGGTCAAAATTCGTCGCAATGCAAAAGTATATGGTGCATGCAAACATCACCATATGTTCGCAGCGAAACGACCGCCCGGTGAACTGCAAGGCCATCTCTAGTGACAGATCCTCTTAAAAATGTTTTGTCTTTATATTCCTAATTTAGTAGTATCTGTAGATTTACCTATAACGGCATAACACTTTAATAGATACAGTATGTTTTCCAATAAATCCAGACTTTATTGGGGTCTGTGGGAATGCAGATATTTTTGACAACAGTAATACAGCTGCAGGCTTCACTATTCTTACCATCATGAAACATAAATGAAAACAGAGCCTTATGTGTTTTCAACCTTGTGCACATGCAAAGACACATCTTTCTCTTTTGCAGTCTGCACAGACTTTTCCAGGATTTTACAAGTGATGCTCTATCCTCAGGATCGACCATCGATATGTGATCGCCAGAGGTCTGACACTCCGCACCCTCGCCAGTGAGCTGTTACAGAGTAGCTCTGGAGTGAAGGGAGCTTATAGTTAAGGCACTGACTTCTGACTCTTGGAGCTGCTGTACCCTTGGTAGGGACATTGTTCAGATATTGATGGCTTATCCTGAGGATAGATCATCACTTGCAAACTCCTTGTAACTCCTTTAAATAGGTTGATGTTTTTTTTTTTTTTGCTAGTTTTCTCTATCATAGTATATCTTACAGCTGCATATCCTAATCAATAAATTGGTATTCTCATCTGAGACAATGGGGGCAAATCACTAGGATATGCCCTCATTGTCTGATAGGTGCGGGTTCCACTGGTGGAACCCACACCTATGTCCTAATAGGAGCCTCGCAAAGTCGGGGCTGGAGGACTTTGGTCCAGCTACCAGTGCTCTCCACATAGAAGTTAATGGGAGCGCACTGCCGCCAATGACCTGCCACCACTCCCATTCACTTCTATGGGCTTGACGGAAATTTTTGGAGGCCCGATAGAAATGAATGGAGGGTGGCTGCGCATGCACAGTGTGCCCTCCACCACTTTCGGGGATCCGTTCTTGATGTAGGTGTGGGACCTACGCCTATCAGACAATGGAGGCATATCCTAGCGGTATGCTCCCATTGTCTGAGATAAGATAACCCCTTTAATTAAAACTTAATTTAAAAAAATCAAGTGCTTGATATTCATTTTATTATAAGAATACTCTACAATTAGTAAAATACAAACGTTCCACAACCTCACTAGAGCTATTAGAAAAATATGGGCAATGCTGAAAGCTGGCTTTATATTTTTAGGATGAATATCTTGGGACCGAATAGGTTAAGACTGGGTAAACTGTATTTGTGGTGTGAAATTTTAGCTAGATTTTCTTGGGGACATCACTGGTTTTCCCCAGTCAATTTTGTTTTGCCATTACAAATAGAAAAACATGCCTACAAGGGAAATGTACACAGTGAACAGACTACTGCCACTTCAACAAGGAAGCAAAGCTCACGCTTCAACGGCCTGTGAGACACACTTTGCAATAGGGCTCTTGTTTCCTTTTCTAGAGCCCAGCCAATGTAAAGAGGAAGGGAGAGATTACAACAAAATGTCCAAATCAAAGTCTAAATCCTTTATTGAAAGCTTGCCGAGTCCCCTTCTGGAAACAGTTCTCTTTTCACTAAGAAAATTTTCCAAGCACAAAAGTGTTGATTGAAGAGAAAAATACATTAAAATAGTGCTTTATGACCAGGGGCATCTTAATGTTGACCTCCCAGCACACAGTTCTCTCTATATCTATTAATGTTGTCTCTTTGCTTTTTTAATAACCTCATTTTCTTTGCAAATTTTGATGTGAAAAATTAAGACATTTTCTAAGCTCCTGATATTGATAACCTATATTCATAAAAGAACGTTAATATCTGATCGGTGAAGGTTTGACACACCACAACCCCACCGACCAGCTATTCCCTGCAGCCTATGATGCTGGAACTAGCACTTTGAATCTAAGATTAGGTCAATTGCAGTGGCCCCTGCACCTCAGCTCCCATTGAAATAAATGGGAGCTGACCTGCAGTAACATGGCATGGCCACTGCACTTAACCTGATTTTTCTGTTCCATTCATAGTGCTAGTTCCATCATCAAGGGCTGCAGGGAACAGCCTATTTGAGGACAGCCAGGTGCTGCCAAAACCCGGACCAGCACTTAAAATCCGGTCCGGTATTTGACCTCACCTGGCTGTAAATCAGCCCAGCAGCACATGCTAGGAGGAAAATACCTGTTTACCCAGACCAAACCTCTCACTGTGTCACATACCACCTCTCTCTTTATTCAACCCTGAGGGGGTGAACACATGCCAGACAGTGGAGCCGGGACAAGGCATCCGCATTTCCCTGTAAATGGCCTGCCCTGTGTTCCACCGAAAACTTAAAGTTTTGTAGGGAGAGAAACCATCAAGTGACCCGGGCATTTCTGTCCTTGGCCTGGCTCATCCACTTGAGAGGGGAGTGGTCAGTCACCAGGCAGAATTTTCTCACCAATAAATAATAGCGGAGAGATTCTAGTGCCCACTTGATAGCCAGGCACTCTCTCTCCACTATACCGGATCTCAGCTGGGGTGAGCTTACGGCTGAATAAGACAACGGGATGCTCCTCCCCGTTGACTTCCTCCTGAGACAGTACAGCACCGAGGCCTACTTCCGAGGAATCGGTCTGTACTATAAACTCCATTTTGAAGTCAGGAGTCAGCAAAACCGGGGACCCGCACAGGGCCGACTTCAAAGCGGAGAAAGCCTATTCCGCCCGATCATCCCAGCGAACCATCATTGACTTGTGTCCCTTCAAGAGTCCAGTCAAGGGCACGGCTAGAGTAGCAAAGCGGGGAACAAACCTCATATAATAGTCCACCATTCCCAGGAATTACTTTATTTGCCTAGTGGTGATAGGTCGGGGCCAATTCCATATCGCTTCTATTTTATTCACTTGGGGTTTGATGACTCCGCACTCAATAACATACCTCAGGTACTTAGTCTCTTTTAACCCTATTGCAAATTTTTGGGAGGTTAGCGGTTAGGCCAGCTTTCCGAAGTGAGTCCACTACAGCCTGCACTTTAGGTAGGTGACTTTCCCAGTCGGTACTGTGGATGACAATAACGTCCAGATAAGCCGAAGCGTACTGACGATGTGGACGAAGCACAATGTCCATTAATGGCTGAAAAGTGGCGGGGCACCATGCAGACCAAAGGGTAAAACCTTATATTGATACAGCCTCTCAGGCGTGATATAGGCAGTTTTCTCTTTGGCAGCCTCCGTTAAGAGCAATGTCTCCGCCAGACATCTGAGAAGCTCTGACAGACGTTCTTCAGAACCTCCTGCTTGAGGTTCTTTTGTTTTGCTTTCCTTTTGTCATCTCGTTTCCCTCTCTCAGCTGTCATCTAGTTGCACTGATTGCATCCCTTTAAATCCTCTCCCATACTGCATCACTTTGCGGTTTATACAACTTCCTGGAGTGTGTACATGCTGGATGCTACTACTGATGCTTCTACAGATAAGTCTGTTCATTTATTTGTGTTTTCCTGTTTGCTTGATCCTAGGTGACCCTGACTCCCTCCGTATTAAGTGTAGGGAGCCGGTGGTCATGTCCCCTCACTATTATAGGGTGTTCAGGTGTCATATAGTCGAGGCACGAGGGCATGCAATTTTCTATCATAGAGATCTTTGCATGGGCTGAGAAGACAGGGAGAGTTTCAGGGCTTAACCGCTTGCCGCACACCTAACGCCGAAAGGCGTCATTGCTGCGGTGCTCTCAGGCTACACTAATGCCGATTGGCATCATCTCGCGTGAGCCGAGATTTCCTGTGATTGCGCGCACACAGGAGCGCGCGTTCACAGGATCGCGTACTGCACAAGTTCATCTACAGCCTGCCAGCCACGATCATTGGCTGGCAGGCTGTGGATTTTTGAATTGACCAATGAAATGGTTATGTCAGACGCTATTTTGAAAATAGCGTCTGATATAACTGCTACCTGCTCCTCTGGTGGTCCCTTTTGCTTGGATCGACCACCAGAGGACACAGGTAAGTAGCACCAAATCACCACACTACACATTAGATATTACCCTGTCATTTATTAACCCCTTATTTAGCACCTGATCACCCATATTAGACTCCCTGATCACCCTGATCACCCCCTTATCCACCCCCCTGTCAGTGATCACCCCCCCTGTAAGGGTCCCTCATCCCTGCCAGGTAGTTAGCTACTTGCTAGGTAGTTTAGCGCCCAGCCCACCGCACCGCAGTCACTGATTAGTCGCTGATTAGCGTCATCGCTGTCGCTAATCAGCACTAGTACTATATAGTATCTGTAAGTGATCAATACTGATCGCAATCAGATCTATATCAGTACATTAGGGTCACCGTAGGTTCTACAAAAAAACGCAGTGTTCGCCCGATCAGGCCTGATCTTGTGCGCACACTTGCGTTCAGTCTGCCCCACCGTAAAATCGCTGCGCCGCTATAAAAGATCACTTTTGAGCTTTTTGGATCTTTATTAGCGATCGCATCTTTACTTTGCAAGCACTCCTTTTTACTAGGTAGGTTTGCTCTTTTTCCCGGGTAGTCTCAGAGGAATACTCCCTAAATTTAGTGAACCCAAAATGTCAAACAAGGGGTATTCCGCTGAAAAGGCCTACAGGATTCTGGCTGTGATGGATGAAAGCGATGGGGACGCCTCATCCGCTGAATCCAGTGGTTCAGAATATGTTAAGAATAAGAACTTTTGTTCGAAACGCGTCAAGTTTGCTACACTTGTGGGTGGATGTCCTGTACAAATTGTCTACTGCCTGAATAAAAGACGAAATTTTAGCTACCAAAAACGTAAGTGCTGGAATTCCCTGCTTTCAAGTATTAACGCTACAGAGGCTCACCAGCCATTTTCCGTGCACGCAGGTGTTCTTGATTGTGGGTGAGCTGGACTTTCTTTGTATATGTTCAGAATATGAACCTGTAGACAGCAGTGGCACTCTAACCGCTAGGGAAGATGACGAGGTAGAGGTCCCTGCTACGGTCAGGCGTACCCAATCCCATGTCAGAGTTCTGCATACCCCGCATGATGATCCTCATTTGCAGCAGAGTGGTGCTAGCGCTGATCTTGTTTATGGTGCGGCATACACCAGCAGCGCAGCACACCCTGGACCTTCTACCAGCACTGCCGTATTCCCTGGTGAAGTGGCGAGCACCAGAAGTGCAGTTCCAGCTGGTACGGTGGCACGTGCAATAACTCCCCTGTCGCAGCCACCACGTTCACAGGCCCGTAGAACCCTTAGTCTCCCAGAGGTGCTGGCAAATCCTAATTGGCAATCCCCTGCTTCCGCCGCACCCGTATTGCCCCCTTTCACCGCCCAGTCTGGAGTTCGCGTGGAGACGGCTCATTTAGGATCGGCCCTTCAGTTTTTTTAGCTGTTCTTCACCGCGGATCTCTATGACCTAGTTGTGGCAGAAACCAACCGCTACGCCACACAGTTTATTACCGCCAATCCGGAAAGCTTCTATGCCCAGCCTTTCCGGTGGAAACCAGTCACAGTTTCCGAGTTTAAATTTTTTTGGGGTCTTCTCCTCAGCATGGGTCTAACAAAAAAAACAGTATTGCGGTCATATTGGTCTAAAGACCCAATACATTACATGCCCATGTTCTCTGCTGCAATGTCTAGGGCGCGTTTTGAGGCCATCATGTGCTTTATGCATTGCGCTGACAATAGCACCTGTCATCCAAGAGGCCACCCTGCTTATGACCGGCTCCATAAAATTCGGCCCCTCATAGACCATTTGTCATCCAGATTTGCAGATGCGTATACCCCTAATCAAAACATCTGCATAGACGAGTCCCTAGTACATTTTACCGGGCGCCTTGGCATAAAACAGTACATCCCCAGCAAGCGCGCCCGGTATGGGGTCAAACTGTATAAGCTCTGTGAAAGGGCCACAGGCTATACATATCATTTTAGGGTCTATGAGGGAAAAGACTCAAAACTGGAGCCGATGTCCTGACTACCTGGGGAGCAGTGGCAAGATTGTCTGGGACTTGGTGTCACCCTTACTCCACAAGGGGTACCACTTATACGTGGACAATTTTTACTCAAGCGTGGCCCTCTTTCGGCACTTACATCTAGTCAGAATTCAATGCTGTGGCACCGTGCGACCTAGTCGCCGGGGCTTCCCCCAACGGCTCGTTAGTACCCGACTTGCACGGGGGGAGAGGGCAGCCGTGTGTGACCAAGAACTGCTTGCGGTGAAGTGGAGGGACAAGAGGGACGTTTAACTTCTGTCCACCATTCACGCAGACACGACTGTACAAATTGAAAGGGCAACTGGAGTCATTGTGAAACCCCTCTCTGTCCACGACTATAACCTTCACATGGGAGGGGTGGACTTCAATGACCAGATGTTGGCTCCCTATTTAGTTTCCCGATGCACCAGACGCTGGTATAAGAAGGTGTCTGTTTATTTAATTCAATTGGCGATGTATAATAGTTTTGTTCTCTACAGTAAGGCTGGGAGAATAGGATCCTTCCTAAAATTCCAGGAAGAGATCATTTCGGAACTCCTGTATCCAGGAGGGTCCGTGCTCCAAGTCCCTGATGTAGTGAGCCGGCTACATGGCAGACACTTCCCGTCTGTTTATCCTGGTACCCCAACTCAACGTTACCCAAGAAAAAGATGTTGTGTCTGTAGCAGGGGAGGAATAAGGCGTGACACCACCTTTTTTTGTCCTGACTGTCCTGACCAGCCTGCCCTATGCATAGGTGAGTGTTTCTGCAAGTTCCACACTCAGGTACACTATTAGCGTAGGGATTGCGTACACAGGACAGGCACACAGGGGTCTTAGGGCCCTTTCACACAGAGCTGCCACAAACCTCTCCTTTCACCTGGGACAAAGTGCATAATGTACTTCGCCACATCTCTGGGCGATTTGCGCTTTGCACATTGTCCAATGGGGAAGAAGAGGTTTGTCCTGTAAAGGTAAAAAAAACAACAACAAAAAAAATTCACCGGTAAGCAAAAAAGTTATTGTTCTGTTTCAAAAGTTTATAAAAGTTAATGTTCTCTAAAGTTAATGTTAATACATTTATTGCGTTGCGGCCTGTTTTTTTTTTTTTTACCTTCTAGGTGGACCAAGCGATCAAGCAGCTGCAGCACTGATGTGCATTCTGACAGAAGCATTGCGCTGCTGTCAGATTACACAAAAGTTGGTGTATGCGGCGCTGCAAGACGAGATTTCTCCTCTGCAGTAAAAGATACGTTTGCCGAGGCATATGAGCTGAGGAGGCGGCGGTGTTCATATGCTTTGGCAAACACTTTCTATATATAAAAAAAATAAAATAAATCCCGGCAATGATTTATTCATCCACATCGATTGATGTGAATGGAGAAATCTTTTTTGCCAGGGCATACGAGCTTAGTGGGTATGGATGTTGGGCGGAGCTCCTATGTCCTGGCAGACGCCTTTCCCCTCCTAGATTTTTTCATCCACATTGATCGATGTGAATGAAGAAATCTGTGCCATTCATTTTTTCTTTCAGCCCAGAGGCTGAACGGAAAAAAAAAATCTCATTACCTGTATGCTCAATATAAGGAGAATAGCAGAAACTCCTAATGCTGGCCATACATGTAATGACTGCGGAGACCCTCAAATGCCAGGGCAGTACAAACACCCCACAAATGACCCCATTTTGGAAAGAAGACACCCCAAGGTATTCGCTGAGGGGCATATTGAGTCCATGAAAGATTGAAATTTTTGTCCCAAGTTAGCGGAAAGGGAGACTTTGTGAGAAAAAAATAAATAAAATCAATTTCCGCTAACTTGTGCCCAAAAAAAATAAATTCTATGAACTCGCCATGCCCCTCATTGAATACCTTGGGGTGTCTTCTTTCCAAAATGGGGTCACATGTGGGGTATTTATATTGCCCTGCCATTTTAGGGGCCCTAAAGCGTGCGAAGAAGTCTGGGATCCAAATGTCTAAAAATGCCCTCCTAAAAGGAATGTGGGCCCCTTTGCGCATCTAGGCTGCAAAAAAGTGTCACACATGTGGTATCGCCGTACTCAGGAGAAGTTGGGGAATGTGTTTTGGGGTGTCATTTTACATATACCCATGCTGGGTGAGATAAATATCTTGGTCAAATGCCTGCTTTGTATAAAAAAATGGGAAAAGTTGTCTTTTGCCGAGATATTTCTCTCACCCCAGCATGGGTATATGTAAAAAGACACCACAAAACACATTGCCCAACTTCTTCTGAGTACGGCGATACCACATGTGTGACACTTTTTTGCAGCCAAGGTGGGCAAATGGGTCCACATTCCAAAGAGCACCTTTCGGATTTCCCCGGCCATTTTTTACAGATTTTGATTTCAAACTACTTTGCACGCATTAGGGCCCCTAAATTGCCAGGGCAGTATAACTACCCCACAAGTGACACCATTTTGGAAAGAAGACACCCCAAGGTATTTCGTGATGGGCATAGTGAGTTCATGGAAGTTTTTATTTTTTGTCACAAGTTAGTGGAATATGAGACTTTGTAAGAAAAATAAAAAATAAAAATTCATCATTTTCCGCTAACTTGTGACAAAAAATAAAAAGTTCTATGAACTCACTATGCCCATCAGCAAATTACCTTAGGGTGTCTACTTTCCGAAATGGGGTCATTTGTGGGTTTTTTCTACTGTCTGGGCATTGTAGAACCTCAGGAAACATGACAGGTGCTCAGAAAGTCAGAGCTGCTTCAAAAAGCGGAAATTCACATTTTTGTACCATAGTTTGTAAACGCTATAACTTTTACCCAAACCATTTTTTTTCCCCCAAACATTTTTTTTATCAAAGACATGTAGAAAAATAAATTCAGAGAAAAATTTATATATAGATGTCGTTTTTTTAAAAAAAAATTACAACTGAAAGTGAAAAATTTCATTTTTTTTCAAAAATTTGGTTAAATTTCGATTAATAACAAAAAAAGTAAAAATGTCAGCAGCAATGAAATACCAGCAAATGAAATCTCTATTAGTGAGAAGAAAAGGAGGTAAAATTCATTTGGGTGGTAAGTTGCATGACCGAGCAATAAACCGCTAAAGTTGTGGAGTGCCGATTTGTAAAAAAGGGCCTGGTCACTAGGGGGGTATAAACCTGTGGTCCTTAAGTGGTTAAATAGGGGTCACCCTTTTGTTCCTTAGTTTCGGATCAAGCCAGTCGGATCCTTATTTGTAACTTCTTGTTTTCTGTTACACCATCCGTGACAGGCAACTGCCAGTACCCTTTCATGAGTTCCAAAACAGAAAAATACTGGGCTTGTCCTAACCTCTCGATGAGCTCATCCACCGGGGCATGGGATACGCATCTAATTTGGAAAACTCCTTACGTTTTTGAAAGTCATTACAAAACCGCAACGTCCCGTCCGGCTTGGGTATACTATAGGAATGGCCCACTCACTTTGACTACTCGATTACGTCTAGCTGTAACATTAGCTGCACCTCCTCCGATATGGCTTGTCGCCGAGCCTCGGGTACCCGGTATGGTTTTAATCAGACTTTTGCCCGAGGCTCAGTGACAATGTCATGCTGGATTATGGAAGTGCAGAGGTTCCTGATACGGGATCGCCCCTATCGGGGCAGCCATTCCGTTTATAGGTAGAGATGTCCCGAACATAGCTGGTTCGCGCTAGCCTCGGCGGGCGAACATATGCGATGTTCGGTCCGCCCCCTATACATCATCATTGAGCAAACTTTGACCCTGTACCTCACAGTCAGCAGACACATTCCAGCCAATCAGCATACCCTCCCTCCCAGACACTCCCACCTCCTATCAAAAAGCAAGGACAGTATCCATCTTAGATTCATTCTGAAGCTGCAGTGTCACAAATTTGACTAAGTTGTAATCGCAATGCGATTAATACAGGTTATATTAATTGCATTGCGAATTCAACTTAGAGCTGGGTTCCTAATGGTTGTATTGCTAGAATATAACGAAGATTGAGAATATAGTGCTATATTCATCATATTCGTCATTTCTAGCAATACAACCATTAGGAACTCAGATCTAAGTTGTAATCGCAATGCGATTAATACAGGTTATATTAATCGCATTGCGAATTTAACTTAGAGCTGGGTTCCTAATGGTTGCAGTGGCATTGCTATGGCTGGTGTCACCCGGTGCGGTAGAAAATGGTGTCACCCCTGCCCCCCCACCCCAAAGTCATAATAAACAGATAAAGAGAAAAAAAAAGAAGTCACTAAGTCAGCTCCAATCAGATATCTGCATAGACCCTGAGTCTTGGTCTATGTGCAGATATTTGATTGGAGCTGACTTCTTATTTTCTCTTTTGCACATAAACGTTTAAACTATATTCCTTAATAAAAAATGACCAGTCCACACCATGTGGGTCTATATTTATGAGGGCCCCCTGAGCAAAGATTAGTAAATGTGGCCGGGTGGCCCCAGCCCACAGTTCAACCCACCCCTTATGTCTCCTGGCCTGGGGCCGTCTCTATAATAATCCACCAGTAATTTATGAATGGGGTTAGGTTATTAACTTATTATTATTGGGGTATTATTAAAATAATTTGGTCTATAAAGTCAGAGCCGCTCTACCTACCTCCTCCTCCCGGGACCGGAGACTCCTGCAGAGCAGCTGCCGCAGCGCCCCACCACTCACCAGGTTGCAGTGAGTCACACCCCCATCCCCCTTTACCACGTGGCGGCGCGACGTGCTTGCTTGCTTGCGAAGTTTAGAAGTTGAACTTGTGAGTGAGAACTCCTGCGCCGGCGGGCCGCGGGTGACACCCCATCAGACTGTTGTCACCCGATGCGGCCTGCACCCACCGCACCCCCCTCGCAATGCCACTGAATGGGTGTATTGCTAGAATATAATGAAGATTGAGAAAATAGTGCTATATTCGTTATATTCGTCAATTCTGGCAATACAACCATTATGAACTCAGATCTAAGTTGTAATCGCAATGCGATTAATACAGGTTATATTAATCACATTGCAAATTCAACTTAGAGCTGGGTTCCTAATGGTTGTATTGCTAGAATATAACGAAGATTGAGAATATAGTGCTATATTCGTTATATTCGTCAATTCTAGCAATACAACCATTAGGAACTTAGCTCTAAGTTGAATTCGCAATGCGATTAATGCAATGCGATTAATGCAGCAACTTACCACACTCTGCGTCAACTACGTAATTTTCCATTTTCCGGCATGCCACAGTCCAGGTGTTAGTCCCCTTGAAACGACTTTTCCATCACTATTGTGGCCAAAAAGAGTCCCTGTGGGTTTTAAAATTCGCCTGCCTATTAAAGTCTATGGCGGTTCGCCCGGTTCGCGAACACTTGCGGAAGTTCGCGTTCGCCGTTCGCGAACAGAAAATTTTATGTTCGCGACATCTCTATTTATAGGCAAGGCATAAATAGCGAGAGGGTCAGCTATAGGGAGAGAGCCCATAGCTCGATATTAGGCCCAATCTTTGTCATTCCTAGCCCCATAGCTAACTATCAACCTAATGATATCTTGCATTTTGTTTTTCTATTTTACTGTTATGTGGTTTGCGTTGAAGGGTTTGTAGCTATTTTAGATAGATATTAAAAGTTACGTTTTATGGGTGGTTACCTGTGACATTGTTTTTCTTTGCTGTCTGTTGTTGTGGGCAGGATCTCACCTTTCCACAGGTTCTGCTCATTTGCTGTTTAGTGGCACTTTTTTAGCCCGCCTCTCACTGCAGACCTTGCGGTTGTTAATTCCTTCTGGAGTTCCAAGCTGGTTGTCAGAGGTTCTCATACTTCTTACTCATCTCAAGCTAAGTCCTCCTGTTCCTACTTTGTGTGAGTGTTGTGTCTAGGTCTCAGGGAGACGCTGGTCCCTTCATGGTGGAAGGTCTAGGCAGTCTCATCCCTGCTCCCTAATTTGGGGTTTGTGTCAGTTTCAGCAGGTCTTATGTTCCGGTGTATGAGCTCTTCCACCTTTAGGATTTGCTCATTCTGTTAGCAGTCAGGGAGAGGCTCAGGGATAACTAGGAGGTTACCTTCTCCCTCCTCACTAGCTTTTGAGCCTATTCTGTGTTACTGTTGTAGTTTGTTTATTTGGTGTTCCTCCTTTCCCCACCTACCATGACACCAGTACTTTATCTCCTAGAAAACCCGGCCAGGGGCTGTCTTCTGTACAGGTTTCCCTATTTTTCCACGGTTTGAGTAAATTCAGATGGTAAACCTGCTCCGGCTTTCGCCGCCCTGGCTGGTGTACCTTGTAATTTACATCTCCATTTTTCTCAAGTACTTTGTAGGGCCCCTCTCCACCTAGCCAGGAACTTACTGTCCATGGTCAGCATCAGAACCAAAACTCGATCACTTGGGTTAAAGATTTGGACCTGAGCCTGCCGACTCTGGGCTCGCTGAGACCCGACTCTGGGCTCGCTGAGCTGCCTCCATATGCTCCCTAACAAGAGGCAACACTGTCTCTAACCGATCTTGCATCTGGGTAACGTACTCAATGACACTTTTATGTGGAGTGGGTTGTTGTGCCCATGCCTCCTTGGCCACGTCCAAGAGACCGCAAGGGTGTCTGCCATATAGCAGTTCGAGGAGCGAGAACCCTGTGGTACCTCTCGCACTGTGAACATGAGATAGGGCAGAAGGAAGTCCCAGTCCTTTCCATCTTTAGCCACCACCCTTTTCAACATATTTTTTAATGTTTGGTTAAACCTTTCTACCAGACAGTCAGTTTTTGCGGATGGTAAACGGACGTCCGTAGCTGTTTTATGTGCAGCAACTAACAGAGTTCCCTCATCACCTTGGACATAAAAGGGGTTCCTTGGTCAGTCAGAGCCTCTTTAGGTAGTCCTATTCGGGAAAACATCTCCATTAACTCCTTAGCTATGAGTTTGGCCGAGGTATGTCCGGGTACCGAGTGGCGTAGTCTAGAATAAATAAGATGTGTTTATGCCCTCTGGCGGACTTCAGTCCCGGGCCTATGAGGTCCATAGCTATTCAGTCAAACGGTACTTCGATAATCAGGAAAGGTACTAGGGGACTACGGAAATGTGGCTGGGGGCTAGTTATCTGTCAGGTCAGGCAAGACTTACAAAACTCTTCCACTTCTTTGAATATGCTGGGCCAGTAAAACTGCTGTAGAATACGATCCTCAGTTTTCTTCAGCCCCAGGTGACCCGCTAGAATGTGTTGGTGGACTAGATTTAACACAAGCTTGCGATAAGCCTTGGGGACCACCAACTGTTCAATAGGCTCACCCCGTAGTTGGTTTACCCGATACAACATATTCTGATGAACCACAAAACGGGGAAACATGACTCTGCCCCAGGTTGTTGTGGTTCACCATCCACTATTAACACATTTTCCCAGGCGCAAGATAGAATTGGGTCTCAACGTTGGGCCGTACGAAAATTATCCCTGGAGACATTGAGGTCTGCCAATTCAGGACCCGGCGACAAGTCCTTCACGTCTCCCAGCATCACACTTAGCGGGGTTGTCTCCCCCTCTTCCACCGAAGTGGCGGTCATCCCTACTGCTAGCCCTTCGGTCTCAGGTTCCCAGGGTTCTGGTTTCCACCCTAAACCGGGCCACTCTGCTAGGGTTACCTCTGTATCATGGATATCAGTCACTTTCATAGCAGGCCACAGTGCCGGGAAGCTCGGGAAGTCTCTCACTATTATGAGTTCATAATGTAGATTTGTGGCGACAGCCACCTCGTGGTTCCATCTACCGGCCACCGTAGTTAGAGACACCACCGCGGTGGGGAAGTCTTTTAAGTCTCTGTGGATGCACATCACGCTGACTTTCTGGCCAGTATACTCAGTTGACTGCACCAGGGTAGCCCTTACTAGGGTCACCAGACTCCCCGAGTCCAGCAAAGCCTCCGCCGGAGTGTCTCCCACTTCCACCTGGCACAAGTGATCTAGAGCAGTGGTCCCCAACCTTTTTTGCGCCAAGGACCAGTTTCATGCAAGACAATTTTCCCAGGGACCGGGAGGGGTGGGGTTGTGGTGTTCTTGGGCGGGGCTTATGAGATGGGCAGGGCTTAGGGTGTGTTGGTCGGCGATGACTGATTCACGCGCATAACAAAACACAAGGTGCATCCCCCATTCACAGTAGTTATTAACTCCTTCAGCAGTCTTCATAGTATTTATTTCCCCCTTTCAGCAGTCGCCACTTCACAGTAGTTATTAACCCCAGAGACCTCCACACTATACCCTCCACAGAGACCTCCACACTATACTCCCCACAAAGACTTCCACATTTACTCCCCACAGAGACCTGCCGCACCTCACATGACTGGTTACTACTGGCGACAAGCGCGCTCTCGACATTTTCATTTCCATGGATACAATGGGTCTCATACCAGATGACAGGACCACGTGACTGACCATATGACAGGTAATATAAGGGGCGGGCCGTCCTCATCACGTGATGTGGGAATGACCGGCGTCTCGGTGACTGTTGCTAATGCTGGTCTGAAGAACTTACTCAGCTGGTGGGAGGAACTCAGAGCGGTACATGCGTACTGCGAGTCCTTTAGGCTGCCGCGTTCTGAATTTATATTCAGCCTCCAATCAGAGAGAGATTTGTGTGGGGCGGGGCATCTGGCCACCTTAATTTCTGCGGTCTGGCAATCTTCCAGGGCCCAGTCCTGGGCCGCAGCCCAGCGGTTGGGAGCCGCTGAGCTAGAGACTCTGAGGTATTTGTTGCACACAGCCTCCTGCCATTTAGCAACTGACGGTAGCCATAGTTCGTGTCCATGAGCTCAACCCAATGGGGACAGTCAGCCCTTACATGGCCAGGCTTCTGACACCGCCAGCAGACTATCAGAGCTAGGTCTGATGTGGGTACATCCCGGGCGAGTTTTATCGGCTCAAATCTCTGTGCCTGGGGTGAAGATTTCCTCCCGACAGAGCCCTCCTTTAGATTCCTGGTAGCTTCATAGCATTCCATCAGGTCCACCATCTCAAGGGGATTGCCAGGAGACACCTGACCGATCCAATGCTGGTGAGGGTATGGCAAAGCCCTCCAGAACATATCGGCTAACAGATGATCCAGAATAGCAGTGGGACTCAGCACGTCAGGCTGTAGCCATTTTTGTAAGAGGTGAAGTAAGTTATAATACTGGGGTCTTGCAGGCTCAGCCGGGTTGAACCCCCACTGATGCACCCGCTGGGCCCGGACCAACACATTCACCCCCAGTCTTGCCAGAATCTCACCCTTGACTTTCTAGTAGTCGGCCGCTTGATCATCTGGCAAGTCGAAGAACACACGCTGGGAATTGGATGCCAGGAATGGAGCAACAACCTCATCCCACTGGTCAATGGGTTGCTTTTGCCTGATGGCCACTTTCTTGTACATCACTAGGTAGGTTTCGATGTCGTCCGCGGTCGCTCCTGCTGTCTGCAAAGCCATCACGTGTTGTAGCAGCAACTGGTTAGTCTCCTGCTGCTGCTTATTAGTCTTGCGTTGCTGCAGGTTTGTCTCTCGCTGCTGCAGATTAGCCTCCGTGAGGGCCTTCACAACAGCCTCCATTTTGTCGTGGGGCAGTGGTTGTAATATAGCTGGTTTAATGTAAGACATACAACCATGCCTGAAAAAAGCAGAAACCTAAAGTATCGGCGTTCACGCCAGCCTCACTGCTCTTGCCTCCATCCTCCACCAATTGTGGGGTTTAGCTCTGGTAGACAGGATTAGCGGATATAGAGGCAACAACAAGTTCTTTGGATCAAACAGTTCAGTGTTTTATTCACACTTTAGTCAAGTGACAAAGCAAGCAGTCATAATCAAGCAAAAAGTCACCTTGCGGTGTTGGGGGTAATTCACACCATACGGCAATTCTGCCTCAAAGATTCCTTGACCATAGCAACACCCACCTGTTTTCACACCAAACAGGTAGCAAGCCTTCATCCAGACACAAGGCTAACAGATCCCAACACAGAGACCTGGCTTCTGAGCCCAGCTGCCTATTTTTTTGGACAGCCAGGTGCTGCCAAAACTCGGACCGGCACTTAACAACCGGTCTGATATTTCACCTCACCTGACTGTAAATCAGCCCAGCAGCACATGCTGGGAGGAAAATACCTGTTCTCCCAGACCAAACCTCTCACTGTGTCACAGTATACGTACAGTGTATATATTTTTGGCACATTTAGGTTGCAGATTTTGTTGCAAAAGTGTTTTGCATGAAAATCTGTGACTTTACCCTGCTCATGCCACTTTTGTGAAGTAGCGGAAAAAGGAGACGTGGCGTGGGCCCGTCTTATTCATAATTTTCCACATAATGGCATGAAAAATTGCCTTAAACTATACTAGTAAGAGAGTTGGCGTAGATGAAAGCATGGTTGATAAAAAAAATGGCTGCACAACATTTCACATGCAAACAATAGAATTGACAAATGGGGATCATTCTACATTAAAGTGGTATTATACCTACTATAAATGAAGAAATAGAAGCTCTTTGCGCACATGATCAAACGTGCTTGATGGATATGCACCTGTGATTATGATTATGAATGTACTAGTCTAAATTTTCTTGTAGTATATATTGAGGGTAGCGCCTCAATTTAGACTGAGCCTGGGGCTTCTGAGCAGAGTATAAATGTAGCTGGTTCCTGCACTGCACTGCAATTTGTAGGCTTAGGTAAGTCCAAGAGAGGCTGTATATTAGTGTTAGGTACCCATCTGCGGAAGTCACCTTGACGCCTGGTAGATGGGGCCGACATACGTTTGATCAAAAATGTGTCTCTCTAGTGCACACATTGCCCCTAAATAGCCCAGTAATAAGCTGGACTTGTGTAACAAAGAAAACTAATACTGTCCATCATTCCATAAAATTAAGGACTTAACAAAGCCCTTGGCAAACTACACTTTGCTAGGCTTTTCTGGATTCATTATATTTCACACAGCTATCCCCGGAAAAGATATATACTTCCGAGGGCTAAGTACACATTTGAGAGGAATCTTGAGTAAATATAAATATCCTCAATAAATAAAGATTATTAGCACAATATATTATATGTTTGCATAAAATAGTAATATTTACATAAAATAAATCTTATTGTACTATACAGCATAGTAATATGTATTTACTGAATGTAAACTATATTTTGCTTACCCAAGTGGATCAAATGGTTCACTGTGGAGAGGTTTAGGGGATATTTAGTTTTATGAAAGCTACATTTAAACAACAAATCCTCAAGTATAGAAAAAAGGAAAACAAAAGAGATAACTTTATACTAATATGGGTGATATAGTATACTTTATACCTGCACTAGACTTAAGCAAATTTCCCAAAATGTATTTCAGCTGATTCGATTAATTCGATTTGAATCAAAAGTGACATTGTTGCCCTGGAAAGTCATGTATACCACTTTGAGGTCTCCTAGGACTGTATTAAAATCCTTTCAAGCTCTTTAATGCCAAAACTGCATTAGTAATGTCAAAGTGACAGTGACATAAATAGCTATAGATAAGTAGATGGTAGTCAGTGTTAACAGATACTTGAACTTTTCAAATTAAAAAATGGTCCAAGAAATAATCCCATTTTGGTGGAAGATGCTTTTTTTCTGTCTTCTGGACTGTAAAATAGCGGCTGCCGATTGGTGCAATTCACAAGGGATGAATCCCCAAAAATCCAAATTCGTTTGAAACCAGAGGTATTGTGAAATTCATCAAGATTATGACTAGAATGAAATGGCCCATGTCTAATCTGCAGCTTATGTATGATACATACTCTAGTAGGAAGCTTGTCTTTTTGTGCCTTTGATACTGCAGGTTGTAATCATGGCCACGAGTGTTTGTGAATTACTGTTTTTTAATACAATTATGTGATATTTATACTGAGTTGTGCCAATTAAATATTTGACTTTTTTATATTTCTGTCAACTAGAGATGAGCAAATTGTTTCTAAAAATCAAATTTGTGTTTTTGTTCCCCAAAAATTTGAATTCCTAGCTATTCAGAAACTTTTGCAATATTATTCAGACAAATCACAGAAAGATTCTCCTGCATACTAGGGTACCACTTGGTATTTTTTTTTTCCTGGATCATGGTACCTTATGATATTGCAAACATTATCCAGATGCACATTTTTTTTCTAAAAACTTGCTGAATATTTTTATCACAAACAGACATATTTTTCTGTGTCACAGTTACTACATATACACTATATTGGACTCTGTATAATTCACCATTTGTTTCTACAAAATTGTTGCTTTGGAGCAGATAATGTCACTACTGCTGTTGGTGCAGGTTAAAAAGCTGTCACAACATTGCCAGCCAACAAAAGCATCTCAGTGTGCAGAAAAAAAATAAAATAAGACATGGCCGTTCAAGTGCAATGTAAGGAACTATTCTTCAGCATATGAAATCACTTGCTCATGTTGAAAAACGGTACTGTTCAGCAATGTGAGCAAGACTGGTCTCCTCCCTGTTATGATTCTAGCAGCCATACCACATACACAAGCAGTAGAAGGTCATTGTTGTCATCAATAGTGTTGAGCGAATAGAAGCATCCAAAGTAGAATTCGATCCGAATTCCCTCGTGCTTCGTCAGGGCCGGTTCTAGGTGAAATGGGGCCCTGGGGCTAAAAACAATAAGCCCCCCCCCCATAACACTTGATTACTTTTACAGAAGAAACTGTATATTGTGGGGCACGGTGTATGCTATATGTGTATAACATAAACATATTTCATGTGAAAACTTACAATTACTTGGCTTGACCCTTGGGGATCTCGAACACAATTTCCACACTTTGGCCGGGGGCTCAGCGGAGCTGATGTGTTTTATCCTAATGAGAAAGATTTCATAATAAGGATTTGGAGAAGGGGCAGAGGGATAGCAGAGCAGAGAAAGGCTGGTGCTGCTACTAGGCGGCTCATACCATGGGGGAGTAATAAAGCCCACCATAATGCCCCCCCAGTAGAAATAATTCTCCTTATAATGTGACAGTGCAAAAAATACCCCCTTGTAATGCCCCCAGTTGAGCTAATGTCCCCATAGTGCCCCCATAATGTGCCAGTATAAAATACCCCTATATAGTGCCCCCAGTAAATGCCCCCATAGTGCTCCTCTCCCCCCTCACTCCTAGTGCCCCCATAATGTAACAGTATAAAATGCCCCATATATAGTGCCCCAGTAGATGCCCTCAGTGTCCCCCATAATTTGTAAGTATAAAATACCCCTTCTCAGTGCCCCCGTAGATGACCCCATAGTACTCCTCACCCACCTTCCCCATAGTACTGTCACAACCAGACAGCTGAGAAGCTCTGACAGAGGCCTTTCAGAACCTCCTCCTTGAGTTTCTGTGTTGTGGTATTCAGCTCCTCCTCTCGTTAGCCTCTCTCAGCTGTCATGTGTTGGACTAATTGCTTCCCTTTAAATTCTTCCCCAAAAGGCTTTTCTGGGCGGCTTATACTACTTCCTGGAGTGTGTGTGCTCGCTGACTCTGTCCTCCTGTTTGCTTCAAAGCTAAGTATTGTACCTTTATCTGTTATTTTCTGTTTGCTGGATCCCAGGTGACCCTGACTCCCTCCTGTCCCCTCACTATTGTAGGGTGCTCAGGGCTTTATAGTCAAGGTTCGTGGATATGCAAACCTCCACCATTCGGATCTTTGCATAGGCTGAGCAGCCAGGGAAAGTGCCAGGTCTTCTGCAGGGGTCTCCCTTGGTTCATTAGTTTTGGGATCCAGCGAGTCGTTTATACATGTTGCTTTGCCTTGTTTCCTGTACACCGTCCGTGACATTATAAGCCGCCATAACCGTCTCAAGCATGGATCCGGTTTCACTTTTGGCTGAACGCTTCCAGGGTCTTTCATTGGAGGTAGCTGATCTCCGTAAGACTTTTTCTCAGCTTCAAGTGACCGGTTCAGCTTGCGTTCATGGAGTTTGTTCTGAGCCTAAGATCTCGCTCCCGGATACGTTCTCCGGGGGTAGTGAGAATTTTGTGTGTTTTAGAGAGGCTTGCAAACTCCATTTTCGTCTTCTTCCCCACTCCTCTGGTGATGAGGAACGGAAGGTGGGGATCATTATATCGCTGCTCAGAGGTAACGCTCAGTCCTGGGCCTTTTCGCTGCCGGAGGGGGCACGGCCTCTCCGTTCAGTGGATGAATTCTTTTTAGCCCTGGGTCAGATATATGATGATCCGGATCGTATTGCTCTGGCTGAGTCTAAACTACGTCTATTATGCCAGGGTAAACAATCCGCAGAAATATACTGCTCAGAATTTCGGAGATGGGCAGTTGATACTGGTTGGAATGATGCTGCGCTCCGAAGTCAATTTTGCCATGGTCTTTCAGAGGGATTGAAAGATGCATTTGCCTTTCATGAGAGGCCTATTTCTTTGGACTCTGCTATGTCTCAGGCCGTTCGTATTGACAGGCGTCTTAGAGAGAGGGGAGAGATGTCCCCTTCCTGTCATACTCAGTCCCAGGACAGTGCAGCGGTCCCGTTCTGTGCGCAGGGGTCTCAGTCGCCGTCAGCCCCTTCTGAGCAGGAGCCCATGCAGCTGGGGTTGATTGCTTCTGACAATAGAAGATTCAGCCCGCATGGGAGGGTTTGTTTTTGTTGTGGAGGTATAAATCATTTGGCAAATATTTGTCCCTCTAGGAGATTCAGGCAGTTTTCTGGGAGTAATAAAGAAACAAACAGGAAAAAATCTTTTAAAAATGTTCCGTCTGTTACTATTGGCAGGGTTGAGGCGGAAATTGAAGGTTTTCCATTTGCTTGTAGTTCCCGTTTTGTCCTGCCGGCTAGGGTGGCGCTAGAGAGCAAGAACATTTTTTGTGAGATTTTTGTGGATAGTGGAGCAGCGGTTAATCTCATTGATAATCAATTTGCGATAACTCATGGTTTCCAGGTGCGCACTTTGGGAAAGGATATTCCTGTTTTTGCTATCGATTCCGCTCCACTTTCTCAAAAATCATTAAAGGGCATAGTTCACAATATCCGTTTAATTGTGAGTGATGCTCATGTTGAGGATGTGTCATGTTTCGTCCTTAGCGGTTTACCCACCCCTCTGGTGTTGGGGCTGCCCTGGCTCACTAAGCATAACCCCTTCATTGATTGGCAAGCGAGGCAAATAAATGGTTGGAGTGACTTTTGCAGAGAGAATTGCCTCATGACATCTGTTTCTGAGGTTGCTACTAAGACTGTACCATCTTTTCTCTCTGAATTTTCGGATGTCTTCTCTGAGAGTGGAGTTCAGGATTTGCCCCCGCACAGGGAGTACGATTGCCCTATTAATCTCATCCCAGACGCCAAGCTGCCTAAATCTCGTTTATACAATCTTTCCCAACCTGAGAGGATCGCTATGCGTGCTTATATCTCTGAGAGTCTGAGAAAGGGACACATACGACCCTCGAAGTCACCTGTTGCCGCTGGTTTTTTCTTTGTTAAGAAAAAAGATGGTTCTTTAAGACCGTGTCTGGATTTCAGGGAGCTGAACAATATCACAATTCGTGACCCTTATCCGCTTCATCTGATCCCGGACCTATTTAACCAGGTTGTTGGGGCTAAAGTCTTTTCCAAATTAGATTTAAGAGGGGCATACAACCTGGTCAGGGTCAGAGAAGGGGACGAATGGAAGACGGCCTTCAATACCCCTGAGGGCCATTTTGAAAACTTGGTTATGCCTTTTGGTTTGATGAATGCCCCAGCCGTTTTTCAGCATTTCGTGAACAGCATTTTTTATCATTTGATGGGAAAATTTGTATTGGTGTATTTGGATGACATTTTGATTTTTTCTCCCGATTTCAAAACCCATAAGGAACATTTACGTCAGGTCTTGCTCATCCTGCGGGAGAATAAATTATATGCGAAACTGGAAAAATGTGTGTTTGCGGTTCCAGAAATTCAATTTCTGGGGTTTCTTCTCTCCGCTTCTGGTTTTCGCATGGACCCCGAGAAGGTCCGCGCTGTGCTTGAGTGGGAGCTTCCTGAGAATCAAAAGGCGCTGATGCGTTTTTTGGGCTTTGCCAATTATTACAGGAAGTTCATTTTGAATTATTCTTCTATTGTTAAACCACTCACTGATATGACCAGAAAGGGGGTAGATTTTTATTCTTGGTCAGTAGAGGCGCGTAAGGCTTTTTCTGATATCAAGGAGAGTTTTGCTTCCGCTCCCATCTTGGTGCAACCTGATGTTTCTTTACCCTTCATAGTTGAGGTTGATGCTTCTGAGGTGGGTGTGGGGGCGGTCTTGTCTCAGGGTTCCTCTCCTGCCAATTGGCGACCGTGTGCCTTTTTCTCAAGAAAACTCTCCTCCGCAGAGAGAAATTACGATGTGGGAGATAGGGAATTGTTGGCCATCAAGTTGGCTTTTGAGGAATGGCGCCATTGGCTAGAGGGAGCCAGACACCCTATTACCGTATTTACTGACCATAAAAATATGGCCTACTTGGAGTCAGCCAAGCGTCTGAACCCGAGACAGGCCAGATGGTCGTTGTTCTTTTCTAGGTTTAATTTTGTTGTCACGTTCCGCCCTGGAGTTAAGAATGTGAAGGCAGATGCCCTGTCACGTTGTTTTCCGGGAGGCGGGAATTTTGAAGACCCGGGTCCCATTTTGGCTGAAGGTGTGGTGGTCTCTGCTCTTTTTCCTGAATTGGAGGCAGAGGTGCAGGCAGCCCAGTCAGAGGCTCCTGATCTTTGTCCTCCTGGGAGGTTGTTTGTGCCTCTCGCTTTAAGACACAAGATTTTTAAGGAACACCACGATACGGTCCTTGCTGGGCACCCGGGGGTAAGAGCCACACTGGATCTCATCGCTCGGAGATTCTGGTGGCCTGCGCTTCGTAAGTCGGTTGAGGGTTTTGTGGCAGCCTGCGAGACTTGCGCTCGTGCCAAAGTCCCTCATTCACGGCCATCAGGTCCTCTCCTTCCCTTACCCATTCCTTCCCGTCCTTGGACACATCTGTCCATGGACTTCATAACGGACCTGCCTCGTTCCTCGGGGAAGACTGTGATTCTGGTGGTGGTGGACCGTTTTAGCAAAATGGTGCATTTCATCCCTTTTCCTGGTTTGCCCAATGCTAAGACGCTGGCGCAAGCATTTGTTGATCACATTGTCAAATTGCACGGTATTCCTTCAGACATAGTCTCTGATAGGGGCACGCAGTTTGTTTCCAGATTCTGGAAGGCTTTCTGTTCTCGCTTGGGGGTTCGGTTGTCATTCTCTTCTGCTTTCCACCCGCAGTCGAATGGCCAGACAGAGCGCGTCAATCAGAATCTGGAGACATATCTGCGTTGTTTTGTGGCGGAGAATCAAGAGGATTGGTGTTCTTTTTTGTCCCTTGCTGAGTTTGCTTTAAATAACCGTCCTCAGGAGTCCTCTGATAAGTCACCATTTTTTGGTGCATATGGGTTTCATCCACAGTTTGGGACTTTCTCGGGAGAGGGGTCTTCTGGTTTACCTGATGAGGACAGATTCTCCTCGTCTTTGTCATCTATTTGGCAAAAGATTCAAGATAATCTAAAGAGCATGAGTGAGAGATATAAGCGTGTGGCTGATAAGAGACGTGTGCTTGGTCCGGACCTGAATGTTGGTGATCTGGTGTGGTTGTCTACCAAGAATATCAAATTGAAGGTTCCCTCCTGGAGGTTGGGTCCTAGGTTTATTGGGCCTTACAAAATCCTGTCTGTCATCAATCCTGTTGCATACCGTCTTGATCTTCCTCAGACTTGGAAGATCCATAATGTTTTTCATAAGTCCTTATTGAAACCTTATGTTCAACCCATTGTACCCTCGCCTTTGCCTCCTCCTCCGATTATGGTTGATGGGAATCTTGAATTTCAGGTCTCTAGGATTGTGGATTCTCGTCTTGTCCGTGGTTCTCTTCAGTACCTTGTTCACTGGGAGGGGTATGGTCCTGAGGAGAGGATGTGGGTCCCAGTGACGGACACTAAAGCCTCTCGTCTCATCAGGGCTTTCCATAGGTCCCATCCTGAGAAGGTGGGTTCTGAGTGTCCGGAGTCCACTCGTAGAGGGAGGGGTACTGTCACAACCAGACAGCTGAGAAGCTCTGACAGAGGCCTTTCAGAACCTCCTCCTTGAGTTTCTGTGTTGTGGTATTCAGCTCCTCCTCTCGTTAGCCTCTCTCAGCTGTCATGTGTTGGACTAATTGCTTCCCTTTAAATTCTTCCCCAGAAGGCTTTTCTGGGCGGCTTATACTACTTCCTGGAGTGTGTGTGCTCGCTAACTCTGTCCTCCTGTTTGCTTCAAAGCTAAGTATTGTACCTTTATCTGTTATTTTCTGTTTGCTGGATCCCAGGTGACCCTCACTCCCTCCGTATCTTGTGTAGGGAGCCGGTGGTCGTGTCCCCTCACTATTGTAGGGTGCTCAGGGCTTTATAGTCAAGGTTCGTGGATATGCAAACCTCCACCATTCGGATCTTTGCATAGGCTGAGCAGCCAGGGAAAGTGCCAGGTCTTCTGCAGGGGTCTCCCTTGGTTCCTTAGTTTTGGGATCCAGCGAGTCGTTTATACATGTTGCTTTGCCTTGTTTCCTGTACACCGTCCGTGACAAGTACCCACCATAATGTGTCCCAATATAAAATGCCCCTATACAGAGCCCCCATATAAAATAACCGTTCTTTGTGGCCTCAGTAGATGCCCCTATAGTGCCCACCAATAATGTGCCAGTAAGAAGTGCCCCAATGTGCCAGTAATAGGTGCCCCCATAGATGTCCCCCAATAATGTGCCAGTAGCAATAGGCCCTCCTATCATGTGCCAGTAGCCTGAGCCCCGCTATCATGTGCCAGTAGCCTGAGCCCCCCCTATCATGAGCCAGTAGCCTGAGCCCCCCCATCAACATGTGCCAGTTTCCTGAGCCCCCCATCATGTGCAAGTAGCCATAGGCCCCCCTATATCATGTGCCAGTAGCCAGAGCCCCCCCTATATCATGTGCCAGTAGCCAGAGCTCCCTCTATATCATGTGCCAGTAGCCAGAGCCCCCGCTATATCATGTGCCAGTAGCCAGAGCCCCACCTATCATGTGCCAGTAGCCAGAGCCCCCCTATATCATGTGACAGTAGCCTGAGCCCCCCTATCATGTGCAGTAGCCTGAGGCCCCTATCATGTGCCAGTAGCCATAGACTCCCCCTATCATGTGCCAGTAGCCTGAGCCCCCCCATCATGTGCAGTAGCCTGAGGCCCCTATCATGTGACAGTAGCCATAGGCCCCCCTATCATGTGCCAGTAGCCTGAGCCCCCCATCAACATGTGTCAGTAGCCATAGGCCCCCCTATCATGTGCCAGTAGCCATAGCCCCCCTATCATGTGCCAGTAGCTATAGCCCCCCCTATAATGTGCCAGTAGCCAGAGCCCCCCCTATAATGTGCAGTAGCCTGAGCCCCCCATCATATGCCAGTAGCCTGAGCCCCCCATCAACATGTACCAGTAGCCATAGGCCCCCCTATCATGTGCCAGTAGCCTGAGTCCTCCCATCAACATGTGCCAGTAGCCATAGGCCCCCCTATCATGTGTCAGTAGCCATAAGGCCCCCTATAATGTGCAAGCAGTCAGAACCCCCCTATCATGTGCCAGTAGCCAGAGCCCCCCTTATCATGTGCCAGTAGCAATTGGCCCCCCATCATGTGCCAGTAGCCTGAGCCCCCCATCAACATGTGCCAGTAGCCATAGACCCCCTATAATGTGCAACTAGCCATAGGCCCCCCTATTATGTCCCAGTAGCCATAGCCCCCCCGATCATGTGCCAGTAGCCATAGGCCCCCCCGATCATGTGCCAGTAGCCAGAGCCCACCATTATGTGCCAGTAGCCACCAGTATTGACAACAACAAAAAAACACTTATACTTACCTCATTGGCAGGTATTCTGGCCTGTGTCCCGTGCTGTATGGCTCAGGGCTCAGGCGGCACGATGACGTCATTGCGCCGCCTGCGCCGGCCTATGATAGGCTGCCGGCCTAGTGCCTGCAGCCTATAAGAGGAAGGGGAAGAGACACACCTCTCCCACCCCTGCCCTGCTGCACAGCCGTCTCCGAGTGACTGTCCTGCCTATAGTTAGTTGCGGGCCGGTGTGGGGGGCCCCTAATGACTCGGGGTCCCGGGGGCAATTGCCCCTCTTGCCTCTATACGGCCCTGTGCTTCGTGGTATTGAATCAGTTTTTTACTAAAATGGTGGCTACACATGTTACAAAGTGAAAGTAAGAACCCCATGAACACAAGATCACCCATTATGGCATGCAGAAGGCCAATCAGCAGCTAGCCAGCCCCTGTGATGTCACAGCCTTTTAAAAGCCTCATCCCGTATGGTCTCTACCAGCTGAGCTAAGCATAAGAAGGGATGTCACAAGTGGTAGGGACAGTGTTGTTAAAAAGCTTTTAATTGTGGAATATTGGATAGGGAGAGCACAGGGACATTGTAGGGGGAATGCAGGGAGAGTTTTCACACACTGTAGGGACATATTTAATTGAATAGTGTCCTCCTTGTTCAATAGATAAGCTATTATATTAAGCCTTGATTCTCAAACTGGGGTAAATAAGCTCTCTAGTTCTACTGTTATTGGGGTGCCCATCTTGTTTATTATTTAATAAGCAATTCTATTAGGCCTTAATTCTCAAATTGGCGTTAATAACTTGTCTTGTTCTACTGTTAGAGCGGTGTCCACATAGTTTAATAAGTAGTGTTGGTCGAGCACCAAAGTGCTCATGTGCTTGAGTAGAACACTTCCTGATGCTCAGGTGCTCTACAGAGCACCCGAGAACAATGGAAGAACCCAAGCATTAAACCAGGAGGGTGTCGGGACTCTAGCTCAGCTTAGGAGTCCCTGCTCTAACTCCATTTACAGCTATGTCCATATATGGAGTCAGTTGGTGTATTTAAATCTAATTAAGCCTCTATTTCTGCAAAGTTTCTGGCGGGATTTGAACTCACAACCTTCTACATTACAGCCAAGAATCCAAACCACTACACTATAGAGCTGCATGGCCAGTTACTTTAAAGGAAGTGGGGAAAAAAAGACTTCTGCTGTATAGGAATACTTACTTATACAGCAGAAGTCTCATATTTTTTATTTTTTTTATGTAACAGGCCATGCAGCTCTATAGTGTAGTGGTTAACATTCTGGACTGTAATGTAGAAGGTTGTGAGTTTGAATCCCATCAGAAACTTTTCAGAAATAGAGGCTACATTTAATTTAAACTATATATATGTATATCAGTTTTTAGCCATAATATATTTACATATATTATTATATATTTAGAATATATAATATATGTAAATATATTATGGCTAAAACATCAGTAGTAGTTTCCCACATATTATGCATTCATATATATCAGAAGTATGATTATATATACAGTATATATATATATATACACTACGTGCAGAATTATTAGGCAAATGAGTATTTTGACCACATCATCCTCTTTATGCATGTTGTCTTACTCCAAGCTGTATAGGCTCGAAAGCCTACTACCAATTAAGCATATTAGGTGATGTGCATCTCTGTAATGAGAAGGGGTGTGGTCTAATGACATCAACACCCTATATCAGGTGTGCATAATTATTAGGCAACTTCCTTTCCTTTGGCAAAATGGGTCAAAAGAAGGACTTGACAGGCTCAGAAAAGTCAAAAATAGTGAGATATCTTGCAGAGGGATGCAGCACTCTTAAAATTGCAAAGCTTCTGAAGCGTGATCATCGAACAATCAAGCGTTTCATTCAAAATAGTCAACAGGGTCGCAAGAAGCGTGTGGAAAAACCAAGGCGCAAAATAACTGCCCATGAACTGAGAAAAGTCAAGCGTGCAGCTGCCAAGATGCCACTTGCCACCAGTTTGGCCATATTTCAGAGCTGCAACATCACTGGAGTGCCCAAAAGCACAAGGTGTGCAATACTCAGAGACATGGCCAAGGTAAGAAAGGCTGAAAGACGACCACCACTGAACAAGACACACAAGCTGAAACGTCAAGACTGGGCCAAGAAATATCTCAAGACTGATTTTTCTAAGGTTTTATGGACTGATGAAATGAGAGTGAGTCTTGATGGGCCAGATGGCTGGATTGGTAAAGGGCAGAGAGCTCCAGTCCGACTCAGACGCCAGCAAGGTGGAGGTGGAGTACTGGTTTGGGCTGGTATCATCAAAGATGAGCTTGTGGGGCCTTTTTGGGTTGAGGATGGAGTCAAGCTCAACTCCCAGTCCTACTGCCAGTTTCTGGAAGACACCTTCTTCAAGCAGTGGTACAGGAAGAAGTCTGCAAGGTAAGAAAAACATGATTTTCATGCAGGACAATGCTCCATCACACGCGTCCAAGTACTCCACAACGTGGCTGGCAAGAAAGGGTATAAAAGAAGAAAATCTAATGACATGGCCTCCTTGTTCACCTGATCTGAACCCCATTGAGAACCTGTGGTCCATCATCAAATGTGAGATTTACAAGGAGGGAAAACAGTACACCTCTCTGAACAGTGTCTGGGAGGCTGTGGTTGCTGCTGCACGCAATGTTGATGGTGAACAGATCAAAACACTGACAGAATCCATGGATGGCAGGCTTTTGAGTGTCCTTGCAAAGAAAGGTGGCTATATTGGTCACTGATTTGTTTTTGTTTTGTTTTTGAATGTCAGAAATGTATATTTGTGAATGTTGAGATGTTATATTGGTTTCACTGGTAAAAATAAATAATTGAAATGGGTATATATTTGTTTTTTGTTAAGTTGCCTAATAATTATGCACAGTAATAGTCACCTGCACACACAGATATCCCCCTAAAATAGCTAAAACTAAAAACAAACTAAAAACTACTTCCAAAAATATTCAGCTTTGATATTAATGAGTTTTTTGGGTTCATTGAGAACATGGTTGTTGTTCAATAATAAAATTAATCCTCAAAAATACAACTTGCCTAATAATTCTGCACTCCCTGTATATATATATATATATATATATATATATATATATATATACAGTACAGACCAAAAGTTTGGACACACCTTCTCATTCAAAGAGTTTTCTTTATTTTCATGACTATGAAAATTGTAGATTCACACTGAAGGCATCAAAACTATGAATTAACACATGTGGAATTATATACATAACAAAAAAGTGTGAAACAACTTAAAATATGTCATATTCTAGGTTCTTCAAAGTAGCCACCTTTTGCTTTGATTACTGCTTTGCACACTCTTGGCATTCTCTTGATGAGCTTCAAGAGGTAGTCACCTGAAATGGTCTTCCAACAGTCTTGAAGGAGTTCCCAGAGATGCTTAGCACTTGTTGGCCCTTTTGCCTTCACTCTGCGATCAAGCTCACCCCAAACCATCTCGATTGGGTTCAGGTCCGGTGACTGTGGAGGCCAGGTCATCTGGCGCAGCACCCCATCACTAGTGTTGAGCGTGAATATTCGAATTGCGAATTTTTTTTCTCGAATATCGCAATTTCGAGATTTCGCGAATATTTAGAATATCGTTCTATATATTCGCGAATTCGAATATTCGTTTTTTTTTTTTATTATTATATTTTTTTCTTTCCCAATTCTCTAAAGTTGTTCTTACCTGTCCTTTGGATTCCTGGCTTCCTGGCTGCTCCAGTCAGTGGCGTTTTCAACTTACTGCTATATTCCATATTAGCTAAATTACAATCTAATCTATATGTGTATTTTACGAAATTTCGCAAAAGCCGACATTGCGATGCGAGTAATATAACACGAAATAATCGCATGAAGATTTCAATTTAGCACTGCTATATTCCATATTGTAGCCTAATATGGAATATAGCTGTGCTAAGTTAGCACTGCTATATTCCATATTAGGCTAGAATATGGAATATAGCAGTGCAAAGTTGAAATCTTCATGCGATTATTTAGTGTTATATTACTCGCATCGCAATTTCGGCTTTTGCAAATGTTCTTAGTATTGCTCTAACTTCGTCTTTTAGAATATTACGAATATTCTGAAAGACGAAGTTAGAGCAATATTACGAATATTCTAAAAGACGAAGTTAGAGCAATATTACGAAATTTCGTAAAATACACATATAGATTGTAATTTAGCTAATATAGTGCTATAATCCCTTTTTTTCCTCTAATTTTTTTTTGCCTCTTCTGAACTTAAGTTTTGTAAAATATGTACAGTCATGTGAAAAAATTAGGACACCCTTTGAAAGCATGTGGTTTTTTGTAACATTTTTAATAAAAGGTTATTTCATCTCCGTTTCAACAATACAGAGAGATTAAAGTAATCCAACTAAACAAAGAAAACTGAAGAAAAGTCTTTTCAAGATCTTCTGTAAATGTCATTCTACAAAAATGCCTATTCTAACTGAGGAAAAAGATAGGACACCCTCACATGTATTCCCTCTTAAATTGGCTCAGATCTCACACAGGTATATCACACCAGGTGCACATAATTAGTAGATCGTTACTCTGCATGTTGAATGAGGCTTGCCCTATTTAAACCTCAGACATTTAGTTTGGTGTGCTCCTGACTGTTGAAGTGAGAGTGAGCACCATGGTGAGAGCAAAAGAGCTGTCAGAGGACTTCAGAAAAAAGATTGTAGCAGCCTATGAGTCTGGGAAGGGATTTAAAAAGATCTCAAAAGATTTTGAAATCAGCCATTCCACTGTCCGGAAGATAGTCTACAAGTGGAGGGCTTTCAAAACAACTGCCAACATGCCCAGGACTGGTCGCCCCAGCAAGTTCACCCCAAGAGCAGACCGCAAGATGCTAAAAGAGGTCTCCAAAAACCCTAAAGTGTCATCTCGAGAACTACAGCAGGCTCTGGCTACTGTTGATGTAGAAGTACATGCCTCTACAATCAGAAAGAGACTGTACAAGTTTAACTTGCATGGGAGGTGTGCAAGGAGGAAACCTTTGCTTTCCAAGAGAAACATCGAGGCCAGACTGACATTTGCCAGAGATAAAGTTGACAAAGACCAGGACTTCTGGAATAATGTTCTTTGGACAGATGAGTCCAAAATTGAATTATTTGGACACAACAGCAGAGGACATGTTTGGCGTAAACCAAACACAGCATTCCAAGAAAAGAACCTCATACCAACTGTGAAGCATGGAGGTGGAAGTGTCATGGTTTGGGGCTGCTTTGCTGCAGCAGGACCTGGTCAGCTCACCATCATAGAATCCACGATGAATTCTACTGTGTATCAGAAGGTGCTTGAAGAACATGTGAGACCATCAGTTAGAAAATTAAAGCTGAAGCGGAACTGGACCATGCAACATGACAATGACCCAAAACATACTAGTAAATCAACCAAAGATTGGCTGAAAAAGAAGAAATGGAGAGTCCTGGAATGGCCAAGTCAAAGTCCAGATTTGAATCCCATTGAGATGCTGTGGGGTGACTTGAAAAGGGCTGTACGTGCAAGAAACCCCTCAAACATCTCACAGCTGAAAAAGTTCTGCATTGAGGAGTGGGGTAAAATTTCCTCAGACCGATGTCGAAGACTGGTAGATGGCTACAAGAACCGTCTCACTGCAGTTATTTCAGCCAAAGGAGGTAACACTCGCTATTAGGGGCAAGGGTGTCCTATCTTTTTCCTCAGTTAGAATAGGCATTTTTGTAGAATGACATTTACAGAAAATCTTGAAAAGACTTTTCTTCAGTTTTCTTTGTTTAGTCGGATTACTTTAATCTCTCTGTATTGTTGAAACGGAGATGAAATAACCTTTTATTAAAAATGTTACAAAAAACCACATGCTTTCAAAGGGTGTCCTAATTTTTTCACATGACTGTACACTATTAAAAAATATTACTATAGCAGTATATTAGCTTAAATACAATCTATGTGTATTTTACGAAATTTCGTAATATTGCTCTAACTTCGTCTTTCAGAATATTACGAATATTCTAAAAGACGAAGTTAGAGCAATATTAAGAACATTTGCAAAAGCCGAAATTGCGATGCGAGTAATATAATACGAAATAATCGCATGATGATTTCAACTTAGCACTGCTATATTCCATATTCTAGCCTAATATGGAATATAGCAGTGCTAACTTAGCACAGCTATATTCCATATTAGGCTAGAATATGGAATATAGCAGTGCTAAGTTGAAATCTTCATGCGATTATTTCAACCTTCTACCTTACAACCCAAAATGTTGACCACTACACTATAGAGTTGCATGGCCAGTTACTAAAAAAATAAATAAAATGAGACTTCTGATATGTAGGAATACTTACTACTAGTTACTCAAGTAACGTAGAAGGTTGTGAGTTCGAATCCAACCTGAAAATTTTCTGAAATAGAGGCTAAATTTGATTTAAATACACTGTCTCAAGCATCGCGCTCGTGCACACGTAATATTCGGCCCAACACCGTGATGTGCCGAGCATAGCAATGCTCGAGCCGTACTGGTGTTCTGCTGAGCATCCTCGCCTAATACTATGCTCATCTCTATAGATAAACAATTCTATTACACCTTGATTCTAAAATTGGGGTCAATAACCTGTCTATTTCTACTGTAAGTGTGGTGTCCACCTTTTTTAGTAGGTAACAATTCCATTAGGCTTTGATTCTGGAATTGGGGTTAATAACCTGTCTTGTTCTACTGCTTGTGGGTAGAATTGAGCGGACACCTGGATGTTCGGGTTTGACGGGTTCGGCCGAACTTCATGAAAAAGTTTGAGTTCAGAACCCGAACTTGACCGAGAACCCGAACCCCATTGAAGTCAATGAAGACACGAACTTTTGAGCACTAAAATGGCTCTAAAAATGTCATGGAAAAGGCTAGACGGGCTGCAAATTGCGTAAAAATGTGGTTAAGAGCATGGCAATTTTTCTGCAAACAAATGTGGATAGGGAAAAGACTTTGAATAACATAAAATACGTAAAAAAAATAAAATAATAATAATAATAATAATCTTGATCTAGGAGGACGAGGTCCATATGGAGTGTGGCGGTGGAGGAGGAGGAGGTAGCCTACACTGCTTTTTGGTTTTACATTTTAATTTTTTTTTTTTAATTTAGGGTATACCCCAAAACATTGGGAAATATAACCTGTGATAACCCCCTCCAGTCGTGCTAAACACACGTTCAGACAATACACTGGCTGCAGGGCAGGCCAGCACCTCCTAGGCATAAAGGGCAAGCTGAGGCTGTGCCCAATTTGGAGACCCAGAAGTTGCATGGGGTAGACCCATCAGTCAGTTTGTGTAGGCGTGTGCACACATACTGCCCCACCATGTTGCATGTCCCCGTGATGTTCAAGATCCAATTGGATATCTGCTCCATCAACTTTCAATGTTCTTTTCTGCGCCTACCATGTTGATCACGGTTAGCGCGAATCAGGGTTCCACGCGGGAGAGGGAGTGTGAGAAAGAGAGACCACGTCCAAGGGAGATCAATGGATGAAATTTAATTGTGATCGAGCAGAAATGTGGGAGAAGCTATTAAAATGGAAGAATTAAAGGAAAGCAGGGTGCGCGCAGCAATTACCCACTCCCGACTCGGGGAGGTACTGACGATAAATAACAATACAGGACTCTTAAGATGCCCTGTTATTAAAATGATTAATAAAAAAATTATAGGGAATGTTACTGGGGTATTTTGGATTTGGAAACGTTAGACAGGAGAGGCCCTGCTGCCGCTTTGTTGACTCTAGATAATTTCTGCCTGATATCACGTCTCCGTGACGTCCGAGATCCATTTGGATATCTTCTCTATCAACTTTGAATGTTCTGTTGTGAGCCTACCATGTTGATCACGGTTATCGGCGAATCAGGGTTCCACGCCGGAGTGGGAGGGTGAGAAAGGGATACCACATCCAAGGGAGGTCAATGGATGCAATATAATCGGGCTGAAATGTGGGACAAGTTATTAAAGTGGAAGGGTCGAATGAAAGGGCCAATTAAAGACAAATTTTACAAATTTAATTCTGTGTCACCTATGCAGAGCAGGGGGTTTTCATCGTCAGAAATGGGTTAATGTCTTGTGTCAAAAAACCTAATATCATCAGAAATATCGTCCCCGCCCTACTTCATAAGGGAATGGGAGAAAGACTTAGGAGTAAAATTCTCTGATAAAGAAACTCAGATTATCTTAAGCACTCCCAAGAGTATATCCAGATGTGTAACCATACAAGAGAACGCCTACAAAGTCCTCACCAGGTGGTACTTAACTCCAGTAAGACTGAGTCTGATGTATGAGGGTTCTTCGAACAGGTGCTGGAGATGTCTATCGGAAAAAGGATCTTTTTTACACATATGGTGGTCATGTCCCAGAGTTAAAACATTCTGGGACTTGGTCTTTAGGATCATAAGAGAGATCCTAGTATTAGGGGAGGATTTGTTTCCTAGCTGTCCGGGAACAGCCCTTCTGACTCTGATTCCTAACCCTTTAACAAACCTGAAACTATCCCTTCTGAGAGTTTTGTTGGCAGCGGCAAGGATACTAATTGCCTCTAGTTGGAAATCAACCAAAACTCCATCAATCTCGCACTGGAGAGGGAAAGTTGAAGCATTAGCAAGACTAGAAGAATTATCTCATTGGGAATCACGGTCCCACCATAAATATACAAAGATATGGCATCCCTGGACAGCTGGGAAGGATATTGTGACCCCTTTCCAACACAAAGAGTTAGATATCCTGGGCTCCTAACCACCCTAGATCACTAAAGATCGCTGTAAAAATCACTACTGAGAGATTTTAATTATACTTATAAACTGCCGTGGTCTAAAAATCTGGCTGCCTGGCCTCCTCCTATATATACCAAGCCTCTCGATGTCTATCAGAAATTTCACTGGTACAAAGTTTTAGATGCTTATCTGGTCCTGTCAATCAAACTCACCTCCCCTTCCCCTCCTTCTCCCCCCCCCCCCATTCTTGGAGTTCACGTCAGTTTCATTGTTGGACTACAAGTCCGTTTGAATACGCCTCCAATATGTACTGATTAGCGCTTCGCTTATATGAGAAAGACAAGTCAATTCTACAGATCTAAAAAGCATGCTAATATGGTGGACTCTGCTCGCTCACACATTATGGGAGTATATCCTGGTTTTGGTGTAGCTAACTATGGGAGAGTCTTTCCCTGATCATTTACTTAACCCCTTAGTGACCACCCATACGTGTTTTTACGGCGGTCACTAAGGGGCCTTAGGCTGGGCCGCCGCGTTTTTACGGCGGCCCGGTCTAAGCACTGCACGGCTCCCCCGTGCAGCGGGGAGCACGGACCCGGCTCTCACATAAGAGCCGGGACCCTGCTCTATCAGCCCGGACCGGCAGAAGTGCCGATCCGGGCTGTTTAACCCTTTACATGCCGGGCGCAATGGCGCCTGCTGCATGTAAAGTGGTGACAGAGGGAGCGGACTCCCTCTGTCTCCCATCAGCACCCCGAAAATAAGATCGCGGGGTGCTGATGTGTTCGGAAGCTTACCTTGCTTCCGATCAGGGCCCCGAGACTGTCTTCCGTTATCTCCAGCAGGCTGTGCCTCTCTGGCGCCACCTGCTGGTAAAGGTTTCAATAGCATTGCTATTGAAATGTAATGCCTTATAGAGATAATGCATTACATTTTAAAAGCAATCAAAATACTGTATATTATAGTCCCCTTGTGGGACTTTTAAGTAGTAAATTTTTTTTAAAAAATACACATTTATTAAATAAAACAAATTCCATAAAATAAAAAAATATGCTTTTTTTTCCATTGAAAATACGCTTTTCAATGAAAAAAATTGCAAAAATAAAATATCCCCCATATGTTTGGTATTGCCGCGTCCGTAACGACCCGGACTACATAAATATTACATAAATTATCCCCTATGGTGAACGCTGTAAAAAAAAAAAAAAAAAAAAAAAGACAGAATTTCTAATTTATTCTTAGTTTCCTCCGAAAAAAACATAATAACAAGCGATCAAAAAGCGCCATTTACTCCAAAAAATAGCGCCATTTACCAATAAAAAATACAAGTTGTCCCTCAAAAATCAAGCCCTCACACAACTCCATAGAAAAAGAAAAAAAAAAGTTATGGGTCTTGTGAAGTGGCAATGCAAAATCATTTTTTTGGTTAATAAAAGGGGTTTTATTGGAAAAAAAAGTAGTAAAACGTAAAAAAAATATAAGTATTTAGTATCACTGTAATCGTACTGACCCAGAGAATAAAGATATTATGTTATTTGTACCGAAAAATGAACGCCGTAAAATTGATAATGTAAAAACGCAGTGGCAGTATTGCTATTTTCCCCCATCTCCCTCCCAGAAAGAGTTAATAAAAGTTAATCAGAAAGTTATGTGTACCCCAAAATGGTGCCATTAAAAACTACAACTTTTCCCGTAAAAAACAAGCCCTCATAAAGCTATATAGATGAAAAAATAAAAAAGTTATAGCTCTTGGAACGAGACCATGAAAAAAGGAAGAAAAACGCTTGGTCATAAAGGCCCAAACAGGCTTGGTCACTAAGGGGTTAAGCCCTACTCTTGTGTGCGGGTAGTCTCTCTCATTTAGGATATTTTTGCCTTAGTCCTCCTATTGTAATAATTATTGCATTAAATCTCTCTCTAAGCTTATACTCATTTATTGAGCATGATACATATTGGTCTGTATACCATTGTCTGTGTATGCTTTTCTACATGTTATAAAATCAATAAAAAGATTTTTAAAAGAAAAGAAATGGGTTAATGTCACCTACCAATGGAACAGATGATTTTTTTAAATTTCGGTCTCTGTCACCTATGCAGAGCAGGCGTTTATTCATGGCAGAAATGGAAAAATGTCACCCAAGAATGTAACAGAAAAATTTGTGAAATGTATTAACCTGTCTACTAGGTAGAGCAGTGGTATATCACATCCAAAAATTGGTGAATTTCACCAGAAAATGTAACAGACAAATTAGTGAAATGACATAAAATAAAAAATAAATAAACTTGATTTAAGAGGTGGTCCATATGGAGTAGGAGTTTGAAAAGGCGCTGGACGATTTAACTTTTTTTAATTAGGGTACACCCCAAAAGAATGTGAAATATCCAAAATACAACAATGAGCAATTGCGCTGTAGTATAACAATGGCTGGTTAAGGCCGGTATACATGTCTATTCTGCACAAGGTATGGACACGTCCTGTGGGATCCATGCCTGGTTAATTTTAATGAACGTGAGCTTGTCCACATTGGCTGTGGACAGGCGGCTGCACTTGTCTGTGATAACGCCCCTCTGCCATGCTAAACACATGTTCAGACAATACACTGGCTGCAGGGCAGGCTAGCACCTCCAAGGTGTAAAGGGCAAGCTCAGGTCATGTGCCCAATTTGGAGACCCAGAAGTTGAAGGGAGCAGACCCGTCATTCAGTACGTGTAGGCATGTTCACACATACTGCTCCACCATGTTGCTGAAATGCTGCCTCCTGCTAAGATGTTCCATATCAGCTGATGGTGCTGGTTGTTGTGGCACCTGCCTTCTGAGGTGCTGGTGGTGCCCCAGCTGCATTGGTGACCTCTTCCTCCTCCTCTGCCTTCGCCTTGTGCTTCCACTGAGCCCCCCGCTGTCAGGTGGGAATGCCACCAGCAGCGCGTCTACCAGCGTGCTCTTGTACTCGCGCATCTTACGATCACGCTCCAGTGACAGAATTAAGGATGGTACATTGTCCTTGTAACGGAGATCCAGCAGCGTGGCCACCCATTAATCAGCACAAGTTAGAATGTGGGCAACTCGGCGGTCATTGCGGAGACACTGCAGCATGTAATCGCTCATGTGTGCCAGGCTGCCCAGAGGCAACGAAAAGACGCAACCATTCATGTCTTGTTGTCAGCACAATGTGTAGAATGAAATGGCCGGCGCTGCTCAGTAGTTCGGCAGTGCATGTGTCAGCGGGCAGGCATCCCAATGATACGGCTGCAAAGGAAGGACCGGCACTCGCGCTTGATTTTTGAGGCAGAAATTAAATTCTGCATCTAAAATCAAGCGCAAGTGCCGGTCCTTCCTTTACAGCCGTTGTCAGCACATTGTCTGAAGAACTGCCATGCCAGGTAACCCCTTGGAGCTGGCTTTGGTGTGCTCGGTCCCTTGCTGCGGTGGGCAGTAGCAGGCGTACTTTCTAGGGGACGGCCGCTCCGCTTTTGCACCCTGCTCCCTCTTCTGCTGTGCTGGTGGATCTGTGCGGCAACCGCCTCTTCCTCCAAACTACACAGGTCACTCGCATGGCCTTGATTCCATGTAGGGTCAAGGACCTCATCGTCTTCCACATCATCTTCCACCCAGTCTTCACCCCTGCCCTCCTTGTCGGTCTGCACACTTTCGAAAGCCACAGCAGTTGGCACCTGTGTTTTGTCATCATCTGAGACGTGCTGCGGTGGTCCTCCCATGTACTTATCTTGAAACATAAGTGGTTGGGCATCGGTGCACTCAATCTCTTCCACTTCTGGGGCAGGGCTAGGTGGATGGCCCTGGGAAAGCCTGCTAGCAGAGTCATCAAAAACCAGAAGAGACTGCTGCATGACTTGGGGCTTGGCTGATTTGCAAGGGGGTGAGGTGAAAGACTGATGAACATCGACTGCAGGTGCAAACTCTGATCTTTCAGCAGGAGACTGGGTGGGAGACAATGTGAAGGAACTGGAGGCACTGTCAGCAACCCAATCTACTATCGCCTGTACTTGTTCTGGCCTCACCATTCGTAGAGCTGCATTAAGCCCGACCAAATACCGCTGAAGGTTCTGTCGCCTACTCGCACCTGAGGAAGGTATTTCACTTGTGCGTGTAGCTGGCAGAGATCGATCACGTCCTCTCACTGCAATAGGATCTCCATCAGCAGCACCACGACCGGGGCCACGTCCCTTATTTGACGCTCTCCTCATATTTCAAAAATTTAGGATCTTGCCCAAAATGGGTGTTTTTTTTAATAGCAGAATAGAACAACAGTATCTAAAGGGTGTATCTCACACTGACAGATGCAGCAAAGGCTGCAAAATAAGTATTTTTCCCAAAAAGGGTGTTTTTTGAATAACAGAATATGACAGCAGTATATAATGCTTGAATTTCACACTGACAGATGCAGCAATAGCTGTAAAATTTAGTATTTTGTCCAAAAAGGGTGTTTTTTAAAACCCAGAAAATTATTGCTGTATGTTTAGCTTAAATTGGACACTGACAAATGCTGCAAAGGTACCAGATGTAGGATATTGCCAAAAAAGGGTGTTTTTTTTAAACCCAGATTATTATTGCAGCATTTCAAGCTTGGATTTGAATGTCACAAAAGCACACATGCAGTGCTGGTGCACTGAACTTGCATAAATTGGCCGCCGCCGCCCGCCTAACTAACAGACGGATAAAAGTTATTTTTCTGTGTCCCTGGGCTTAGGGCAGGGTAAAAAGATAGTGCACTGCACCCACAAAACTAAATCAAGGTAAATCGCTGAGTTAACAAGCACTTCTGATTAAAGATTCTTTCCTATTTACCTCCCTCACAGCAGCAGCATCCTCTCCCTACACTAGTAACAGCAGAGTGACGTGCAGCTCTACGTGACTCCAGCTCATATAGAGGCTGGGTCACATATGCTGCACTGGCCAATCACAGCCATGCCATTAGTAGGCATGGCTGTGATGGCTTCTAAGGGCACAGAGTTAAACGCTTGTTGATTGGCTGCTCTGCAGCCTTTCAAAAAGCGCCATAAAATAGCCGAACACTGACCCGAACTCGAACTTTTTACTGAAATATTCAGCCTCGGGTCTGGGGTCCAAAAATCCTAAAGTTCGTGTTCACTCAACCCTACTAGTGGGGTTGTCCATCTTGTTTAATAGATAAGCAATTCTATTACACATTGATCCTCAAATTTAAGTGAATAAATTGGACGTGAATAACATGTCTTGTTCTACTGTTAGGCTACTTTCCACTGCCTTTTTGGTTTCCATTTGTGAGATCCGTTTCAGGCATCTCACAAGCAGTCCAAAACAGATCAGTTTTGCCCTACTGCAGGCATGTCCAAAGTGCAGCCCTCCAGCTGTTACAACTCCCAGCATGCCTGGATAGCTTACAGCTATTAGGGCATGCTGGGAAGGATCCACTCAGAATGCATTAGTTTGGCTCCATTCCTTCTCTATTCCGCATTGGAGGCGGAAACCAAAATGCTGCTTGCAGCGTTTTGGTGTCCATCTGATGAAACTGAGACAAACGGATCCATCCTGACACACAATGTAAGTCAAACGGATCTGTTCTGAACGGATGCATGCGGTTGTATTATCGGTGTGGATCCATCTGTGCAGATCCATTACCGATCCGCACCAAATGGCAGTGTGAAAGTAGCCTAATAGTGTGGTTCCCACCTTGTTTAATTCATAAGCAATTCCATTACGCAATTTTTTCTCAAATTGGGGTGAATAACCTGTCTACTTCTACTGTTATTGGGGAGTCCACATTGTTTAATAGATAAATACAGATGAGTAAATTTCTCAAAAATTCAATACGGCCAATTCGCTGAATTTTCCGGAAAAATTTGCTTCGATACGAATTCGTGACAAATCATATAAAAAAAACAGCTATTTCCGGGCTGCATAGAGCCTTTATATGGGTGTAGAACACTGTGCCTTGCAGTAAAACACATAGGGAGTATGCTGGGGTAATGAAATAATACTATCAGTCAGTATGACATGCAGATGACAGGTGTCACTATTAGAATCACACTGCGTCTATTTTTCTCGTATTGTAGTGAAATATGACAATAAACGCTTTAAGCGCAAATAACAGCAAAAATGACCTGCGTATATATTTATCTTTTTCCACAGATATAAGCCACTATAGCAACTAATTGCTGGAATGACAGAGCTGTATTATGAGACTATCTTCATCCCCAAGTAATGTTTCCCTGCACTTGTAAATCACTTTTTTTTCACAATGAGGATTTTCCTATGACTCTCCCTAGAATCTGCACACGTCTCTCCCTTCCTGTGAAATGATTCTTCTCACCATCCTTTCCCTACACTAGTAAATCTCTTTTTTCCAGGTTTTCTTTCACTCTCCCTAGTGCCTGCATACACGTCTGTCCCTGAACAAAGTACGCTGGTAAATGGCAGACTCGAAGATGGCTGCCGTATTTTATAGGGCTGTGACATCACCGGACTGGCTAACTGCCTATTGGCTGCATACATTGCATTTTGGATCATCCCGCCTTCCCAGAGTTCCTTGCCCCATCTCCTCACACATGTAGCCGACATTTTAGCCACCATTGTAGCCAGGTAGCTGCCATATTAGGAAAAATTGCGTTTCGTTACCACAAAGCCCGAGGAAATTCGCATTTGTTCAGAATCTAATTTTTCCTGAAATTCGGAACGTATTTGACTTCGTCAGCTTCGATTCGCTCATCTCTATAGATAAACAATTCTATTACACCTTGATTCTAAAATTGGGATGAATAACCTGTCTACTTCTACTGTAAGTGTGGTGTCCACCTTGTTTAGTAGGTAAACAATTCCATTAGGCTTTGATTTTCAAATTGGGGTGAATAAGATGTCTATTTCTAGTGTTAGTGGGGTGTCTAAATTGTATAATAGATAAACAATTCTATTACACCGTGATTCTCAAACTGGGGTGAATAACCTGTCTGTTTTTACTATTATTGGGTGTTGTCCAGCCTTATTTATTACATAAGCAATTCTATTAGGACATGATTCTCAAATGAAGGTGTGACTAAGACTGTCTACTTCTACTGTTATTGGGTGTCATCTGCCTGCTCACAGTAACTGTTTCCTACAGGAAAGAACTAGTTATGCATCCTGCTGCAATGCACAGTGATGTACACCAAGATACATCCTCCCTGCAGGACGGGGATATAGCTGATTTAATACGTTTCAGGACTATTACTTTGGAACAAAGCAAATAAAAAATAAAATAATATTTTTTTTTAAATGTTTGATATCTTTAGTCATCATCAGCTACTGCTTCTCCTCTTCCTCATCCTCTGCTCCATTGTCTTCCATAATCGAAAATGTGGTAGGAAACAACAAGACGTACGCAGTAATTCTCTAGTGTGTCAACTGACATCCCACCTGGCCAAGTTACAGCCACTTGGTGGACTCCACTGCCTTTAATGAGCTTATCAATGGAGGATACCTAGCTACTATTATGTCCCGAAACAAAGACATATCTGTCTTTTACTTTCATATTGTAGAGAATGAAAGGGAAGCAGAATTGTTTTTTTTACCAAGATATGCTCTGTACCCAGCTTGCCATGGCTTTCGCCGGGCAGATGCCTGCTGCTTGCATGTCCGACTAGGAGCCCCTCTCCGCTCCAAGCTAATTCACCATTCCACCTCCTCTGCCAGCACTGCCACAATGAAAAGTAGCAGAATCAGCCGCCAATACAGTTTGCTGAACATGATGGAACAGTTTTTTTATACTGCCACGCCAATCTGACATACATCACTAAATGGACATGCTCCGCCTGAACAAACGGGGTCATTCATATCTGGAGAGTGCAAACACCATAGACAGCAGCAGTGAACAGGAAGAGAGAAGGGACATGGCATGTGTCCACTGCATGCACTGTCTCCTCATACAGCTGATCGGCAGGGGTGCTGGGTGTCGGACCCCCATCGATCTGATATTGATGACCTATCCTGAGAATACGGTAGGTCATCAATAGTAAAAGCTCGGACAACCCTTTTAATGAAGTAGGTTGCACTGAGAGACATTTCATAGAAAAGAAGGGCTTTATGTACTGACTTACTGTATATTATTCAATGGATTGGGCGCTGAACTGCATAGTTAATACACAACAGATTTTCTGTACCAAGACATAAAAGTAACACATACACTATAACATTTTGTATTTTTCCTAATAGTCCATGCATGTATATTATAACCACTTCTATGTTTACCATAATGAAATAATACATTTCTCCTGCAACCAATACTTAACACTATAAACTATTGATTAACATAGTTAGTCATTTCCCTTGAGTCATAAAACAAGAATTACTGGCAAATTTCATATATCCTGTTTTTGTAATGTAAATATTAAAATAATAAGAAACCCCTGACATGTTTATACTTTTTTGAAAACCCCCCAAAATACTGCATTCTATAAAACCACTGCAATATTGTGTAAATTGCTCTATAAGATGAAAAACAGGCCTGTTCTGCATGTTGCATACACATTTCTTTTATTAATACACCCAGAAGTCTAATTGGTTTTAATAAAAGTCCAGGCATATGCAAAGTTAAAAACTGCAATTTAGCAAATTTTTAGTTTGTGAGACAATGGTCTGATTCTTTTTGTGCACTTAATAGATGTGCAGAGCTAAATTGGTCATTTGCTGAATTACTTTGTACACATTGATATCTCTGGTAGTAATGCAATTAGATTTAATGGCTAGCCTATGGACAGCCATAGATAACACATTGTAATTTCACAGCCATGACTTTTGCCTTATCCTGTCTTGACACTGCTATCTCTGAAGGTATAAATCTCAACTTTTTTCTATAAGTCCGAATAAAGTAGTAGTACTAGGGGATCCTTTGCTTGAATCTGGAGTTGAGCTACAGTGAACAAGGAGCGACTATTGCTCTAGAAGGCATGCACACCTACAGTATGTATTACATGGTCTTCTATTTTATTTGAATGGGCACATTTCCTACTACAGGGACACCCACAACTTTTACTAGATAAATTGACCAGAATGGTGAAATAGATAGACATATTATTTAGATATTTTATGATAATTAGTGATGAGTGGCAGGGGTCATATTCAAATTTGCAATAATTCACAAATATTTTGTATAATATTCGTCAAATATTCGTGAATTCGAATATTCGTTGAATTCAATCGGCAAGGTAATGATGCATAATATGCGAATATTACGCAATGAATACAGGCGTGGGTCAAAAACTAATATATAGCACTATAGAATTTAGTGCTATAAATTTGTTTTTTAGAATATTTGTCTTTTTTTTTCATCTGAAGTCATGATTCCTCCCTGCTTGAGCAGGGAAGAATCATCACTTCAGATGAAAAAAAAAAGACGAATATTCTAAAAAACTAATATATTCGATATAGTGCTATATATTCATTTTTTAGAATACTCGTAATATTCTAAAACGAGAATATACAGATGTAGCAGGGTTAGCACTCCAGCTCTTATCTCAAATTTCTTAACTCATCGCGTTATCTTGAGACAAAAGCCATTGAAAAGCAATTGAAGGTGTTTGCTTAGATTAGATAACACAACTCAGAATTCTCAGGAAACAGGAGTGTTAACTCTACTCCATCCGTATAGCAATAGAGCAAATATTCGAAAAAAAATATGAATGTAGAACAATTTAGCTAATAGTGCCATAATCATTTTTTTTAATAGTTGCAATTTTTTTCCAATCTGAACTTCAGATGAGAAAAAATTACAACTATTAGACAAAGAAGATTATAGCACTATATTAGCTTAATTGCTCTACATTCGTTTTTTTCGACTATTTGCTATATTGTTTTAAAATATAACGAATATTTAAAAAAACTAATATATTATTTTATTAAATATTCGTATTTTTTTATTTTTAATCTGTACAGTTGTTCCACTTTGGCATACTCCTCCCCGACAAGCGTCCCCGTCACCATTGGAACATACCAGTGAGATCGTGAAAACTCAGATCCTATTGTATATTCTAACCCCCAGGCAAGCTTCCCCGTCACCATGGGAACGCCTGGGGGCTAGAATTACAATCGGATCTCAGTTTTCACGATCTCAGTGAGATTGTGAAAACTCAGATCCGATTGTATTTTCTAACCCCTAGGCAAGCCTGCCCGTCACTATGGGAACGCCTGGGGGTTAGAATATACCATCGGATCCAATGGTATATTCTAACCCCCAGGCGTTCCGATGGTGACGTGGACGCTTGTCGGGGAGGAGTATGCCGAAGTGAAACAACTGTACAGATTGAAAAAAAAAATAAAGAAGAATATTCTAAAAAACTAATATATTCGATATATTGCTATTTATTAGTTTTTTTTTGAATATTCATAATTTTTCCCATTTAAAGTCATGATTCCTCACTGCTTAAGTCGCTTGTGGGTCAAAGACTCATTGGCCCACGAGCAAGAAGCAGTGAGGAATCATATTTTCAGATATAAAAAAATGACAAATATTCGATAAAGCGAATATATAGCACTATATTCGAAATATTAGCGAATTCTCGAAGTTGTGATATTCGAGATAAAAATTCGTAATTTGAATATTCGCGCTCAACACTAATGATAATAGGATATGATTCAGAAAAAGGTAAAGATGGGTATAATTGAGATCTCAAAAGGATAGAAGACTGATCTGTGTTCTATTGTAGGGTTAAGCAAACCCAAACTGTAAAGTTCGGGTTCGTACCGAACTTCAGGATTTTTGGACCCAGGACCCCGAACCCGAACATTTCTGTAAAAGTTGGGGTTTAGTGTTCGGCGATTTCTTAGTGCTTTTTAAAAGGCTGCAGAGCAGTCAATCAACAAGCGTTTAACTGTGTGCCATTAAAAGCCATCACAGCCATGCCTACTAATGGCATGGCTATGATTGGCCAGTGCAGCATGTGACCCAGCCTCTCTATAAGCTGGAGTCACGTAGCGCTGCACGTCATTCTGCTGTGCTTAGTGGAGGGAGAGGATGCTGCTGCTGTGAGGGAGAGAATAGGACAGAATCTTTAATCAGAACTCCAATGGAACTCAGCGATCTACATAGATTTAGTTGTGTGGGTGCAGTGCACCATCTTTTTACCCTGCCCTGAGTCCAGTGACAGAGAAAAATAACTTTTATTCATCTGTTAGTTAGGTGGGTGGCGGCAGCCATTTTATGCAAGCTCAGTACACCAGCACTGCATATGTGCTTTTGTGACATTCACCACATACTCGACAGTATCATTAACAAGAACCGGCGAAGGCAAGGCTTTCGACGGTACAACAGGTTCAAAATATTTTTTAAGTAGAGATTTATGAAATACATTATGAATGTGAAACGACTCGGGCAGCTCCAACTTAAACAATACCGGATTAATCATCTCCGTGATCTTATACTGTTCAATAAAACGAGGAGAAAATTTTCGAGAAGCTACCTTGAGAGATAGATTCTTGGAGGACAACCATACTTTATCCCCAACCTGAAAATTCACCCCCTTGGAACATCTATCGGCCTTGAGTTCTTGGGAACTTTGAGCCTTTTCTAGGTTTGATTGAACCCGGGCCCAAACTGTGCACAGTTCGGAGGAGAGTTTATCCGCTTCAGGGTTAGAGGAGGAGACGGACGACCCAGAATGAAAATGGGCATGAAAACCATGGTTACAAAAGAAAGGGGAGAAGGGCAGAAGAATTAACATGGTTATTCAAGCAAATTCTGACAACGGAAGGTATTTAACCCATAATTGCTGGTCATCAGCAACATACAACCTCAGGAATTGTTCCACAGACCGATTAAGGCGTTCAGTCTGCCCATTACTCTCAGGGTGGTAGGCTGAGGAAAAAGACAACAAAATCTGACATCTTTGACAGAAAGCCCTCCAAAATTTGAACACAAACTGCACACCCCTGTCAGATACAATATTTTCTGGGATACCATGTAACTGTACAATTTCTTTCACAAAAATAGATGCCAGGGTCTTGGCATTCGGGAGTTTAGACAGAGGAATGAAATGAACCATCTTGCTAAACCTATCGACCACTACCCAAACTACAGTCTTACCCTCCGCCGGCGGCAGGTCAGTAATAAAGTCCATCGAGATATGGGACCATGGTCTACTGGGAATGGGTAGGGGTCGTAGGTTACCAGCAGGGCGAGTCTAAGGTGTCTTAGACCTAGCACAAACATCACAGGCTGACACGTAGGACTTGACATCCCTAAATAGAGTGGGCCACCAATAAGATCTAGAAACCAGCTCTCTAGTGCCCTCAAAACCAGGATGTCCACAAAAGGCAGAATCATGACACTCACTCAACAGCTGGAGACAAAATTGTATGGAGACAAACAACTTATCTGTTGGGGTGGTTGCCGGTTGTTGTTCAGCCTTAATGAGAGCCGAGATATCTTGGGTTAAGGCTGCTACGAAGATATTTGCTGGTAGGATGGATTCAGGCGGTGCCTCTGTAGGCTGAAAAGCATGGAAGCCCTAAGATAATGCATCATCCTTCATGTTTTTACTTCCAGGCCTGAAAATAATGGAGAATTCAAAACGAGTAAAAAACAGTGCCCATCTAGCCTGACGGGGATTCAACCTCTTAGCAGATTCGAGAAACATAAGGTTCTTATGGTCAGTGACAACAGTTACACAATGCCTTGCCCCCTCCAGAAAATGCCTCCACTCCTCAAATGCCCACTTAATGGCCAGCAACTCCCGATTCCCTATGTCGTTGTTTCTCTCGGTGGAAGAAAATTTTCTGGAAAAGAATGCACACGGTCTCAGGTTAGTTAGACTAGCAGGACCTTGTGAAATGACTGCTCCTGTGCCGTCCTCAGACGCATCCACCTCCACAATAAAAGGTCTCTCCTGATCTGGCTGGATCAGAATGGGAGTGTTACTGAATGCCTTTTTTAGTGTTTCAAACAAAGTAATGGCCTCAGTAGACCAGTTCTCCAAATCCGCCCCTTTCTTAGGTAAGGTCGGTAAACGGTTTAGCAATTACTGAAAAATTCTTAAGAAATTTACGGTAGTATTTGGCAAAACCTAAGAACCGTTATAAGGCCTTTAAGGATGAAGGCCTTACCCATTCCTTAATAGCTAGTACCTTACCAGGATCCATCTTGAAGGCGTGAGGTGTCAGGACATGCCCAAGAAACAGTATCTCCTGTACACCAAAGACACATTTCTCTTGTTTAGCGGACAACTGATTCTCCTTTAACACCTCTAATACTTGTCTAACATAAGACACATGAGATTTAAAAACAGGAGAAAATATCAAAATGTCGTCAAGATAGACAATGACTAATTTACCTAAAAACTCTCTAAGAATATCATTCATAAAGTTTTGGAACACAGCTGCGGCATTGCTGAGTCCAAAAGGCATAACCTGATATTCAAACTGTCTTGCCGGAGTATTGAACGCTGTCTTCCATTCGTCTCCCTCCTTGATTTGGATTATATTATATGCCCCTTTCAGGTCAATCTTAGAAAACCAGGTTGCCACCAGAACCTGGTTAAATAAATCCGGAATCAATGGGAGAGAGTATCTATTCTGGATAGTGATCTTATTCAATTTCCAGTAATCGATACAAGGCCTAAGACCACCATCCTTCTTCTTAACAAAGAAAAACCCCGCTCCCATAGGAGAGACAGATGGTCAGCTCGGCGCTCAAGGCAGACCTAGAAGCAGGAGCCTCCCAGCTAGCAAAGCCGCCCTGGGAACGAGGCCAAACACAGATCCTTGCTCCCGAAGCTAAGCAGCAGGTCTGCGGCTGATGGGAAACCGAGTGCACCTTTGGCGCGCCATGACAGTTCAAGAGTAGAGATGAGCAAATTACTCAACATTCTATTTGGATTTGATGTGGCCAAATCAATTTACCAACTCGATTTAGGTCTAAATTGATTTTATACAAATCAAGTGTTCCAATTAGCCTTAAAATGTGTGTATTAAGTCTCCTAGGACTATTTTTTTTCTTTCTAGTCTCACTTTTAATTTTTTTTCATTTTCTCTCTCCCTACAAAATTTTGCTGAATCAAATCACCTAAAATTCTGATGCAACTTGTTCAAATTCAATTAGTTTAGAATAGACGTACTCATTTCCATTCCATTTCCATTCATGAAGCTTAATAACTTTACTGTAGAAACTGCTGTACTGTATATAATAGGTATGTGTAGAGAATATTGTACTTAGTTAATTTTTTCCTATTTCCCTGGTGACCTCTAATCATAAAATAATTGTAATTGTTAAATAGATTATAATTTCTTGTGGACCATTTCAAATAGTTTCGAAAAAAATATTACCAATCCTACTAAGACATTTGATCTATACCGCGCATATGTACTAAATAACAGAAAACATAAAAGCTTAACTAAATGATGACTTGTAGCAACAAAAGATACCTCACCTGTATTTAATCTAATATATGAAACGATCCTTCATCAAGAATGAACTTAGCCTGTCCCAAAAGTAAGTTAATATCTGCTTCTCAGTTCAGTCCGAAGACAATCATAAATTTAACTGTGCAGTTCAATGATATCCTGGCTGTGCAGTTGCCTCCAACCTTAACAAACCAAATAGTAGTGTACACCCACTGAGCAGCTTTACACCAATTATACTGGAACCATGGACCAATGAATGCAAAGTACTGTTCCAAAGTTTCAATGCAGTTGACAACTAAGGAGATGCTGTTCTTTAATGATTCACCCAGACATGATTAAACAAAGAATGTTCAAGTGTTTAATTAACTTGGAGCCATGTGTCCTTTATTATCCTCTTGCTGGATTGACTGATAGCAACCCAGAGGGAAATTCTAAACTATTTGATGAATAATATTTAATTTAATGTTTTTCATTTCATCACTTTTTTATTATTATCATTTTATTTCCCAGGCTGGTTAATCATAGAAAAATGTGTTTAATTGTGAGAAAACGAACATGGAAAATATGACATGATAGGAAGCTAGGCAGTATAAAAATACAATTGTTATTGATAATAAAAATTGAAATCACAGATGCCAGAGGGCACTATGCATGCTTTAAAATAGAGTAAATGAAAGTTAAATGACCTTCAATGAGATTATTATAGGAATAATCTGTGATTCTGATTTTACTGTTTGCAACTATTTGTACATATAGTTATTTAAAGGGTTTAGACACTTTCTGGCTACTCATGACCAATGTGTTTGTAAGATGATTATATGGAACTTACTAATATAGCCTTTGTTGCAATTCTGCATCATGTTCTATATTTCATCACCTTGTTTCCTATGTTTATTATGCTGTCCATACAAAGGTCTTGTTCATAAAATGACTTCTGATGGAGGGTCATATGACCATTCAAATCACCTGAATTGTCTCACCTATTCAAATACAATGCACCTGGCCACCAGTACTTGTACTGTTGGAATTTTAATGCAGAAGCATTGTGTTAGAACAGAGGAAACATTGCACGTACCATAGGCGATTTGAGGTTACATAACCCTCCATCAGGGGCCATTTTATATACATGTCTATGTGGACAGCATAAAAGACTTGCCTAACCTTCAACCTTTGCAGACCCAACATAAATTTCTACAAGTGACAAGGAACATATGTCAACTTGCTTCCATTTAGTGACCCTCATGACCTCTGAAAATAATCTAATTACTCATTTGCAAAATGCCATATTCACTGTAAACTCCACAATTGTACGGAGTCATAATAATACCCCTATAAGTCTATGGCATCCTGCTGTACCTCCACATCGAGCTTATTTTAATTGGATTCCACAAGAAACCAACACAGAAAAAATTGTGTTGTGTTCCAAGAGATGCCAAAAAATTAGAATACTGTATGTTCAGGAAATTCTTCTATACAGGACTTTAATTGTACATTCCCTTGTACATTCCCTTTTGACATTGTTTAGAAAAAGAGTACAGGATCTTCACTTCTGTGTTTGAGGCTGTTGCAGAGTATGTTAAAACAGAATGTTGCACTATTTTATCAAGTAAGATGTCAGATATGATAATAAATAGTGTTGAGCGCAAATATTCGAATCGCAATTTTAATCGTGTATATCGCCACTTCAAGAATTTGCAAATATTTTGAATATAGTGCTATATATTCATATTTGCGAATAGTGTTGACCTCGAATATTCTAATCGCAAATTTTTATCCCAAATATATTACATTGCCGATTTCCGCAATCAAGTAAATAATGACTGGAGATCACGAATTCTCGAATTTTTGAATTTATGACGAATATTCGGCCAAAAACGTACAAAATATAGTGAATTTGAATATTACCTATGCCGCTCATCACTAATAATAAAAACCTGAAGGACCCCTTTATTGTTAATGGGGTCTGTCATCTGATGAATCCTGCACTTCTGTAATTTTCATTGTTCTGCTTTCTTCACAGAGCATAGAAAAGGAAATAATGCTGAAGGTGTAGTGACGATATGAACAAAGTGCTCAGGAGAGTAATAAAATAATCTAGAAATTAGGATCACAGGACATTTCAATCAAGAAATCTTTACTTGAAAGCTTCCAAGCAATGGTAAGAAGTATGGTATACGTTGAGCAAATTGAACTCCACAAAGTGGAATTTGATCCAGATTTCAGGGAAAAGCTGAATTTCCTTATACTGCATGGTAGCGAATCCATTTTCCCTGAATGGCAGTTAAACATAAAATCCTACCTACCTCATCCATTTAAGCACAAAGAGCCGGCCTCCACCATCTTGATTGAAGATCTCGCACAAAATCCTGTGCGCCATAAGTCACCATGCTGGTCGAAGTGAAGGTGTCATCACGGGTAGTGCAAGATTTCGCGCCAGATCATCAATCAAGATGGTGACTGGCTTGCTGTGATCAAATGGATAAGGGCCAGTATGATTAAAAAAAATTATAATTTATGTTACACTGTAATATTGCTGTCAGATGCTGCAATCAGCTAGGGCCCACATGGAACAAAAGAACAGTGGTCAGTGTTCTCCTATTTCAATGGAGTGAGTGACAAAATTGGGCGCTGCAGCTCCATTCAGCTCAATAGGGCTAGCGATTGTACTCGGCTATCTCTGGTAGCCCATGTGGATAGGGCATAAGTTGCTGTAATGGTTCAACCCCAAAGTTAAAACTTCAGCATCTGAAAAGTTCACATCATGTCGCTCTCTCAATCCTTTACAAAATAATGCCTAGACTTCGAGTCCTGCAAAAGAAGGGTGGACTAAATATCGATCTGGCATGTGGGTAATAGGGAAAGCAGATCATTTCTGCTACCAATTCAGGGACCGAGGCAAAATTTACAGAGCACAAGAGTCTGTAGGAGAGGTGGAGGGGTTGTGGTCTAGTGGGAAGAGGGTGGAGGGGTCTTCAGCTCTGTTAGCAGAGTTGAGCTTATTTATTGGAATTTATAGTAGCTTTGACAATAAAAACATAATTTTGGATTGATGGCTCAATTTTCTGATATGGTCAATGGGCAATAAGAGTGGTGGTGTGCAGTTCTCTTTTAAACCCTTGTCAAACTTTTTAAAATTTTACCTCTTTAGTATTGAGCAATTGGACTGAACAGGGGATTTATGAAAACCAAAGAAAAGAGAGAGAAGTGGTAGATTTTTTTTCAAGCTGCTTATATGTAGGTGGTGGTAATGAGGACTTAAAGGGGTTGTGTCACTTCAGCAAATGGCATTTATCATGTAGACAAATTTTATACAGGCCACTTATTAATGTATTGTTATTATCCATATTGCTTCCTTCGCTAATTGGATTCATTTTTCCACCACATTATACACTGCTTGCTTCCATGGTTGTGACCAACTTGCAATCCAGCAGTGGTGGTTGTGCTTGCACACTATAGTATAATGTGCCGGCCTCTCTGGTGGCTGAGACCGATGAAACACACATAGGCTGGGGCTTTTTTCTATAGTGTTCAACGAGCAGTGCATAATGTGACGGAAAAATGAATCCAACCAGCGAAGGAAGCCTCATGACAAATATTTTCTTCTTATCTACTACTTTAAAAAAAAATTTAAACCTTCGAAAATAATCTAAATTTTCTTTCCATCATCATTTTCTGACTGTCTACAGAGCTATATGAGGGCTTGTTTTTTGCGGGACACAATTTTGATTTTATAGGTACCATTTTTGTGGTATGTATGAATTTTTTTGGGAGGGTGGGGGGGTGGACAAAAAAACTGAGAATCATGTGTTTTTAATTTTTTTCCATTACAGCGATCAGCGCACATTACATTTTTATTAATATTTTAATAGTTCACACATTTTTGAACGAGGTAATATCTAATATGTTTTTTTTTGTTTATATATTTTATATGGAAAATTGGGAGAGGAAGAAAGGAAATTGTGATTTAAAGTTTTAATATTTTACTTTTACAGTGACAACATTTAACCGCCTTATGGGCCTAGAGCCTGGGATCTTTTGGTCCCTTGTCCTATTCACCCCAATCGTCATTCCCCGTCATTGCGGCCAGGTCTCTACTGTATGATACAGTATGCACCTGTTGCTTATAGAGCGTGCTCAATGCAGCAGCTCGTGTAGTCCTCTGGAGCAGGGATACTTTGACTTTTGCACATTTGTGTTGCCTATTTCCCCTATGCAAAGTTATAATCTTACTTTATTTCACTTGAAAGAGTTAATGTGCACTGTTTAATACTTTTTAACTACATTTTATATGTTGTGATATATATCCTGTTCATTATAACTGTATTTTTCATGGCTCTGTGGAAAGGGTTAATGAATACTGAGAGACTGCTAGGATTTTGAATGAGAAGCTATCCCTGCTGCTGCCACCACTGTCCCCACTCTGTAATGGGGCCCCTACTGTCACTGATGCTGCTGCCACTATCCCCACTCTGTGATGAGGCCACTACTGCTGCCACCATCCCCATTCTGTCATGGGGCCACTACCACTGCTGCCACTGTTGTCACTCTGTCATGGGGCCACTACTGCTACTGCCACCATCTCCATTCTGTTATGGGGCCACTATTGTCATGGTTACTGCTGCTGCCACCTTCCCAACTCTGTCATGGGGTCACTACTTGAATCTTGGGGCACTGCACTGTTAAAACACATCACAGTGATGAATTGGACCTGACTCTAATATTGACCTGTAATACTGGCGCACAGTGATTTGACAGCTAACAGAAGGGATTAAAAAGCATGTGTTTGGACTGCCACAACATGCATTAAAAGAACATTTTTTTCTCTCCACTACTTTGTTTGCATAGCCTCAATTTCTTTATTTTGTTCCACTAAGGAGCCATTTGGACATTGCTCCTCAACCATTATTTTTGCTTTGCTTAAGGGCCCTATATGCTTTTCTTTTTATTTAATAGAAAGTTTATCTATGAATCTTGATGCAGACTGTTACTGCCACTGCTGACAACCTAAATCTTTGTGCACTGCACAGTTAGGTCCATGGTGATAAATTAGACCTTATGCTTTTATTGACCTATAATACTGACGCACAGTAATTCAACAGCTAACAGAAGGGGTTAGCAACGAATCTTGGTGCCTTGCACAGTGATGTAGATGGCAATAAATTACAACTGCCTGTAATACTAATGGCACAGTACCTACAAAATGGATTAACTATGAAAGTGTGTGCACTAGAAGGTAATGCGCATGCGATACACTCTCCCTGCAGTTTAAGTTCCAAGCCCTTACCCTGAGATTGGACCACCAAGTGGGATGAATATGATTAGGCAGAGGGGGTATACCAGATTTATTGTGATTCGTAACAAATTAAATCTATTGACAAAGTTCGGCAAATCGTCCAAATTTCTCAAAACTTTACTCATCTCTAGGTATTATGTTTAAGATTGTGAATTTTCTAAAGTTGATTTTTAAACTAAAGATACGAACAAATAGTTAAAACATTTGGGAACAACTGGGATGGCTATATCAGATAGGACTATAGGAATACTAACTCAGATTACCATGATACAGTAAAGCTAAGTTTAGAAGAATCTACCTTATATTGGCTGGCCCATAAGGGTCCATTCACACATCCGCAATTCTGTTCCGCATTTTGCGGAACGGAATTGCGGATACATTCATTTCTATGGGGCCGCACGATGTGCTGCCCGGATACGGAATTGTGGATCCGCACTTCCGTGTCCGCAATTCCGTTCCTGAAAAATTGCGGACAAGAATAGGCATTTTCTATTAAGTGCCGGCAATGTGCGGTCTGTAAAATGCGGAACCCACATTGCCGTTTCCGTGTTTTGTGGATCCACAGATCACAAAAGAGATGCTGAAAGTGATCCCCATTCCTGTTTATGCATCTTTGGGCACGTCGTGTTATAGTGGCTAATACTGCTTGCAGCTCTTCAACAGTAATGCTGCGGATAGTGTTTGTAATGTTTTCCTTGAGTTCATCTAGAGAATATGGATTGTTAGCAGACAATTTCTGTTTTAAATTTCCCCACATATAAAAATCGCATGTGGACAAGTCTGGGGAACGTGGTGGCCATAACTCCTTGCTCACATTTCGCTCCTCTGTAAACAGTTCATGAACCTCTGCATATTACCCCATCTTGTTGGGAAAAACAGGACAATCTTTCTTCTGTAGCATCACTAGAGCTGCAAGCAGTATCAGCCAACATAATCCATACTAACTCTGGAGACAGGCTACTTTTTTGTGGGCCACCCTGTATAATGAGCAGTAATAACAGCAATTCTCTTTAACTATGCAAGCAGTATCAATGGATTTAATATCATATATTTGTGAAAGGACTTATACCTACCAGAAAAACAGATAAAGCGTTTAAGGTTTGGATTAAGCATTCTCTAGATGCCTCTGAGGCACGGTGAATTCAAGCATGGCTTCAGACAGCATAATGATCTATGATAGAAGGACGGCATACCTTTGGAGGAGTCTCAAAAGGGTTCTATTCATATCACTACCTACTGTAGTATTAGAGGGACACTTTATTTAGTGTCTTCAAAAGCCCAAAAACTTTTGAGGTATTAGGTGCATATAGCTTAAAAAGCAATTTGCAGATGACATGGATTCTAAATGCTATTTAGGTATTGGTATCACTTTATGAAAAAGAATAGGTGCTATGGAATGAAAGTGGGAATAGTGCAGTGGCTGGGTTTGGGGTGGCCCCAATCACATGCTGGGCTCCCTGTACACCGTCAAGGTGTCACCAAAAGTTGGGGGTATCTGGAAGGCATGGTGTACCCCAATGGGAAATAAGTGCAGAGAGTCATGGTCTGTAGTTAACTAGTATGCTTCTTTTCTGGAGGAACTCAAGGGCAAAACAATACGGGAAGGCACTGAGCTGGCTTATCCAGTCTCCTCCCTGGCAGAAGAATGTTTTGCGCTGAGGAAGGCCGGAGCTAGCTGTCCCTCTCTCTCTCAGAATCCTGGTCAAAAGCTGTTTGCCCAGGGTCTGTGGCTCCCTGGTCAACTAGCTGGTAATCTGCTTCTGGCTCAGCATCCCTATCTCAATGTCTTCTTCTCGTCAGTCATACAGTCTGAAGCCACTCAATTATGATTCAATTAATTATGTAAGACTCTTAAAGTGGCTTCAGAAATGAATTGGTCCTTAAGTCAGTTTCAGAGATATTTTTGAAACTTTTATAAATTTTTTTGAAGATTTTAAGTCTTCTATTGTCATAAAAAAAAAAAATTACATTTACAGAATTTAATAATTATTCATGAGGTATACACACTCTGAATCTCTAAATTTAAATGTAGTAAATTGCTTATTTTGTCACAAATCACAATAATCATATTTATCCCACTTTGTGGCCCAATCTTAGTGTGAAGGCTTGGAAGTTGAACTGCAGAAAGAGTTCAGGGAGGGTGCAGGAAGAGCATAGGTGTCACGGCTGAGGATGGGGAAAACCCTCAGCCGTGCGGTATCAGAAGATGGACGGTCAGAGCATGGCCAGGACAGGAATCTGGGAGCAGGTCATTTCCTAACAATCCCTAATTCTGACCCTGTCTCCTAGCCTGTATGAGCCGACCCTGATGGTAGGAGGGCTCATACTCCGGAACCTGATATTCCTGCTAGGCCTCAGGGTGGCCCTGGACTAGGAGCAGGGAAGACGACCTGTTCCTCCTAGACACGGAGGAACAGGAGTCTCACTGGCCAAGCTACAAAGAAAGGGGAACATAAACAGACATATAGCAATGACAGGTAAGTGAGACTAGTACCACACCTACCTGCCACAGACACACAACCTGGAACCCATGTACAAGTGCTGCTGTCCACAACAACACAAAGGACACAGCACACACCAGACATCACACGGAACCCTAGGAAACCATATGCTGCAATAATAAGGAGACCAAACAATCTTCAAAACACCATAAGTGAACTTATGACCACAAGGGTGGCCCCCACTGGCAGATGGTATAACAGGAGGATGTCTCCAGCAACCATGGCTGAAGAACCCCTCAGCTAACTGAAAACCGCAGAGGCTTTATAGCCACACCCACACTCAGACACACCAGGTGATCACACACACAGAAGGGAGTTAACCCTTCCAACACAAGGCAAGGGAAGACGGCCACTTAAAGGGGAAGTACACACATAAACACACACTTCACCTGTTGCCGCGGGCAACAGCATGCGTAGCAACCATGTCCTGGGGATCAGCCATAGGGCTGAGACACTGCCACCACATGCACACAACACCACACGTTGCCACGGGCAACAAAGTGAAGGAAAGTGTCACAAAACACACCATAGGCCGTGACAATAGGAGACTGCTGAACTACAGACTACAATTTAAGGTCATGTACATAACTTTGCAGTGCACCAATATTCAAATAGCAGCCCCATAAGTAGGGAGTGTGGCAGCAGTAGCAATTTGAGAATCAAGGCGTAAAAGAATTGCTTATCTAGTAAACAAGGTGGACACCCCAATAACAGTAAAATTAGAAAGCTTATTCCCCCAATTTGAGACTCAAGGCCTAATAGAATTGCTTATCTAGTAAACAAGGAGGACATCCCAATAATAGTAGAACTAGACAGCTTATGTACCCCAATGTGAGACTCAAGGCGCAATGGAACTGCTTAATAGGGTTGAGCGAACCCAAACTGTAAAGTTCTGGCTCGTACCGAACTTTAGGGGTTTTTGTACCCGGACCCGAACCCGAACATTTTCGTAACAGTTTGGGTTTGAGTTGGCCATGCCTACTTATGGCATGGCTGTGATTGGCCAGTGCAGAATGTGACCCAGCCTCTATATAAGCTGGAGTCACGTAGCGCCACACGTCACATTAGCTCTTACTAGCGTAGGGAGAGGATACTACAGCTGTGAAGGAGAGATTAGGAAACAATTCTGGTGTTCTTGTGGTTAAAACTGCAAACTACAGTTGAAAAAAAAATCACTTTTTGTGCTAGATAGATAGTACATTTGCGGCCTGCGCTGCATTTCTGACAGTCCAATAAAACCTTTAAATACTGCTGTTACATTGTTGGTTGAAAAAAAACTCAGTTTTTGTGCTAGATAGTACATTTGCGGCCTGCGCTGCATTTCTGACACTCCAATAAAACCAGTCAATACTGCTATTACATTGTTGGTTGACAAATTCAAATTTTTTGTGACCGTGAAGTAATTGTATTAAATTGTATTAAATTCGCCGATCACACTATCGTGTGACCTCAAGACATTTTATCTCTTTATGACACCGGCACAGCCTTAGTGTCACTGAACTTAATTGTTGACTATTGGTTACATTGTCAGCTGACATAAACTATCTGTTAGTTTGGTGGGTGAACGCAAAGAATGAGGAGAGCGTCAAATAAGGGACGTGGCCCTGGTCGTGGTCGATCTGTGCCAGCTACACACACAGGTGAAACACCTTACTCAAGTGCGAGTAGGTGACAGAACCTTCAGCATTATTTGGTAGGACCGAATGCCACTCTACGAAGGGTGAGGCCAGAACAAGTACAGGCGATAGTAGATTTGGTGGCTGACAGTGCCTCCAGTTCCTTCACATTGTCTCCCACCCAGTCCCCTGCTAAAAGAGCAGAGTTGGCACCTGCAGCCCATGGCCATCAGTCTTTCACCTCACCCCTTTGCAAATTAGCCAAGCAGTCTGATCCCCAAGTCATGCAGCAGTCTCTTCTGCTTTTTGATGACTCTGCTAGCAGGGTTTCCCAGAACCATACACATAGCCCTGCCCCAGAAGTGGAAGTGATTGAGTGCAACGATGCCCAACCACTAGTGTTTCAGGATGAGTACATGGAAGGACCACCGCAGCACGTCTCGGATGATGACGAAACATAGGTGCTGTGGCTTTCTGCAGTGTGCAGAACGGCAAGAAGGGCAGGGGTGAAGACTTGGTGGAAGATGATGTGGAGGACGATGAGGTCCTCAACCCCACATGGAATTAAGGTCATGCGAGTGACCTATATCGTTTGGAGGAAGAGGTGGTGGTCCCACAGACACACCAGCACAGCAGAAGAGGGAGCAGGATGCAAAAGCAGAGCTGCCGTCCTCTAGACAGTACGCCTGCTACTGCCCACTGCAGCAAGGGACCGAGCACACCAAAGCCAGCTCCAAGGAGTTCCCTGGCGTGGCAGTTCTTCAGACATGTGCTGACGACAAGACACGAGTGGTTTGCATGCTGTGCAATCAGAGCCTGAAGTGAGGCATAAACATTCAAAACCTGAGTACAACCTGCATGACCAGGCATCTAAGTGCAAAACACGAGCTGGAGTAGAGTACAGTCGTGGCCAAAAGTTTTGAGAATTACATAAATATTGGAAATTGGAAAAGTTGCTGCTTAAGTTTTTATAATAGCAATTTGCATATACTCCAGAATGTTATGAAGAGTGATCAGATGAATTGCATAGTCCTTCTTTGCCATGAAAATTAACTTAATCCCCCAAAAACCTTCCCACTGCATTTCATTGCTGTCATTAAAGGACCTGCTGAGATAATTTCAGTAATCGTCTTGTTAACCCAGGTGAGAATGTTGACGAGCACAAGGCTGGAGATCATTATGTCAGGCTGATTAAGTTAAAGTGGCAGACTTGACCTGTTAAAAGGAGGGTGGTGCTTGAAATCATTGTATTTCATTGTTAACCATGGTGACCTGCAAAGAAAAGTGTGCAGCCATCATTGCGTTGCATAAAAATGGCTTCACAGGCAAGGATATTGTGGCTACTAAGATTGCACCTCAATCAACAATTTATAGGATCATCAAGAACTTCAAGGAAATAGGTTCAATTCTTGTTGAGAAGGCTTCAGGGCGTCCAAGAAAGTCCAGCAATTGCCAGGATCGTCTCCTAAAGAGGATTCAGCTGCGGGATCGGAGTGCCACCAGTACAGAGCATGCTCAGGAATGGCAGCAGGCAGGTGTGAGCGCATCTGCACGCACAGTGAGGCGAAGACTTTTGGAAGATGGCCTGGTGTCAAGAAGGGCAGCAAAGAAGCCACTTCTCTCCCAAAAAAACATCAGGGACAGATTGATCTTCTGCAGAAAATATGGTGAATGGACTGCTGAGGACTGGGGCAAAGTCATATTCTCCGATGAAGCCTCTTTCCGATTGTTTGGGGCATCAGGAAAAAGGCTTGTCCGGAGAAGAAAAGGTGAGCGCTACCATCAGTCCTGTGTCATGCCAACAGTAAAGCATCCTGAGACCATTCATGTGTGGGGTTGCTTTTCATCCAAGGGAGTGGGCTCACTCACAATTTTGCCGAAAAACACAGCCATGAATAAAGAATGGTACCAAAACACCCTCCAACAGCAACTTCTTCCAACAATCCAACAACAGTTTGGTGAAGAACAATGCATTTTCCAGCACGATAGAGCACCGTGCCATAAGGCAAAAGTGATAACCAAGTGGCTCGGGGACCAAAACGTTGACATTTTGGGTCCATGGCCTGGAAACTCCCCAGATCTTAATCCCAATGAGAACTTGTTGTCAATCCTCAAGAGGCGGTGGACAAACAAAAACCCACTAATTCTGACAAACTCCAAGAAGTGATTATGAAAGAATGGGTTGCTATCAGTCAGGAATTGGCCCAGAAGTTGATTGAGAGCATGACCAGTCGAATTGCAAAGGTCCTGAAAAAGAAGGGCCAACACTGCAAATACTGACTCTTTGCATAAATGTCATGTAATTGTCGATAAAAGCCTTTGAAACGTATGAAGTGCGTGTAATTATATTTCACTTCATCACAGAAACAACTGAAACAAAGATCTAAAAGTAGTTTAGCTGCAAATTTTGTGAAAACTAATATTTGTGTCATTCTCAAAACTTTTGGCCACGACTGAATATATTCCTGCAGTTTTCACATAGGCCTAAAATAAAACTTTCTGTGTTTTGAGAGCAGCTACATGGGCCATAGATACAATAGACAGACACTGACTCCATTGACTTCTATGGGAGAGTTTTCTAGGCATGATCTGTGACTTGTGGAGAGGTCAAGAGTGAGCTGATAAGCTGTGATATTATTCTGTCTGTGGTGATAATGATAACGGCTACTGAAAAGTTACCTATACATAACAGAAAATCATGACCTATTATTAGATCTAGCTGCCATTGTGAAAATCACAGGAATTTATACTTAGATAATATAGGTAGTGATATGGAAAAAATATATAAACAAAAAATCTAAAAAAATGTGTTTAACATAAAATCGTGATTTAAGTAGTCTTTACATGGGTGTATGAAGAATTGTACATACTGTAATACTGTAATGTTAGCCATCAGATGTTAGGCTTCTGTGGACTGTGTGTACTAATGAGATTATTAACTGATAACCCTTTAAACTCGTCATTCACAGCGTACAGACACTGTGAACAAAACATCATTTAGCCTGTTCCTACTTACACAATTACACTTCACTAGTCAGCCTCTGGAGTACTGAGTATTTCCCTGTAATTGCTGCTCTGGAACATTTCATACATTGGGGCTGGCTCCAGCACAAGTAAAACTTTCTATCCTTTCTGCTTTGGTTTGGTGGTTGCAAAGGGTGGAGGAGCATTTGGGGCTAGCTGGAGACGCATAAATCCTCGCCTCTGCACTTTTCTGACATAATCCTTGTTTAAAGTCTTAAAATGATCAATTTACTGTCTGTCCTTAGAAATGTGAGCTTAAGGTATTTATTTGGAGATTTAAGTCACTTCAAAGATTTTTTCCCAAATTTCCAACGTCAGAGATTTCAAAGGTTGAGTGATAGGGAACACAAAAACTTATCTAAGTGTTGATGTCAGAAATTGGGGTCAGAATGGATACAGCATGATGGCCATGAGGTGAGAATATTTTAAAATTGTACAGAAGGTACCATATTGACAGGTTAAAATTGCCCAAGTGTACATTGGGGGAGTTTTTCTTATGTGCCCTGCAGCATTCTTAGTTTATTCACTAAGAAATGTCTAGTTTTTCAAATTGGCATTAAATTGAGAAGTAATTCAAATGAACATATCAGTATTGTCTAGCTGTCTACACTTAATACAGTGGTAAGACCACATTACAGTACCACAATGGAAATCAGTGAGCTTTTAAGAACAACCCAATCTTTCACAAATGTTCGTGCAGTGGAGCCAGTGCATGGGATGGGAGTGAATGTGGCCCTGATGAGAAGTGTCACATGTACTCCATTAGGCCGTGGTTCTCTGAGGATCGTGCAGTGGAAATCTGATTTAAAGAATCAGACTAGAAGTAAACATATAAAAGTCTCTCTTTATTTAGTGCAAAATACAACTTCTGACATATCCAGACATAAAAAATACAAAGTGCAGATTCGGGCACCAGATGGGGAGGTTTGGTGGCTGGTTGTATGGCAATGTAATGGCACTTGTAGATATTGATGTCTACTGCGTGGTACAGGCTTGAAGTTAGTGCGTCTTGGTGGTTATTCTAGGTTATGGGTGTCTGAGTTATAGTCACTCACCTGCAGCAGTGGCTATAAAGCTGTGATTCTGCTGATCACTCTGCTGTCTTGGGACACTGATGCTTTCTGGAAGCAGTGTTCTTGATTCTGACGATTTCTCTGGAGTGATGGTCTCACAGAAGAATGGAGTAGCAAACTTTAGGAATAGGAGCTTTGACATGTGCTTCTTATCTCCACTAATTCTCAGGAACTCCCTCTCCTGGCAGGTAGTAAGACCAGCTCATTCCCACCAAGAAAGCAAGAACAGGATGGTTAGCCCTGTTCCTGCCAACCATACATTCTCTAGCTGGAATGAACAGCCAAACCATATGAAAATACCCAAAACATGCAATACATAACAGCAATTGCAGGTACCCCCAGGCCTGGAGTATTGCATTTGTAAAGGCAGACTGCATGATTAGGTACTTGATTTAATGCACCTGTGGCAATGGGACTTAAAGGGACTCTGTCACCACTTTCTAACCCCCACTTTTAAAACTATTGTTCTGTCCATGGAGCCCTTGTGATTACTAAGGTGTTGTTATAAGTGAAATCTGCAGGCTCGTTTTGATAAAAAAAAACTTTTATCTAACCTGTCAGTCATGTAGATAAGGTGCCCAGGGCGTTTCTGCTGGTCTGAACATGCCGCCCGCCGCCGTTGGTGCCCAGCTCCTCCTCTGCTCTGAATTTGCGCCGCCTGAATGTGAAGAAATACGCCTCCGGCTCTCCCTCAGTCCCCCCTCCTTTTCTAAAACTTTGCGCGTGCGGCAGTGTTCGCGTTATCGGGAGGTTGAGCGAAGTGCGCATGCGCATGCACACTTCGCTCAATGAGGCTGAATCTAAAAGTCCGCACGGGCGCATCAGGCACAGGCCTGTGCGCACGCGCGGGATCTTAGAAAAGAAGGAGGGGGGACTGAGGGAGAGCCGGAGGCGTATTTCTTGACATTCAGGCGGCGCAAATTCAGAGCAGAGGAGGAGCTGGGCACCAACGGCGGCGGCGGCGGGCGGCATGTTCAGACCAGGAGAAACGCCCTGGGCACCTTATCTACATGACTGACAGGTTAGATAAAAGTTTTTTTAATCAAAACGAGCCTGCAGATTTCGCTTATAACAACACCTTAGTAATCACAAGGGCTCCATGGACAGAACAATAGTTTTAAAAGTGGGGGTTAGAAAGTGGTGACAGAGTCCCTTTAATGAAACACTTAACCCTTTTAGCCCCGGAGGTTCTTTCATTTTTGCATTATCGTTTTTCACTCCCTGCATTTCCGGGTCCATAACTTTTTTTTATTTTTCTGTTAACATAGCTGTATGAGGGCTTTTTTTTGTGGGATAAATTGCACTTTCTAATTCCACCATTTCATATTGCCTTCAATGTAGTGGGGAGCTGGAAAAAATAAAAAATTGGGTGAAATTGGAAAAAAAAATGCAAATCCTCAACAAGTTTTATGGGTTTTGTTTTTACAGCGTTTCCTATATGATAAAACTGACCTGTTACTATCATTTTTCTGGTCAGTAAAATTACGGAGATACCACATATTTATAGTTTTTCTTTTTTTTACTAATTAAAAAATAAATAAAAACCTTTTCATCACAATATTCTGACCCCTATAACTTTTTTGTAGTTATGTGTATGGAGCTGTGTGCTCATTTTTTGCGGGGTGATCTGTTCTTTTTATTGATACCATTGTTGTGTGTGTAACTTTTTGATCACTTTTTGTAAAAAAAAAAATTGTGGGAGGTGAACTGACCCAAAAACGAACTTTTTTTCCATTTTGCTGTTTGCCGCATGGGATAAATATTTTAATATTTTAATAGTATGGGCATTTTCACAGTCGGTGATATCCACGATGTTTATTTTTTGCTTTTTCATGTATTTTCATTTTGGGGAAAGGGGAGTGATTTGAATTTTTTATATTTTTTTAAACTTTTATATTTTTTTTTACACTTTTTGTTATAGTTCTGATAGAATGATATTGAAGCACTATCCTGAGAATGGGTCATCAATATCCTGAGCCTGAAAAATCGCTTTAAGCCATATGTGAACCACACAAACTGTGGGACTAGTTTTAGAACGTTTTTACTGCATATGTCATTTCTTTTTTTTTTTTTTTCATAATTGTAACCTCTCATAGACTACATTCTCATAGACTCAAATGCATTAGTATTGGAGTCTATGTGGGGTCTATGGTAGCCTATGTGCGACAGACAAGGACTCCATAGGAACTAATATGCATCACCCTCATATCATTCAGGAATACAGAGGCTGCTGCACACACACTCTGGCTCCCACGATTCTCAGTATGCGGAGACGATACACATTCAGAAACTGGTTTGACCACGGCATCTGAGGGATTTAAAGTATGCGAAAGCTATGGCGCCTGCTGCGATTGCTATCTATGAAGGGGTTAAATTCAATGATTAAAAAGTGTGTCCCAATACTTTTGTCCATATAGTGTAGGTTTGTCTACCTGAATGCTGTCCACTTAGTAGTGTTGCAGGACGTTAACAATATAACAAAACAATAACAAATACAGGTGCACTCTGCAGTCTCACTAAACCCTCAAACTGATTTTAAAATTGAGAGATTAGTCAACATGTCCTACGGTGTAGAACATGTCTAAGCCCGGGCACCACGTCAAGGTTTCTCAAGTAGCCCGAGACCTAACACTCTCCTACCTGAGCCGTATGGGCGATACCAGGAGCCAGTGGGCAAATTACAGGAGCATGAGGCCGACTCACAAACAGCTCACCAGTTACCTCCAGCATGTAACCATGCTTGCAATGGGAGGAGGGAGGAGTCTGCGAGTCCCACTCAAGACTGACTGATATGGCCCAGGCCTCACAGGTGCACCTAAATGTGGCCTGTAGATGGAAAACAGGCACATTTAAATTGGAGTTTATACACCTCCAGGAATCTATATATACAAACTAAAAAGACAGGGTGGCATTAGCAGGAGGTGCTCAAACCCACATGCAGTCGTGCAAATATACAGGGGAGCAAATCCTGCACTTGTGGCCCGTTGCTAATGGCGATCCCCAGCAAAATGCATACGGTGGAGGATGCCCGCGGCGAACCACAAGTACCACAATAGACATCTCACACAAGGTAACAAGTGCGTATGTCATAATCAATATAACAATATAACAAAACAATAACAAATACAGGTGCACTCTGCAGTCTCACTAAACCCTCAAACTGATTTTAAAATTGAGAGATTAGTCAACATTTCCTACGGTGTAGAACATGTCTAACCCCGGGCACCACGTCAAGGTTTTTCAAACGTTTAAGGTTACTTTCATACTGGCGTTTTTGCTGGATCCGGCAGGGTTCAGTAAAAACGCTTCCATTACTGATAATACAACCATCTGCATCCATTATGAACGGATCCGGTTGTATTATCTTTAACATACCTAAGATGGATCCATCATGAACTCCATTGAAAGTCAATGGGGGACGGATCCGTTTTCTATTGTGTCACATTGTGTCAGAGAAAACGGATCCGTCCCCATTGACTTGCATTGTTTTGCTCCGCATCCCAGGACGGAAAGCAAACTGAAGCATGCTGCTGTTTGCTCTCCGGTATGAGAACGGAACGGAATGCATTTTGGAACATTCCGTTCGGCGGTTACTTTTGGCAATGAATGGGGACAAAACGGAAGCGTTTTTTTCTGATATTGAGACCCTATGATGGATCTCAATACCGGAAAATATTAACGCTAGTGTGAAAATAGCCTAAGCCATATGTGAACCACACAAACCGTAGGACTACTGTAGCTTTAGAATGTATTTGCTGCATATGTCATTTCTTTATTGTTTATTTTCATAATTTAACCTATTTTATAGTGCAAATTGTTTAAAAATACAACTGAAGTAATATTCATACCGTTCATTTCATAATGCCATGTTAGTTTAGCTTTATCTTATCAGGATGAATAGAGAATCTCTTATTGATTGTATAGTTGGATATATCCACAGAGCTCATATCTAATTAGGAGGCTTTTTTAAATGTATTTCTATTTGGACACAGGGAATTTTTTTCCAGAGTGTCCAGGTCCAGTGTGACCTGTTTTAATTTGGTCCATTTATTTTAATGTACTTTATCACTTATTTTATTGTGTCCATTGACGATTATAATGCACAGTTGTTCTGTACTTCTGCTCGTGCTTCTATTTTAGTTTCATAGCAAATACTCCAGTATGAGAAAGCACATCATTCTAAATTGAATAATAGCTTGATCTCCCCTTTGTCTGTCTGCTCCTTTTCTCTTTCCCTAGTTCTAATTAATTGCAATCAATCTTTAGTATGATATTACTCCTGAACACGGATTTTATTATTGGGAAGGGATTTCCAGTACATACAGTATAAGTGCTACATGTAATGACTGATATGAATCAACAATGTGGATGAGTGATTTATATGTAACAATTTATCACAATGGTCAAATTGCATACATATAACCAATTCAACAATAAGAAGTGATTAACCCCTTAGGGCATTATGATGTACATGTACATCACACGCATGTGGGAAGCGTAGCAAGTGGGAAGCGTATCGCGTAATAGGATAATCCAGCAGTTACAAGGAACTGTTGTGCCGTACAAAATGACACGTTAACTTTATTTGCTGGTTACTATGATTATGGCAATACCAGATCTATATAGTATTTACAATATTTCATATATTTAAAAAATAATAATAATAAGATTTATTTGTGTCGCCATGTTGTGACATAATTAGTGCTGAGTGAATCGAAGTTAAACAAATTGACTTTGATCCAAATTTCGTGGTAATGAATCAGTTTTTCCTGAAGCGGCAGTAAAAAAAAGACATACTAACCTAATTCATTTGCACACGGAGAGGCTGTTGCGGTCATCTTGATTGAAGAAAGCACTCCAAATCTTGTAAACGCTGGGCGGACGCGCTGATGGCGTCACTGAGCCTGACCAGCGTGATGCCGTGGTGGAGTGTTTTCTTAAATCAAGATGACCGCAACAGCATTAAAGGGAAAATTAAAGGGAATCTATAAGCAGAATCAATCCTTTTAAACCAGTCATAATGTCTGATAGGGCCGACCTCACTGAATAATAACGCACCTTTCTTCCCTTGATCTATTGCTGCATTTAGGAATAATAAATCTTTAAAATATGCAAATTTGTAAAACACTGTCATATTTGTGCTCCCTACATGCTCCTCCTCTGAGAAACAAGAGTTGGCCTGTTTGAAAGCAGCCTCCCATGTGGGTTGCAGATTACAGTTTTTAACTTGCATTGCTGACACCTGTACCTAGTTTTTCTCCTCCCCTGTGCTCCCTCTTGTGCATTTCATGCTGTACTCCCTTCATTGCTAAGTGTCTCACATTACTTCTCAGTTACCTCCCATGACTCCTAGTGATAGAACTGAGCATGCTCGACCAGTAAGTAGAATATGAATTACAGGTCACCCTATCCAACAAGCACTTAACATTTTAGAGCAATAAGTGGTGAGTGATTGATTATGCAGGAAACCACTGAAAAGATTCAGTTTACTATGTACCATACTTTCAATAGGAAACTAGTTTTGAAGACCCCTATGAATCTCTCTAGTGAATTTGGATCCTGTAGTTTATAGCCATTCTGCTGACTTGCTTGTGATCCGATGATAGACGTGTGTTTATACACAACAGCCAATCTGAAGAAACAAGGGAAGGAATAGAGCAGCAGCCTGAACCAGTAATGAGGTGTGTCTCAGACTACCCCGGACTCCTTGTAGGCACAGTATATAAGCTGTACATGCTCATCGCAGTTCTGCTCTAATGGGGCTGAGCTAAAGTGTGGCCGAGACAGAAGATCTGAGAAAAATAAATAAAAATGAAGCATACAAAATAAGTAATGACATGTATAATGCACTTTAATATATTTAGGTGCTGATATTTGAATGTATTTTTACAGTTGAAACAAATATTAAAGGGGTTATCCAATTCTAACAGAGTGGCCCAGACACTCCTAACCCAGGGTTAGGTTGACATTCACCTCTTCCCCACAGCTGGATCCAGTCTGTCGGGCTTCCAGACCGCCAGTTACACTTCCATGTGCGCCGAGGACAAAAGCCGTTGACAGGGGCACACATGACCACTGCAGCCAATTAAAGACCGCAGCGGTGACCTGCTCCCCCTGCGTCATATGTGACGTCACACAAAATGCAGAGGAAGCAGGTCTCCGCTGCGGCCTGTGATTGGCTGCAGCAGTAACGTGTGCACCTGTGGACGGATGTTGTCCTTGGCACATGTAGGATCGGAACTGCTGGACCGAGAGCCCAACAGACCAGATCCAGTAGATCAGGTGAACATCACCCCCACCCTGGGTTGGGCAGGTCTTGGTCACTCTGTTAGAGTTGGATAACCCCTTGAAATATATCTATATACAGGTCCTTCTAAAAAAATTTGCATATTGTGATAAAGTTCATTATTTTCTGTGATGTACTGATAAACATTAGACTTTCATATATTTTAGATTCATTACACACAACTGAAGTAGTTCAAGCCTTTTATTGTTTTAATATTGATGATTTTGGCATACAGCTCATGAAAACCCAAATTTCCTATCTAAAAAAATTAGCATATTTCATCCGACCAATAAAAGAAAAGTGTTTTTAATACAAAAAAAGTCAACCTTCAAATAATTATGTTCAGTTATGCACTCAATACTTGGTCGGGAATCCTTTTGCAGAAATGACTGCTTCAATGCGGCGTGGCATGGAGGCAATCAGCCTGTGGCACTGCTGAGGTGTTATGGAGGCCCAGGATGCTTCGATAGCGGCCTTAAGCTCATCCAGAGTGTTGGGTCTTGCGTCTCTCAACTTTCTCTTCCCAATATCCCACATATTCACTATGGGGTTCAGGTCAGGAGAGTTGTCAGGCCAATTGAGCACAGTAATACCATGGTCAGTAAACCATTTACCAGTGGTTTTGGCACTGTGAGCAGGTGCCAGGTCGTGCTGAAAAATGAAATCTTCATCTCCATAAAGCTTTTCAGCAGATGGAAGCATGAAGTGCTCCAAAATCTCCTGATAGCTAGCTGCATTGACCCTGCCCTTGATAAAACACAGTGGACCAACACCAGCAGCTGACATGGCACCCCAGACCATCACTGACTGTGGGTACTTGACACTAGACTTCAGGCATTTTGGCATTTCCCTCTCCCCAGTCTTCCTCCAGACTCTGGCACCTTGATTTCCGAATGACATGCAACAGTCCAGTGCTGCTTCTCTGTAGCCCAGGTCAGGCGCTTCTGCCGCTGTTTCTGGTTCAAAAGTGGCTTGACCTGGGGAATGCGGCACCTGTAGCCCATTTCCTGCACACGCCTGTACACGGTGGCTCTGGATGTTTCTACTCAAGACTCAGTCCACTGCTTCCGCAGGTCCCCCAAGGTCTGGAATCGGTCCTTCTCCACAATCTTCCTCATGGTCCGGTCACCTCTTCTCGTTGTGCAGCGTTTTCTGCCACACTTTTTCCTTCCCACAGACTTCCCACTGAGGTGCCTTGATACAGCACTCTGGGAACAGCCTATTTGTTCAGAAATTTCTTTGTGTCTTACCCTCTTGCTTGAGGGTGTCAATGATGGCCTTCTGGACAGCAGTCAGGTCGGCAGTCTTACCCATGATTGCGGTTTTGAGTAATGAACCAGGCTGGGAGTTTTTAAAAGCCTCAGGAATCTTTTGCAGGTGTTTAGAGTTAATTAGTTGATTCAGATGATTAGGTTAATAGCTCGTTTAGAGAACCTTTTCATGATATGCTAATTTTTTTAGATAGGAATTTGGGGTTTTCATGAGCTGTATGCCAAAATCATCAATATTAAAACAATAAAAGGCTTGAACTACTTCAGTTGGTGTGTAATAAATCTAAAATATATGAAAGTCTAATGTTTATCAGTACATTACAGAAAATAATGAACTTTATCACAATATGCTAATTTTTTTAGAAGGACCTGTACAGTATGCAGTCCATATTACAATTTTTGGTGTAATCTTTTTAAAGTGTTCCAAATAGTAGTATTCCTTTTACACATAATTACCATTAGAGTCCCATCAACAAACAAGAAGTCATGCTCCAATAATGCGAAACTTTTCATGCACTGAACATTTGGGATTTATTAAAACTATTTATGTTTACTACACTTTAAAATATAACTCTATAATTTGAGTCATACTGAAGGAAATCCCTAAAGTATAATAATCTTGTAAATTGTGAACATATTTCTAGTTTGTATAAAATGTGGAATATTTGCTACGGGGGTAAGCAGCCCTTTTGCTGGTTCATAGATTGCTTAATTCCTTGCTCTCACTTCCTTCACAGTAACAGTCTTCTTGGAAATAATTAGTTTTCTTTTAAAATATTCTTCATAAACAAAATGACAAACACGAGCAAACAGTAGAAGGTAAGATGCAGAGACAGGATTGAAGGAGGAGGTAATTATCATGTGAGCAATGCTATGTCAAGAAAACAATGTTTTGTAAAAGTGTGTAATGAACTCTTTGTTCCTGCTCTTCAAATCTCAAGTGGGACAATTGACCTAAGCTGACTATTAGGGCTGATACAGCTCTGGTTGAGTGAGTTCTATCTTGGCTCTCTGGTGACAGCGCTGCCAAAAAATAACAAGGACTAAAATGTGCACGGACAGCCATTTCAACACATGTCCTCTTCAGCTGACTTAAATATGAACTGCAGTAAACAATAGGATGGACATCTTACACACATTTATGCACTTTCAGTCAACAGTGAAGCCTTTTGGGTTTGTACAATCCCTATCTGACTTGTTTAGAAGAGGTAAGGACATGGAAGCAATGAGGTGAGAGAAGTAAAATGTTCTGATCTACATGTTTGCCGCTTTACAGTCATGCATGATTCTAGCATTAAGGAAGTAAATCAATTGTATGTGTCCGGTTCAATATAAACCTGAGTTAACTTACATAGGTCATTCCACAGGACTATACAATTTGGGAACAGTATATTAAGGGAAAGAGTACTGGATATTTTTATGTTGGTTTTAAGACTTACCAGGTTCAAAATTTAGAAGAAAAATTGAACAGGTTATCCAACCTTTGGAAATTCTTTCACCAAAACTTAGACTGGTGTATAATAAAATATTGAGTAATACCTTACTGATCCCTACTGGTATGCCAATACTGGCTTCCAGCAAAGACATTTCGACATGGACAGGTGGCCAATGATTGGCTGCAGCGGCCACCACTGGTGGTAATATTTCTATGTCTAAACATCATCTCTGGTAACCAGGATACAGAGACCATTAGCAGGACCTAAGGTGTGATGGCACAGGAATTACAGGGGACTGCCAATATATTATCTAAGTTGTTATTTCATGCAATTCAAAGCAACTTTTTAAATAATGAAAACATTTCATACAATTTTTCTGATGTGGAGTCTGTGCAACTACTTAACTACTTCATCTAGGTAGTTATTCTGCCAATTCAGAGATAGAACAATTAGCAGATTGCTCTTGCTTGTGTTGACTTTCTCAAGTGTTAAGACCTTTTAACATGGACTGAGGGTGGGAGCAAGAGTTTGCATGGATGCTTGTTCCCATTAATTGCTACGTGTAAAAGTGCCACCAATCACCAGATGAACAATGTTTTTATTAATGCTCTTCTGTAATTTTTCTTGCATCTTTTATGGGCACACAAAATCATAATTTTCTTGCAGAAGATTGTTCTGTGTAAACAGGCAAACAAAAAATCTGTACAGGGACAAGCAATAGGAAGCAATTGTTCATCCCCATAAAATTAGAGATGATTGGCGCATGTAATTGCAGCTTTTACCTCTGCTCAATGATCATGCAATTTGGTTTGGCCCATTTAGAGACTGCAGCCTCAAACTGAATTTAGCTTTTTAACTCGAGATAACCAAAAACACATGTCAACATTTTTTTTTTACCATGGATTATTGGTGTCTATAGCCTTCTTTGCATACATAATAATGTGTATAATAGAAAATATAAATAGCAGAAAAATAAAATAGCCTTCATTTTCAGAAAAACTCCTATTCAAAGAGAGCATTTCACACTGAAAGATTCAGCATTGTCAGTGCTTCACAAGCATATTCATTGTTTCTTTATGGGAACTTTATAATGCTTTCCTTCTTGATGGTGGTACAGTGGATTTGAGCAGATGCTGCCAGATACTCACCACTAGAGATGAGCAAATTTTTCAAACATTCGATTCGCCGGTTCTACAAATTTTTTGGGAAAAATTTGGTTTGATCTGAATATATTTGCGGTGAATTTCGAGAGCCTTTATAGTGGTGTAGAACACTGTGCTTTGCAGTAACACGCATAGGGAATCTGCTTTGGTAGTGAAATAATACTGTGAGTCCGTATGACATGCAGATGACAGGCATCGGTCTTAGAATCACTGTACACTTCACTTATTTGGGCAGTCACAGGGCCAAAACTGACCAAATAACTCAAGTATGAACTCAGCCTTACAGGTCAATGTTAGCGCTAAGAAGAAGTGCACTACTTTTACACTGTCATCAGCTGATTCCACATAGATGCCTACAGAACCTGTTCTATTAAACACTTATACAAGTAGAGCCCCCCAAAAGAGTGGAGAGGGTGTCAGCAGTAAGTTTGTGTTGATGTCATTGATTTATTTTGCCCTTCCTCTGATCTGTCAGAACAGTAACCCACAAAAAATGGATCCTGTCTGTGGAGCATCCGCCTTAACTCGGTTAGCATTTGGTCAGTAATCCATCAGTATTGCTAATGCCAAAAATAAACAGGAGTGGATCTAAGAAATGACACGTGAATGAATATTTGAAAGTCTTCTGTGTTTTGTACCCACTCCTGCTTTTGGCTACCAAATCATAGGCCAATTCTGATGGGATTATACAGGTCTTACAGCTGCTACACAGCATTTTAAATTCCTTCTGACAAATTAGAAGGGTCAAATAAATGATGATGTCAGCCAAGCCAAAAATGCTAAATAGTGGCCCAGTCAGGAAGTGGGGAGGGTGGGAACAGCATGAGGAGACAACAGAGTGGCCCAATGACAGAGTGTGGAGGTGGCAGCAGCATCAGAAGACCACAGAGTAGCAAGGTGACAGTGTGGCAGTAGCAGCAGCATGAGGAGACCACAGAGTGGCAAGGTGGCATAGTGTGGAGGTGGCAGCAGCATCAGGAGGCCACAGAGTGTAAAGGTGATATAGTGCAGAGGTAGCAGCAGCATCAGGAGGCCACAGAGTGCCAAGGTGACATATTGTGGAGGTGGGTGGCAATATCAGTACCCGCTAAAGATGGTAGGTGAAAGAAGGAGCACTTGGTATCAGATGTGTGGCATCAGGCAGGTGGCAGCATCAGAATAGTAGCTGAGGCAGGTAGTCAGAAGAAACCAGTATCTTTTGTCAACGTGTTGGTGTGGCACCATTGATGATCTAGTCTGATGCATCAGTAATTGGGGGTGGAAATCCTGAGTAATCCATGCCTGATTCATCTTGACAAAGGTCAGTCTCTTCACATTTTGGGTAGACAGTAGCGATGGACAAAAATCGGCCAGGACGGTTCACGAACACGATCAAATGTTCGCGAACCGCAAGTTTGCGGCGGGCCCCATTCACTTTAATGGCAGACAAACCTGAAAAACCTTTAGCTTATATTTGCAGCCACCAAAAACTTAGTAGAAGTGTACAAATAGTGCCACAATAGGGACAGTCACATACTAGAGGGGGATCAATGACAAAAATTCCAACAAAAAAAATGTATCTTAATCAGGGGACATTTTTATGCGTCTTAAAAGGGAAATTCTCTCAAATGTGTCCTGTTGGAGCCTAGAAATTTTTTATTTTAGGCCACAGGAGTACAGGCCTTAAAAATTAGGCATTCACCTGGCATAAAATAAATTCTGATTATATGGCTCGAGGTACATTATGCGGTCAATAGCTAAAAATTTGACTGTAGGCCACTGGACTACAGCCCCCAAACATTAGGCATTCACCGGAAAGAAAAGATCAAGTGATTATGTGGCCGGAGGTATATTACACGGTCATGGGATATCAATTTTACTGCTGGCCAGTACAAATACAGGTCAATACATATATTTAAAAGAACTAAAAATATAAAATTGGATTAAAAACATGGCTAACGAAATCCCCCCTCTTGAAAAAAACCCTAATGATAACAGTTGAAATTTGATAACACGTGTTTGTCACTGGTGTTGAATTCCTCCGACGCCCACTCTATTAGGCATTCACCGTACAAGTATGTGGCTGGAGGTATATTATATGGTCATTGGATGTAAATTTTTTCAGCATCAAATCCGCAAACAAATGCTGCACTAACCAAATGCACTATATAAAAAGTATATTATTGGTATATAACACCCCTGCCTCAATCACTTTTTTTGGGGAGCAACTGGTATATAACACCAGTTGAAATTATTTGTTCCAATGTCGTTTTTCACTATCTGTAGCTGTGGTAACGCAGCTAAACCGCAAACAAATGCTGCACTACCCAAATGCACTATATAGAAAGTATATAATTGGTATATAACACCCCTGCTTCAATCCCTTTTTTGGGGGCGACACTGGTATATCACACCAGTTGAAATTATTTGTTTCAATGTCGTTTGTCACTATCTGTAGCTGTGGTAACGCAGCTAAACTGCAAACAAATGCTGCACTACCTAAATGCACTATATAGAAAGTATATAATTGGTATATAACACCCCTGCTTAAATCAATTTTTTTGGGGGGCAACTGGTATATCACACCAGTAGAAATTATTTGTTCCAATGGCTATTGTCACTGTGTGTAGCTAAGGTAACGTAGCAAAACCGCAAACAAATGCTGCACTACCTAAATGCTCCATATAGGAATATATTATTGGTATATCACACCCCTGCTTCAGATTTTTTGTGAGGCAACTGGTAATTCACACCAGTAGAAATGATTATCTCCAATAGCGTTTGTCACTATCTGTAGCTGCGGTAACACAGCAAAACCGCAAACAAATGCTGTACTACCTAAATGCTCTATATACACTCACCTAAAGAATTATTAGGAACACCTGTTCTATTTCTCATTAATGTGATTATCTAGTCAACCAATCACATGGCAGTTGCTTCAATGCATGTAGGGTTGTGGTTCTGGTCAAGACAATCTCCTGAACTCCAAACTGAATGTCAGAATGGGAAAGAAAGGTGATTTAAGCAATTTTGAGCGTGGCATGGTTGTTGGTGCCAGACGGGCCGGTCTGAGTATTTCACAATCTGCTCAGTTACTGGGATTTTCACGCACAACCATTTCTAGGGTTTACAAAGAATGGTGTGAAAATGGAAAAAAATCCAGTATGCGATAGTCCTGTGGGCAAAAATGCCTTGTTGATGCTAGAGGTCAGAGGAGAATGGGCCAACTGATTCAAGCTGATAGAAGAGTAACGTTGATTGAAATAACCACTCGTTACAACCGAGGTATGCAGCAAAGCATTTGTGAAGCCACAACATGCACAACCTTGAGGCGGATGGGCTACAACAGCAGAAGACCCCACCGGGTACCACTCTTCTCCACTACAAATAGGAAAAAGAGGCTACAATTTGCACAAGCTCACCAAAATTGGACTGTTGAAGACTGGAAAAATGTTGCCTGGTCTGATGAGTCTCAATTTCTGTTGAGACATTAAAATGGTAGAGTCCGAATTTGGCGTAAACAGAATGAGAACATGTATCCATCATGCCTTGTTACCACTGTGCAGGCTGGTGGTGGTGGTGTAATGGTGTGGGGGATATTTTCTGGGCACACTTTAGGCCCCTTAGTGCCAATTGGCCATCGTTTAAATGCCACGGGCTACCTGAGCCTTGTTTCTGACCATGTCCATCCCTTCATGACCACCATGTACCCATCCTCTAATGGCTACTTCCAGCAGGATAATGCACCATGTCACAAAGCTTGAATCATTTCAAATTGGTTTCTTGAACATGACAATGAGTTCACAGTACTAAAATGGCCCCCACAGTCACCAGATCTCAACCCGATAGAGCATCTTTGGGATGTGGTGGAACGGGAGCTTCGTGCCCTGGATGTGCATCCCTCAAATCTCCATCAACTGCAAGATGCTATCCTATCAATATGGGCCAACATTTCCAAAGAATGCCTTGTTAAATCAATGAACCACGTAGAAGGCAGTTTTTAAGGTAAAAGGGGGTCCAACACCGTATTAGTATGGTGTTCCTAATAATTCTTTAGGTGAGTGTAGAAAGTATATTATTGGTATATCACACCCCTGCTTCAATCAGTTTTTTTGGGGGGCAACTGGTATATCACACCAGTAGAAATTATTTGTTCCAATAGCATTTGTCACTCTGTGTAGCTGCAGTATCTATGTTAGAAAGTATATTACATCCCTCAGTAAGTCACACCTATCAATAGCACACCTATACCAGTCCTTAAAAGGACTTTTGTGGCCCTATTAGATAGCGTTTGGTGTCCCTAACAGCCTGTCCCTGCTCCACACAGCAACCTCTCCCTACACTGGCAAAAGACTGAATGGAAATTGGCGGCCAGATCAGGTTTATTTATAAGGTAGGGGGTATGTCCATGTGCTGAAACGTCTCAATTGGCTGTCCTGTACCACCTGATGGATGTGTAATGGGTCAAAGTTCTTCACATTGTAAAAGAATATGGCGCCGGGGGACATCGCCATATGTTCGCTTGTTCGGCAAACCATGAAAGAGCAAAATCCGCCGTGAAAAGGCCATCTCTAGTGGACAGGCGAGTTCCTCTTGGAGTAACTATGGCCCCCGCCGCACTAAACACCCGCTCTGATGCCACACTACTGGCCGGGCAGGACAGCTTTTCCAGGGCAAACTCATCCAGTTGGGGCCACAAATCCAGTTTGGCTGCCCAGTAGTTCAGTGGATCTTCAATGACGGCTTGCAGGGTGCACTCCAAGTATGCCACCAACTGTTGGTTCAGGTTCTGCTCTACGTCTAGCTGCTGGTGAGTAGTTTCTTCACTATGCGGGTGAAGAAAGCTGCTCATCAGCGACTCTAGACTTAGACTGCTGCTGATGGAGCTGGTACTGCTCCTGCCACCCCACCCCTCCCCAACAGCCATGGCAGTGGAACGTGAGTGCAGTGGGCTCCCCCGGTCAGACCTGCGAGACAATGGACGATGGCGCAGAGAGGCAGCGGCCAACTGACTACATAGGATGTCTCAATAGTAGTTCAGTTTTTCCTCCCTTTCAGCGGGCGTAAAAAAGGCCCCCATTTTGGACCGGTAGCAAGGGTCCAACAAGGTGGAGAGCCAGAATTCATCCCTCTGCCAAATGGTGACAATTCGGCTGTCACTACTCAAGCAAGTGAGCATGTAGCGGGCCATTTGCACAAGTGACTCGGAGGGACTCCCTGCCTCCATCTCTATTGCATACTGCCACGGTTTTCTGGGTCCTCTGCGTCGTCTTTATCATCGCCCTGTAGCTCCTCTGCCTGCTCCTCCTCTCCTGTTACCTGTGTAGAAAAACCAGCCATTTTGTTACACATTGCTTGTGCTTTAATCTCCTCCTCATCCTCCTCCTCCTCCAGTTCTGCCCCCCAGAGGGCTCATGTGGCTGTGAGATCTAGGCGCCACGTCTCCAGTCCCCTGACCAGCCAGATTTACCAGCATCTGTTCCAGGACATGAAGCAGTGGAATGACATTTTTCATCTTGTAGTCAAGGCGACTGACAAATAACGTGGCCTTCTCAAAGGGCCTGAGCAAATGGCAGGTGTCATGTTTGAGCTGCCACTGGCTGACATTGAAGTTACATAAGGGAGTACTCCTGTCCATTTGGATCATCAGGAAACAGTTTATGGCCTTTCTCTGTTCATATAGTCGGACCAACATATGAAGGGTGGAATTCCAACGGGTGAAAATGTAGCATATCAGCCTATGTTGGGGGATCCGTTCTGCCGCTGCAGCTCACGGAGGGTGTGCTTTGCAGTGTACAAGTCGCTAAAGTGCATGCAAACTTTCCTGGCCATTTTTGGGATGTCTGACAACCAGATTGAACACTTGTGCCATGCAGGGCGCATGGCTCAGCCCTCCTTGACGCAGCGCCGACACAATGTTCTTCCCGTTGTCGGTATGGCTCCGATTCTCCGTTGTCGCAGAAAAAGCCATGATTCGATTTCTTGCTGAAGGACATGGAACAGTTCCTCCCCTGTTTCACTCAGTTCGGCCAGGCAAACGAGGTGCAGAACAGCGTGACACCGCCTTGCTCTGCACATGTGGTATGCTGGTGAGGCACTGTGAATTGTCTCTGCAGTGGAGGCTGAGGACACGGTGGAGGATGAGGAGGCAAAGGCGGACATTGTCACTGGACCAACGGTGTGGCAACATGGAGGCGGAAGTGGCATCACCTGGCCAAGTTGCTGGTGTGGCTGTGCAGTAACCACATTCACCCAGTGGGCCGTAAAGGACCTGTATTGTCCCTGACTGTAGTTACAGCTCCACACGTTGGTGCTGCCGTACACTTTGGCAGACACCGACAGGCTCAATGATTGGCCCACCTTCTGTTCTACATGTGTGCGCAGGGCTGGTACTGCTTTTTTGGCAAAGAAATGACGGCTTGGTACTCTCCATCAGTTCTCTGAAAGGTGCAGAGTCCACCACTTGGAAAGTAAGGGACTGCAGCACCAGCAACTTGGACTGGAGCACATTCAGCTTCTGCGCCGTTGGATGAGTGCACGCATACTGTTGTCTCTTGGCAATCGCTTCGGTGATCGATTGCTGATGAAATGAGTGACGAGGAGGAGGATCAGAAGCATCAGGACCAGCAGATGATGGGAATGACAGACAGCTACTTTTGGCTGAGGTGGTGGAGCCTTGACTGCCTGAAACCGGGTGTGTGCCATTGAGTGATGAAGCGATTGCTGTGGCAGGCTGGACCACCAAATCGGAGCCATGGTTCTCCCAGGCAAATTTATGGCGATGCTGCATATGTTGATGCAGGGCCGTGGTCACACTTCACCTTCTGCCCACAGATTCTACATATTGCCACGTTCACCTCCTCCGGCGGCTTAATAAAAAACTGCCACACCGCTGAGTAGGTGATTTTACCCCCAAGACTACACACTGACTGACTGCTACTGTGGCTTCCTCCTTGAACCCCTGCACCTTTTTGAACCCTACTGCAGGTGGTCCACCCCAGGCACTTTTGGCTACTGACCTCCCACTGCTGCCACCCTGCTGACTCCCGCCAACGCTAGCGACTTGTTGGCTCACAGGCAAGCTGCCACCCTCTTCTCCCGATGATGATGAATCCCCTTGGTTACCCAACTCTCAAGTGTGATCAGCTACATCATCATTATCGAGTACTGTCTGCATGTTACTGATGTCCTCCTCAACAGTCTCTAGGTCAGGAGCCTGACCTCTCGCAACACCAGCTCATACGCCAGTCTCCTCATCACTACTTGCTTGCCTAGCAGAGGATGTCTCCTCCAGATCTTCGATGGGCAGTAGCTGATGACTGCCCTCTAGTAGCTCTTCCTTGCTGAAAAGTGGAGCTGAGCCTACAGCATATAATACTTTTTGCGGTGAGGGAACTGAAAATGACAGATGAAGGTTCAGGATAGGTGGGGCGCAGGATCTGCTCCCGGGGCATGCCAACTAAGCATCAGGTCAGAGGAATCCACCGACTCTTGGCTGGGGGTGTCTGATGTCTTTTGGGATGAAGTGAAAGACCGAGTCAACCATTCAAGAACCGCTGGGTTGTTGGTCAAGATACGACCACTAGATGACACCAGTAGCTCAGGCCTCTCGCTGTGATCCCTGCTGCCACGCTCCCTCACTCTGCTGCAACCTCTACCTGCTCCAAAAAACATTTAGGCCTCTGCACATCCCCTGGGCAGGGCCTAGCACTTCTCTGTTTGACATACTGTTAGATCAAATTACCAAATGTTAGATCAAATATTTTTTATTTCGCCACTAATACATGGCAAACAGGGCTTTAGAGTATATCACTGCACTACTGAACGGCAATTAGGCCCTATGTTTTTTTACTTTTACACAACACAAAAGGCTTTTTAACAGAAAAGTGCAAAGCTGAACAGCGAATATATTTTTATTTCTCCACTAATATACAGCAAACAGAGCTTTAGAGTATATCACTGCACCGTTGAATGGCAATTAGGCCCTAATTTATTTTCTACTTTTACACAACACAAAAGGCATTTCAACAGATAAGTGCAACTCTAAAATGCAAATATATTTTAATTTCACCACTAATACATGGAAAACAGGGCTTTAGAATATATCACTGCACTGCTTAACTGCAATAAGGCCCTTATTTTTTGCTACTTTTACACAACACAAAAAGCTTTTCAACAGATACGTGCAATACTGAATGGCGAATATATATTTTTATTTTGCCACTAATACACGGCAAACAGGGTTTTAGAGTATATCACTGCACCGCTAATCGGCAGTTAGGCCCTTATTTTTTGCTACTTTTACACAACACAAAAGGCTTTTCAACAGAAAAGAGCAACGCTGAACAGCAAATATATTTTTATTTCGCCACTAATACACAGCAAACAGGGTTTTAAAGTATATCACTGCACTGCTGAACGGCATTTAGACCCTTATTTTTTTCTACTTTTACACAACACAAAAGGTTTTTCAACAGATAAGTGCAATGCTAAAAGGCAAATATATTAAAATTTTGCCACTAATACACGGCAAACAGTGCTTTAGAATATATCACTGTACCACTGAGCAGCAATTAGGGCCTCATTTTATTTTCTACTTTTACACAACCCAGAAGGCTTTTCAACAGATAAGTGCAAAGCAGAATAGCGAATATATTTTACTTTTGCCACTAATACACGGCAAACAGAGCTTTAGAATATATCACTGCACTGCTGAACGGCAATTAGGCCCTAATATTTTTCTATTTTTACACAACACAACGGCAAACAGGGCTTTAGAATATATCACTGCACCACAGAAGGGCAAATATGTTTTTCTTTTGCCACTAATACACGGCAAAAAGGTCTTCACAACATATAACTACACCGCACAAGGGCAAATAAGACATACTCTAGAAATATTTCCTTTTAATAAACCCTATTAATGGCTGTATCAAACAGCACTTGCAATAACAAGAACGGTTTGATGGAATTACAGAGCTGTATAATGGCAATTTGGATCCCTAGTCAGTGCACCAACGTTTAATAGGATTGTTCCTATTACCCAGTCTGTAACCTTCCCTACTGAACCCTGTTCTACACAAATGCTGTGGAACGATTCCTCCCTATCCTTTCCCTGCACTTATAAATTGTTTTTCACCACAATCAAGTCTTTGCTATCACTGTCCCTAGCGCCTACAGACGTCTCTCTCTGCACTAAGTACACTGGTATATGGTAGAATCTAAGATAGCTGCCGCTTTTTATAGGGCTGTGACATCACAGGGATGGCTGCTGATTGGCTGCATGCATGGAGTTATGTATGATCCCGCCTTCCCAGAGTACCTTTCTCCATGTCCTTACACGTGCAGCAGCTATTTTAGGAAAAAAATGCGATTCGTTACCACGAAGCACAATGAAGTTCGGCTTCGGTGCGAATCAAAATTTTCCTGAAATTCAGATCGAATTCTATTTTGTCAGCTTTGATTCATTTATCTCTAATCACCACTGATTACAGCTGATCGCAGCTCAAGCAGCAAGAAGGACTTCAGGTCCCTCCTGTAGAAAAATAATAGACTACTGGAGCCACAATATGGACTGCATGTAACGGATGAAAGGATTTTTTAATGTTGAGGGGAAGGAGCCATGTCTTTGGCATCATGTGATGTTGCTACAGAGGAGGACCATGATGTAGAGTCTCAAGCAGTACAGTTGCTACAAGCAGCACCATTGCCTTAATACTTTAAATGGTTACTCTACTGCCAAAAATATGTAAGCTAAGCTATTATTTAGAGAGGCTCAATCTTTATGGGAGCTAAGGTGGCCTGGTACCTCCTCCTAGTTGTAGGTGCCTGAAAACACTATGCTCTACTTCAAAAATGAATAGCTACCAGGTTTAGACATCAAAGTGTTGAAGCATAAAGCATAATTAGACCTTGATGCAGCAAAGGGATTAAAGGATGAAACCACCCTTCGATTTGAGAGACTTCATTGCATAGTGGTGGGATTACAGAGTAATGACACCCCCGTATTTTCAGTGGTACTGAAGATTGGTATACACAAAAGGAAGTTAAGACTGATTGTGTTGTGCAGTTGTTCTCTGGGTTCACTTAGAGGGAAACGGAAAAGAAGACACCCTACTCAAAAAGGGCAGAGATGTATAGGTAGCCATTGCTATTTCAGCTTATATGTATTGTCAATGTAGTGTGAAGGTTGCAGATCTGAATGTGGAATGGTAACAGAAAGGAGTATAAAGTAATACTTAAAGGGGACCCTGGCACTTAACCCTAGAACTTAAATGGGAACCCTGGAACATACCCTAAGCACAAGCCAAGAGTGGCTTTTGTGGTTTTAAGTAAGGGTGTATGTAGTACCCCAGTGTGGGCACTACCATTCCTATATCCTGCTACTGTTTCTAATGGGGTTATCTGACCAAAAATAAAAGAAAACTGCATTCATCTTGATATTTTACGTCTGGCTGTGTCCTGCCCCTAACACTATCTACTACAAGCTCGACTACCATAGTCCAGCCACGTTACAGTGCTATATTTCATCCAACCGGCGGTCTGGCTCCTGCCCTTAGGATTTCAGATAATTCCCCTGCACCAACCAGCAATATTCCTTCCTCTGCTTTATTGCTGGTGTTGTGCCTAGGTTAGCGGAACATAAACAGGTGATCAGGCTACTATTTACCATTTTGATGGTCCCTTTAGTGTTACATACTTATCCTATAAGCTCCTTTCTCCTTTTTTTGGCCACATATTGCTAAATAGCCAGGGAGAAGACCTGACATAATCATGACATCCTAACACACTTTTCTAAGTTGTTATTCATTTGGTTATCCATATAGTTGAAAGCTGAGGGGAGACCTACATAAGTGGTTTGTGGATATCTGCAGAGAGTGATATTGTGTCTCTGTACAACCCACAGTCAGGGGTGCACCTGGCATTTCTGTTGCCTGAGGCAAAATTGAGAAAGCAAGCTCCCCGCCCACCGAATTCTCAACCTAACCCCTTCTCTCCAACAGTGCGTATATATCACTACAGAAGATAAAGGGTAAGGGTCCATTCACACGCCCGCAACTGTTTTGCAGTCCGCAAAACACGGACACCTGCCATGTGCGTTCCGCATTTTGCAGACCACATCATAATAGAAATTCCTTTTCTTGTCCGTATCTGCGGACAAGAATAGGACATGTTTTATTTTTTGGGGTGGGTCGCGGAACGGAAGTGCGGATGCAGACAGCACACTGTAGGCTGTCCACATCTTTTGCGGCCTCATTGAAAATGTTTGGGTCCGCATCCGTTCCGCAATTTTGTGTCCAGGTATAAAATGACTCTATACAGAGCCCCCCATTTAAAATATCCCTTCTTTGTGGACCCAGTAGATACCCCTATAGTGGGGGCGCTTCTTACTTGCACATGTCTGGGGGGCACTATAGGCGCATGTACTGAGGCCACAAAGAAAGGGTATTTTATATGGTGCCCTATGGGGGAAATCTGTCACCTGCCTTGTTTTTGTGCCTTTTGATACATTTGATACATTTTAGCTCAAATCTATGACATCTCATAGCTGGCATAGATTTAGATTTTTTGGTGCTTGAACTACTCAAAGATACACCAGAATAAGAGGTATGAACCTCTTAATAAATTTAGAGCATTTCATTCCAATGTATTTATCCTTGCAGGACAATGTATGAAAAGCTTTGAACCACAGAAATTGAGTGATTTTTGGCTGTTTAGTGGCTTTAAGAGAAATATATAAAGTTTAACATGGCAGGTAATTCAATCACAACACATTTCCTGGTCCCCCCAATGCCATTAATAATGCTAATTCTGCTATTGATAACCTACCTTGAAGATGGGTCATCAACATCAGAAACTTGGAAAACCCCTTTGAAGAGCTAGATTATCCTATATGAAAAATGAACACACAACAACTTTGTCAGGATATCTGTGACATATGCATGAAACGTTCTGTAACAAATTGGGTAGAGCCAAATGTTGTGGATTTTGTTGCAGAAATCCCTTCGGAAAAAAAATAGGAGTATGCTGCACATTTCACCCTCTGCATTGACAAAGGTGAAACCTGCAGCATGTACCTCACTTGTAAGATGTGTTACATGGCTCAGATGTTTTACACGTCTATAATATGGACAAGCCTTTTTTTTTTTACACCACACTTACTACTATATCTTGAAATTTTAAATCATATTTCACTTGAAATTAAAGCTGGAAAATATATTTATGACCTATCCTCAGGATAGATCATCAATATAAGATCTACGGGGCTCCGACACCTGGGACCCCCAGGTCTTAGAAGAGGCTGGATACCCCATCCACAGCCTCTTCCTAGGCCAGTACTGGCCTAGTTGCAGCTTAGCCCTATTCAAGTCAATGGGGCTGAGCTGAAATGCCAAGCACTGCCTCTTTACAGTGTACAATGCTATGCTTGGAAAGCTGCCAGAAACCTGCAGTGCAGTGCTCTGGTGAGTTCAGCGGCTTCCTGAAACAGTTTATTGGCGGGGTGCTGGGACTCCAACCCCCATCAATGTGATAATGATGACCTATCCTGAGGATAGGGCATCATTATATTTTCCAGAATAACGCCTTTAAAATGTCCTTTCTCTTTATTGTTTGTTTTGCAAATGATCAGCATTTTTTCTTTATAATTTAAAAAATAAGAAATGACATGGATCACACATCCACATGCTAAGCATTGATCTATTGCTTATCAGAATCATTTATATTGCTTCTCAGCACAATTCATAAACTGTATGTGAGGCCTTTTATGCACATCTTCATTAAAATGCCTAAGCCCACTCACCACATCAAGCTTACCTCTTTTGAGTCGGTACCTTTTCTAATATGGCAGAGCACTACTTGGCAACCACTGCTGCAGCAACATAGCTCCCCCAGGTGCTGAGACCCAGCAGTCCAAAACACCCCAGCTATCAGACTAAGCACCCTTTTCACTGGGCCTCGCCAACCCACAGGAACAGCACCACAGCAACCATGCAGAACAGCACCAGCTCACCTGTTCATTCAGTCTCAGAAACCAAACTGAGACCAAGTAGGTTTTACCCCGATTAAGAACAACTTTTTACACAATTAAAAGCCTCATTCTTTTAAGCCAGAATTCTGGAGTGAAGGCATGATAAATCAGGGCTGTGGATCACACAATCACATGCTATGCATAGATCTATTGCTTCTCAACATCATTTATATCACTTCTCAGCACAATTTTATAAACTGTTGATGAGGTTATTTGTATACATTTTGGTCAAAATGCATAAACCCACTCACCACGTCAAGGTTGCCGATTTCGAGGGGGTCTTTTAATTTGGTGCACCACCATGTGGCAAACCACTGCCCTGCAACACAGCGCCTGCAGATGGTAGGACCCAGCAGTCCAACAGCACCCCTGCTAACAGACTAAAGCCTCATTCACACATCAGTGTTTTGGCTAGTGATTTCCATCAGTGATTGTGAGCCAAAACCAGGATTGGAGCCTCCACAGACATAAGGTATAAGGGAAGGATCTGCACCTGTTCTGTGTTTAGAGCCACACCTAGTTTTGGCTCAAAATCACTGATGGAACTCACTGACCAAAACACTGAAGTGTAAATGAGGCATAAGGCTGGTTTCATATTGCGTTTTTTTTCCATTCATTTAACGTATATAAAAGATAAAATAAAAATGTTAAACTGACAGTGTCATCTGTTCACCAGAGTTCCATTGAAAAAAATAAAATAAAAATACTTTTTTACCATTGTATAAAAAAAGGACATATACTTTGTTTACCGGACTGTGCAGGATACAAGAATGTTGTGTGTTGTGCATTTTTATATCCTTTTTTTCCTGATGTATACGTCATAAAACGTGATGAAATACAATACAAATTTAAAGTAATATTAAATATATTAGTAATATAGTATTCTGTTTGACCTAATGAAATTAGCAATATATATGTTTATATATATATATATATATATATATACATACTGTATCTATAGTGACAAAACATTCTTTACAGAGGTACAGACTCCTTATTGTTCCAGGACATTACAATTCATCTTGTTCTTTGAAACCAGTAGCAGTGTTTAACCTTTGAGGGTTAAAAGGTTTAATCAATGTCAAATGTCTCATCTTCTGAAGGCGATAAAGAACAGTCTGTCGAGCGATACCCAACAGAACATCACTTTGTCAAGGCACAGAGCGGCCTACAGCTTGTCAAATAAGTTACCAGTAGCCTCTCTGCGGTTAAAACTGAACTCCTTCCTGCTTGACCTATTATTTGATATTTGACCACTTGGTTGCAAGACACTTGCTCTTTCCAGCTGAAATGTCACTGGGGCATCTTGTCAGCTCCCCGACATCTCGGCCTGACATACAATTTTAGTTTTGTGTGCTACAAGGCAGAAAAAATCAGGGCAATGGCCTTGCTTGAAGTCCTGTCAGCTTCGAAGATGGGCATCACTCTTGGGCCTCTACAATCGAAGCAAGGGAAAATTAAGCAAAAAAAAATATTGAAGGTCACGGCAATCCCAGTGAAGTCACACAGTATAAACTAAATATCTTACCTGCAACAATGGGTTGAGAAATGTCCTAATAAAAAGCATGATCGCAGCACCGCTTAAAAAAAATATATAATTTCTTCGTTCTGAATGAAGCACAAGCAGCTTGTAAAGAGGCTGAATCGTCTGTGTCTGCCGGGATCACATTCAGCAGTTAACTTGTTCAAATGGGCAAGTGGTATCATGTAGTTTTACAAGGAGAACCCTGACCTTCTCACATTGACCCAGAGTGACATTATTGTGCGGGAGGGGAGGCAGCCATATCATTTCTGTTTTGCACAACCTGCTTAAAGTTTGCAACTAAATGCTTGTCTTCAGCTGAGCTGACAAGAGAGAAAGAGGGGGCTCAGTGAACCATGGCCGGGCTGCCATGAAATGACAGGAATCATTGGCATACATTTCAAAGAGCTCTCTCAATCCCATTAAAGTATTGCAGCCCTGGTTTAAAATGGACAAGTATGAAACAACTTTGATAGAGAGAAACTAAAATTGGCTTATTGATTTTTTTTTTTTAAGTCTGTGTGTAAAATTTCCACAAATTCTTTCACATTTTGCATACCTTACAGTGAAAGGAGTGAAAATTAAAATGGATGTGCAGTAGATAAAAAATAAAATAAATTATATATATATATATATATATATATATATATATATATTAGAAAATTATGACAATACATTTTACAGAAATTCATAGCATTAGGAAAGAAGGGTAAACTGGAATGATAAATTATTCTCCTGCAATTGGTAGATTAGAGGATGTAAAATGTAGACACCAGAGGTCATTTACTAAAGACTGGCATTTCATATGCCAGTAAAACAAAGAAAAAAAAAAGCTGCCAGAGTAAGATGCAGCCAATTTATTATTAGACGCATGCCTCTTAATAAATTTGTCACATCTGTGCTGTGTGTGCTAGGAGCTGTCCTATATTTCCATACATTGAAATTTATGCCAGTTTTCTGGCATAAATTATTGCAAATGTGTTGGGCTGTGGTGGTCACACCTCCCTTTGTCAAACTCAGCCTACATTTTGAAAAGCACTTAGAGGAGCCAGAAGAACAAAAAATAGCAAACCTTTTGCACAAAATGGCATGGGGTACAAATTTTGTGACTTTTGTGACAAAATGTATACAAATAACCTGATCAACAGTTTAGTGCTGAGAAGTGATATTTGTACATTTTGTGACATTTGTAAATGACTTTTTGGTAAGTTATTGATACACTTAAATCTTCTTTAATTGAATGGTAAAACAATCAGATTCTTGCAGACATATGGAAACTTCAAATTTCAAATAGTCTATTATAGAATATTTAAGGCTCATGCACACGACAGTGGGTCAGCCTTGGCCTTGCCGCGAACCGCAAATTGCGGTTTGCAATGTATGGGCACCCACTGAGTGCCCGCAGTCTCTGATCGCAGACCCATTTACTTGATTGGGCTTTGATTTGTGCCTCCATTCCACACCACACCATATTTTTCGGATTATGGATCCATTTCAATCTGTTTGCAGGGTGCAATATGTACATGGCCGGCACACAGTGGTGTGCATGAGCACTTCAGTGAACATTTTATCTAATGAACATATTTCCCTGTACTTGCGTCTATATACCGTACTTGAATTTACGTTGGTGGAGTGTTAATAATATTGGACATTTTACAATAATTTGAGCAGTAAATATTGACATCTTTCTCATCCTGTGCTGGGATACACTAAACTCAAATCTACAAAAACTACAAATCTCTTCACAATTGAGAACTCACCTATATTGGACACTTAGCCAGTCATCTTGATTAGACTAATTAGATTAGGTCTGGCCTATTGCTTATAAACATTAAAGGGGTCCCATAGAGAATGAATGGAGCTGAAGGGTTCATGATCGACCTGCTAATCAGCCAGATTGGAGGCAGTTAGTTATCCAATCAATTAGTTATCCCATGTCCCGTGGATAGAAGATAACTTCTAAACCTAGCACAACCCCTTTAAGACTGGTCATATACATAAATGGGTTATGCCATGAATGATGTAGAAATTTTGATATTTAAAATCAGAAATCATATAGTACATACCAATCTATTTCTAACAAAGCCAGTGTTATGAAACCGGATGTGCATTAACTGATCAAGGAACATATTTGGCGTGGGGCTACTCCTAAGGGCATTATCTAAGTGCCCTGCTAGTCTTTACCCTTTCACCAATGTACAGGAATCGGGTTTCTGCAGCAGGGTACCCAGCAGGCAGCTACCTCTTGGAGTAGACAGCTGACCCATAGGGGTTGGCAAACTGTATTCAGGAATGAGCTGAGGCCAGGCAGACAACATGCAATCCAAAAATTAGTCCAGAGGTCAGGGCAGGCAGCAGGGAGTCAAATCCAGTAAATAGGCAGAGTTTAGATGCACTGCTTAGGTACCTTCCCGAAGGCTTATATACCTACAGGAAGTTAGCCTTAGTCTGAGAAAGATTATGCTGCAAGCTGGCCCTTTAAGAGTTGGCAATAGTGTGTGTTATCCATAAGCAGAGGGATGGAGGCCTCTGCATCATGGCTCCAGAGGTCATGCCCACTTGGAAGATGCAGGAGGACATGGGCAGACACAGACTGTCGGAGCTGGATCAAGCACCAGGTGAGCCACTCAGAGTGTGTACTTGCAGTGAGTGAAGGGACAGTAGTGAGTGAAGGAACAGCAGTGAGAACAGACGGACAGAATTACAGTTAGAATCTGCCCTGTACTTAACATGTTTCCAGAGTTTCCCCTATTTAAAGGGAACCTGTCACCAGTTTTATGGTGTCCTAACTAAGGGCAACATAAATAAGTGACTGATTCTCTTCAAAATGTTGGGTCCCTTTCTTTAATTGACCCAGTCAATCTGCCAACATCTTGTATTGAAAAGCTCCAGCTGATAATGATGAGTCATGAATAGGGATGAGCGAACTCGAACTGTATAGTTCGGGTTCGTACCGAATTTTGGGGTGTCCGTGACACGGACCCGAACCCGGACATTTTCGTAAAAGTCTGGGTTCGGGTTCGGTGTTCGTCGCTTTCTTGGCGCGTTTGTGACGCTTTCTTGGCGCTTTTTGAAAGGCTGCAAAGCAGCCAATGAACAAGCGTCATACTACTTGCCCCAAGAGGCCGTCACAGCCATGCCTACTATTGGCATGGCTGTGATTGGCCAGAGCACCATGTGACCCAGCCTCTATTTAAGCTGGAGTCACATAGCGCCGCCCGTCACTCTGCTCTGATTAGCGTAGGGAGAGGTTGCGGCTGCGACAGTAGGGCGAGATTAGGCAGATTAACTTCTCCAAAGGACTTGATTAATCGATCGATCTGCAGCTGTGCATCATTGAGCTGCTGAAATTCAATTGCTCACTGTTTTTAGGCTGCCCAGACCGTTTGTCAGTCACTTTTTTCTGGGGTGATCGGCGGCCATTTTGTGTCTTGTGCGGTGCTGCGACCAAGTGCATCCAAGCTGCGACCAAGTGCATTTAACGCTCAATGGTGTGGTTGTTTTTTGGCTAAAGCCTACATCAGGGTGAAGCTGTCACACCAAGTGCATTTAACCAGCAATAGTCTGTTTATTTTTTGGCCATATACTACATCAGGGGCAAGCTGCGCCTGTCACCAAGTGCATTTAACCCTCAATGGTGTGGTTGTTTTTTGGCTAAAGCCTACATCAGGGTGAAGCTGTCACACCAAGTGCATTTAACCAGCAATAGTCTGTTAATTTTTTGGCCATATACTAAATCAGGGGCAAGCTGCGCCCGTCACCAAGTGCATTTAACCAGCAATAGTGTGGTTGGTCAAGCTGTCACACCAAGTGCATTTAACCAGCAATAGTCTGTTCATTTTTTGGCCATATACTACATCAGGGGCAAGCTGCGCCCATCACCAAGTGCATTTAACCCTCAGTAGTGTGGTTAGTCAAGCTGTCACACCAAGTGCATTTAACCAGCAATAGTCTGTTCATTTTTTGGCCATATACTACATCAGGGGCAAGCTGCGCCCGTCACCAAGTGCATTTAACCCTCAGTAGTGTGGTTGGTCAAGCTGTCACACCAAGTGCATTTAACCAGCAATAGTCTGTTCATTTTTTGGCCATATACTACATCAGGGGCAAGCTGCGCCTGCCACCAAGTGCATTTAACCCTCAATGGTGTGGTTGTTTTTTGGCTAAAGCCTACATCAGGGTGAAGCTGTCACACCAAGTGCATTTAACCAGCAATAGTCTGTTAATTTTTTGGCCATATACTAAATCAGGGGCAAGCTGCGCCCGTCACCAAGTGCATTTAACCAGCAATAGTCTGTTCATTTTTTGGCCATATACTACATCAGGGGCAAGCTGCGCCCGTCACCAAGTGCATTTAACCCTCAGTAGTGTGGTTGGTCAAGCTGTCACACCAAGTGCATTTAACCAGCAATAGTCTGTTCATTTTTTGGCCATATACTACATCAGGGGCAAGCTGCGCCCATCACCAAGTACATTTAACCCTCAGTAGTGTGGTTGGTCAAGCTGTCACACCAAGTGCATTTAACCAGCAATAGTCTGTTCATTTTTTGGCCATATACTACATCAGGGGCAAGCTGCGCCTGTCACCAAGTGCATTTAACCCTCAATGGTGTGGTTGTTTTTTGACTAAAGCCTACATCAGGGTGAAGCTGTCACACGAAGTGCATTTAACCAGCAATAGTCTGTTCATTTTTTGGCCATATACTACATCAGGGGCAAGCTGCGCCCGTCACCAAGTGCATTTAACCCTCAGTAGTGTGGTTGGTCAAGCTGTCACACCAAGTGCATTTAACCAGCAATAGTGTGGTTATTTTTTGGCCATATCCCAGTCTAATTCTGTCACTAAATCCATACCGGTTACCCAGCGCCTAAATACTAGGCCTCAAATTTATATCCCGCTAAATCTGTCGTTACCGCTGTACTGTTGTGGATGGGCAAGTTATTTAGTGTCCGTCAAAGCACATTTTTTGTTCTGGGTTGAAATACAATTCCCAATTTAGCAATTTCATAATTTAGTGGTTTCTGCTATATCAGAGCTATTTGAAATCTATCCCTAAAAGGGTATATAATATTCAAGGTGCACATAGGGTCATTCAGAATAACTTCACACACACGCTACTGTGCATTTCCAAGTCTAATTCTGTCACTAAATCCATACCGGTCACCCAGCGCCTAAATACTAGGCCTCAAATTTATATCCCGCTAAATCTGTCGTTACCGCTGTACTGTTGTGGATGGGCAAGTTATTTAGTGTCCGTCAAAGCACATTTTTTGTTCTGGGTTGAAATACAATTCCCAATTTAGCAATTTCATAATTTAGTGGTTTCTGCTATATCAGAGCTATTTGAAATCTATCCCTAAAAGGGTATATAATATTCAAGGTGCACATAGGGTCATTCAGAATAACTTCACACACACGCTACTGTGCATTTCCAAGTCTAATTCTGTCACTAAATCCATACCGGTTACCCAGCGCCTAAATACTAGGCCTCAAATTTATATCCCGCTAAATCTGTCGTTACCGCTGTACTGTTGTGGATGGGCAAGTTATTTAGTGTCCGTCAAAGCACATTTTTTGTTCTGGGTTGAAATACAATTCCCAATTTAGCAATTTCATAATTTAGTGGTTTCTGCTATATCAGAGCTATTTGAAATCTATCCCTAAAAGGGTATATAATATTCAAGGTGCACATAGGGTCATTCAGAATAACTTCACACACACGCTACTGTGCATTTCCAAGTCTAATTCTGTTAGTAAATCCATACCGGTCACCCAGCGCCTAAATACTAGGCCTCAAATTTATATCCCGCTAAATCTGTCATTACCGCTGTACTGTTGTGGCTGGGCAAGTTATTTAGTGTCCGTCAAAGCACATTTTTTGTTCTGGGTTGAAATACAATTCCCAATTTAGCAATTTCATAATTTAGTGGTTTCTGCTATATCAGAGCTATTTAAAATATATCCCTAAAAGGGTATATAATATTCAAGGTGCACATAGGGTCATTCAGAATAACTTCACACACACGCTACTGTGCATTTCCAAGTCTAATTCTGTTAGTAAATCCATACCGGTCACCCAGCGCCTAAATACTAGGCCTCAAATTTATATCCCGCTAAATCTGTCGTTACCGCTGTACTGTTGTGGCTGGGCAAGTTATTTAGTGTCCGTTAAAGCACATTTTTTGTTCAGGGTTGAAATACAATTCCCAATTTAGCAATTTCATAATTTAGTGGTTTCTGCTATATCAGAGCTATTTGAAATCTATCCCTAAAAGGATATATAATATTCAAGGTGCACATAGGGTCATTCAGAATAACTTCACACACACGCTACTGTGCATTTCCAAGTCTAATTCTGTTAGTAAATCCATACCGGTCACCCAGCGCCTAAATACTAGGCCTCAAATTTATATCCCGCTAAATCTGTCGTTACCGCTGTACTGTTGTGGCTGGGCAAGTTATTTAGTGTCCGTTAAAGCACATTTTTTGTTCAGGGTTGAAATACAATTCCCAATTTAGCAATTTCATAATTTAGTGATTTCTGCTATATCAGAGCTATGTGAAATCTATCCCTAAAAGGGTATATAATATTCAAGGTGCACATAGGGTCATTCAGAATAACTTCACACACACGCTACTGTGCATTTCCAAGTCTAATTCTGTCACTAAATCCATACCGGTCACCCAGCGCCTAAATACTAGGCCTCAAATTTATATTCAGCTGAATTTGAATACAATACATTGGGCCAAATAATATTTTTGTTGTTGTGGTGAACGATAACAATGAGGAAAACATCTAGTAAGGGACGCGGGCGTGGACATGGTCGTGGTGGTGTTAGTGGACCCTCTGGTGCAGGGAGAGGACGTGGCCGTTCTGCCACATCCACACGTCCTAGTGTACCAACTACCTCAGGTCCCAGTAGCCGCCAGAATTTACAGCGATATATGGTGGGGCCCAATGCCGTTCTAAGGATGGTAAGGCCTGAGCAGGTACAGGCATTAGTCAATTGGGTGGCCGACAGTGGATCCAGCACGTTCACATTATCTCCCACCCAGTCTTCTGCAGAAAGTGCACAGATGGCGCCTGAAAACCAACCCCATCAGTCTGTCACATCACCCCCATGCATACCAGGGAAACTGTCTCAGCCTCAAGTTATGCAGCAGTCTCTTATGCTGTTTGAAGACTCCGCTGGCAGGGTTTCCCAAGGGCATCCACCTAGCCCTTCCCCAGCGGTGGAAGACATAGACTGCACTGACGCACAACCACTTATGTTTCCTGATGATGAGGACATGGGAATACCACCTCAGCATGTCTCTGATGATGACGAAACACAGGTGCCAACTGCTGCGTCTTTCTGCAGTGTGCAGACTGAACAGGAGGTCAGGGATCAAGACTGGGTGGAAGACGATGCAGGGGACGATGAGGTCCTAGACCCCACATGGAATGAAGGTCGTGCCACTGACTTTCACAGTTCGGAGGAAGAGGCAGTGGTGAGACCGAGCCAACAGCGTAGCAAAAGAGGGAGCAGTGGGCAAAAGCAGAACACCCGCCGCCAAGAGACTCCGCCTGCTACTGACCGCCGCCATCTGGGACCGAGCACCCCAAAGGCAGCTTCAAGGAGTTCCCTGGCATGGCACTTCTTCAAACAATGTGCTGACGACAAGACCCGAGTGGTTTGCACGCTGTGCCATCAGAGCCTGAAGCGAGGCATTAACGTTCTGAACCTGAGCACAACCTGCATGACCAGGCACCTGCATGCAAAGCATGAACTGCAGTGGAGTAAACACCTTAAAACCAAGGAAGTCACTCAGGCTCCCCCTGCTACCTCTTCTGCTGCTGCCGCCTCGGCCTCTTCCTCCGCCTCTGGAGGAACGTTGGCACCTGCCGCCCAGCAAACAGGGGATGTACCACCAACACCACCACCACCTCCGTCACCAAGCGTCTCAACCATGTCACACGGCAGCGTTCAGATCTCCATCTCACAAACATTTGAGAGAAAGCGTAAATTCCCACCTAGCCACCCTCGATCCCTGGCCCTGAATGCCAGTATTTCTAAACTACTGGCCTATGAAATGCTGTCATTTAGGCTGGTGGACACAGACAGCTTCAAACAGCTCATGTCGCTTGCTGTCCCACAGTATGTTGTTCCCAGCCGCCACTACTTCTCCAAGAGAGCCGTGCCTTCCCTGCACAACCAAGTGTGCACTGCGCAACGCCATCTGTAGCAAGGTCCACCTAACCACAGATACGTGGACCAGTAAGCACGGCCAGGGACGCTATATCTCCCTAACTGCACACTGGGTAAATGTAGTGGCAGCTGGGACCCAGGTGGAGAGCTTTTTAGCGCACGTCCTTCCGCCGCCAAGGATCGCAGGGCAACATTCTTTGCCTCCTGTTGCCACCTCCTCCTTCTCGGCTTCCTCCTCCTCTTCTTCCACCTGCTCATCCAGTCAGCCACACACCTTCACCACCAACTTCAGCACAGCCCGGGGTAAACGTCAGCAGGCCATTCTGAAACTCATATGTTTGGGGGACAGGCCACACACCGCACAGGAGTTGTGGCGGGGTATAGAACAACAGACCGACGAGTGGTTGCTGCCGGTGAGCCTCAAGCCCGGCCTGGTGGTGTGTGATAATGGGCGAAATCTCGTTGCAGCTCTGGGACTAGCCAATTTGACGCACATCCCTTGCTTGGCGCATGTGCTGAATTTGGTGGTGCAGAAGTTCATTCACAACTACACCAACATGTCAGAGCTGCTGCATAAAGTGCGGGCCGTCTGTTCGCGCTTCCGGCGTTCACATCCTGCTGCTGCCCGCCTGTCTGCGCTACAGCGTAACTTCGGCCTTCCCGCTCACCGCCTCATATGCGACGTGCCCACCAGGGGGAACTCCACCTTGCACATGCTGGACAGACTGTGCGAGCAGCAGCAGGCCATAGTGGAGTTTCAGCTGCAGCACGCACGGGTCAGTCGCACTACAGAACAGCACCACTTCACCACCAATGACTGGGCCTCCATGCGAGACCTGTGTGCCCTGTTGCGCTGTTTCGAGTACTCCACCTTCATAGCCAGTAGCGATGACGCCGTTATCAGCGTTACAATACCACTTCTATGTCTCCTTGAGAAAACACTTAGGGCGATGATGGAAGAGGAGGTGGCCCAGGAGGAGGAGGAGGAGGAGGAGGAGGAGGAGGAGGAGGAAGAGGGGTCATTTTTAGCACTTTCAGGCCAGTCTCTTCGAAGTGACTCAGAGGGAGGTTTTTGGCAACAGCAGAGGCCAGGTACAAATGTGGCCAGACAGGGCCCACTACTGGAGGACGAGGAGGACGAGGATGAGGAGGAGGTGGAGGAGGATGAGGATGAAGCATGGTCACAGCGGGGTGGCACCCAACGCAGCTCGGGTCCATCACTGGTGCGTGGCTGGGGGGAAAGGCAGGACAATGACGATACGCCTCCCACAGAGGACAGCTTGTCCTTACCCCTGGGCAGCCTGGCACACATGAGCGACTACATGCTGCAGTGCCTGCGCAACGACAGCAGAGTTGCCCACATTTTAACCTGTGCGGACTACTGGGTTGCCACCCTGCTGGATCCACGCTACAAAGACAATGTGCCCACCTTACTTCCTGCACTGGAGCGTGATAGGAAGATGCGCGAGTACAAGCGCACGTTGGTAGACGCGCTACTGAGAGCATTCCCAAATGTCACAGGGGAACAAGTGGAAGCCCAAGGCCAAGGCAGAGGAGGAGCAAGAGGTCGCCAAGGCAGCTGTGTCACGGCCAGCTCCTCTGAGGGCAGGGTTAGCATGGCAGAGATGTGGAAAAGTTTTGTCAACACGCCACAGCTAACTGCACCACCACCTGATACGCAACGTGTTAGCAGGAGGCAACATTTCACTAACATGGTGGAACAGTACGTGTGCACACCCCTCCACGTACTGACTGATGGTTCGGCCCCATTCAACTTCTGGGTCTCTAAATTGTCCACGTGGCCAGAGCTAGCCTTTTATGCCTTGGAGGTGCTGGCCTGCCCGGCGGCCAGCGTTTTGTCTGAACGTGTATTCAGCACGGCAGGGGGCGTCATTACAGACAAACGCAGCCGCCTGTCTACAGCCAATGTGGACAAGCTGACGTTCATAAAAATGAACCAGGCATGGATCCCACAGGACCTGTCCGTCCCTTGTCCAGATTAGACATTAACTACCTCCCCTTAACCATATATTATTGGACTCCAGGGCACTTCCTCATTCAATCCTATTTTTATTTTCATTTTACCATTATATTGCGAGGCTACCCAAAGTTGAATGAACCTCTCCTCTGTCTGGGTGCCGGGGCCTAAATATATGCCAATGGACTGTTCCAATGTTGGGTGACGTGAAGCCTGATTCTCTGCTATGACATGCAGACTGATTCTCTGCTGACATGAAGCCAGATCCTCTGTTACGGGACCTCTCTCCTCTGCCTGGGTGCTGGGCCTAAATTTATGAAAATGGACTGTTGCAGTGGTGGGTGACGTGAAGCCTGATTCTCTGCTATGATATGAAGACTGATTCTCTGCTGACATGAAGCCAGATCCTCTGTTACGGGACCTCTCTCCTCTGCCTGGGTGCTGGGCCTAAATTTATGACAATGGACTGTTGCATTGGTGGCTGACGTGAAGCCTGATTCTCTGCTATGACATGCAGACTAATTCTCTGCTGACATGAAGCCAGATTGTCTGTTACGGGACCTCTCTCCTCTGCCTGGGTGCTGGGCCTAAATTTATGAAAATGGACTGTTGCAGTGGTGGGTGACGTGAAGCCTGATTCTCTGCTATGACATGAAGACTGATTCTCTGCTGACATGAAGCCAGATTGTCTGTTACGGGACCTCTCTCCTCTGCCTGGGTGCTGGGCCTAAATTTATGAAAATGGACTCTTACAGTGGTGGGTGACGTGAAGCCTGATTCTCTGCTATGACATGAAGACTGATTCTCTGCTATGACATGAAGACTGATTCTCTGCTGACATGAAGCCAGATTGTCTGTTACGGGACCTCTCTCCTCTGCCTGGGTGCTGGGCCTAAATTTATGACAATGGACTGTTGCAGTGGTGGCTGACGTGAAGCCTGATTCTCTGCTATGACATGCAGACTGATTCTCTGCTGACATGAAGCCAGATCCTCTGATACGGGACCTCTCTCCTCTGCCTGGGTGCTGGGCCTAAATTTATGAAAATGGACTGTTGCAGTGGTGGGTGACGTGAAGCCTGATTCTCTGCTATGATATGAAGACTGATTCTCTGCTGACATGAAGCCAGATCCTCTGTTACGGGACCTCTCTCCTCTGCCTGGGTGCTGGGCCTAAATATCTGACAATGGACTGTTGCATTGGTGGCTGACGTGAAGCCTGATTCTCTGCTATGACATGCAGACTAATTATCTGCTGACATGAAGCCAGATTATCTGTTACGGGACCTCTCTCCTCTGCCTGGGTGCTGGGCCTAAATTTATGAAAATGGACTCTTACAGTGGTGGGTGACGTGAAGCCTGATTCTCTGCTATGACATGAAGACTGATTCTCTGCTGACATGAAGCCAGATCCTCTGTTACGGGACCTCTCTCCTCTGCCTGGGTGCTGGGCCTAAATATCTGAGAATGGACTGTTCCAGTAGTGGGTGACGGGAAGCCAGATTCTCTGCTATGGGACCTCTCTCCAATTGATTTTGGTTAATTTTTATTTATTTCATTTTTATTTTAATTCATTTCCCTATCCACATTTGTTTGCAGGGGATTTACCTACATGTTCCTGCCTTTTGCAGCCCTCTAGCCCTTTCCTGGGCTGTTTTACAGCCGTTTTAGTGCCGAAAAGTTCGGGTCCCCATTAACTTCAATGGGGTTCGGGTTCGGGACGAAGTTCGGATCGGGTTCGGATCCCGAACCCGAACATTTTCGGGAAGTTCGGCCGAACTTCTCGAACCCGAACATCCAGGTGTTCGCTCAACTCTAGTAGTTAATGATTGTATCTAATTAGTTAGATTATAATCAAATATCCACATGACAGGTTCCCTTTAATGCTCCAATTCTTCTGCTATATTTATTTCAGGATTGCAGCTGAAGGAGCATGTCCTTTCCACTACAGCTCTCTCCCTGTTACAGCTTAAGGGGAGTGTTCTTTCAACTGCAGCTCTACCTAAGTAGGTGAACATGCACATTACCAGGACCATTTCTACCATGAGGCGAAGTGAACATTTTACCTCAGGCGGCATCCAACCTGACTCTGGGGAAGGCGGCAGTTTATAGCTGGGTACGGGAACCTCTGCCTCCCATCCCTGTTTTTCCACCTCATTGGCCTCAGGCCAGTAGGCCTGGAGCTTATGACGTAGTAGATTAGTGCAGGAGGTCGCTATGACATCACCGTTACTTCTTGTGCTAGGTCTCACCTAATCACGTCATTGGGTGAGACCCAGTGCAGGAGATCATGGTGATGTCATAGCAACCACCTGTACCAGGTTGCAGCTACTCATTGCCAGGCCGCAAGAGGAGGCCTGATGGTGGTGTGGTATTAGAGTGAAGTCTTTTATTTTTTATTAATTTTTTACATCAGGACTAGTGGGAGCCTTACAGGGGGGTTGTAGGATGGATAATTTTATATACCTAGCATACAGGGAGGTATTATATAATGGCACTGTGGAGGAGCATTATATACTGGCACTACAGAAGGGTATTGGAGCATTATCTATATTGGTACAGGGGGAGGGGAGCATTATTTATACTGTCAGTACAGGAGGGGGCTAGAATGCATTATATACTGTCACTACAGGGGGGACATGGGAGAATTATACTGGCTTTACAGGGGGAGCATTTTATATACTGGCACTACAGGGGGAGCATTGTATATACTGGCACTACAGGGGGAGCATTACTAAAGAAGTGTACTATAGGAATGGAATGGAGGAGCATTATATACTGGAACTACAGGATTGGGATGGAGGAGAATTATACATACTGACACTACGAGGGGGAGGAGCATAAGATATTGGCACTACAGGGGGACATCATATAGGTTTTCCACCTACAAAGAATATTTATCATAGGTACACTTCAACTGTGAGAGACAGAATCTACAAACCGGATTCCCAAAAAGTTGGGACACTATACAAATCGTGAATAAAAACTGAATGCAATGATGTGGAGGAGCCAACTTCTAATATTTTATTCAGAATAGAACATAAATCACAGAACAAAAGTTTAAACTGAGAAAATGTACCATTTTAAGGGAAAAATATGTTGAATCAGAATTTCATGGTGTCAACAAATCCCCAAAAAGTTGGGACAAGGCCATTTTCACCGCTGTGTGGCATCTCCCCTTCTTCTTACAACACTCAACAGACGTCTGGGGACCGAGGAGACCAGTTTCTCAAGTTTAGAAATAGGAATGCTCTCCCATTCTTGTCTAATGCAGGCCTCTAACTGTTCAATCGTCTTGGGCCTTCTTTGTTGCACCTTCTTCTTTATGATGCGCCAAATGTTCTCTATAGGTGAAAGATCTGGACTGCAGACTGGCCATTTCAGTACCCGGATCCTTCTCCTACGCAGCCACGATGTTGTGATTGATGCAGAATGTGGTCTGGCATTATCTTGTTGAAAAATGCAGGGTCTTCCCTGAAAGAGATGACATCTGGATGGGAGCATGTGTTGTTCTAGAACCTGAATATATTTTTCTGCATTGATGGTGCCTTTCCAGACATGCAAGCTGCCCATGCCACACGCACTCATGCAACCCCATACCATCAGAGATGCAGGCTTCTGAACTGAGCGTTGATAACAACTTGGGTTGTCCTTGTCCTCTTTGGTCCGGATGACATGGCGTCCCAGATTTCCAAAAAGAACTTGACAAGCAGTGGACACCACCTGCCCCGCTTATAGATTACGAACATTGACCAGTGCATTCCAAGATCACATAGGTCTGAAATCACGACCATTCGGGCAGAGATTCTGAGGGAGGGCATCATGAGAGGGCTGGTCGTGATGTCAGAGGAAATCTAGTCTCTACAGAGGGCAGAGTCATGTGACCACTCTCTTGATCTCTAGTGGGACAGAAGAAGTAGTGCAAGTACATTAGTAAGTTGCAGGGCCTGGCAGGGGAAGCACAGAGAAAGGGGAAAAATGATAGCTTGATGACCCTTCTAAAGAGGTTGTCCACTTTTTTAATATTAATAGTTTATGATCATGTTTGAAATTGTTGAGCTGTTTACTGTTTCTGGATCTTCATGAATTTTGTACATGATTTGTTAGTTGTTTTTATGTGTTTCAGTAAAGCTACGGTAGGTGATTTGATGGAAACACATCATTTACACAAGTTGTCATGTCTTCATTACATCAAGGTGCTGTATTTACTTTGCATTACTAATGATAGTGAGAAGTACTTCGATCTGGTATCAACTGGTCTGGGCTCAAGGCTAAACCACGTATTTAGATTTATTTTTCTAAATTATATACATTTTTGCTTGTCATTCTTTGTGTGTATATACATTTTACTATATACTGTGTGTATATATATATATATATAGTACCCCAGTTTTGTCTTATAACGTTGTGTATTTTATTGTATGCATCTAGCGTTTTGTTCCAGCAAGGAATGGTTAGCAACGGTTGGCAAGGAATAGGACTAATCACCCTGTTGCTCCCCTTTTGGTAGGAATGGACTGGTCCTGCTTCTGGCAAGAAAGGGAGTTCTTGTTCCTGATTCTCCAGAGAGACCAGTCATTCATCTTCCTTAAGTGAAGTCTTTAAACGATTGACAGCAAAGTGAACTGCTACGACCAGCAGTGAATACACTGCTGCAAGGTGAGAGATTACAGCCATTTGAAGTTTTATGTTGCACTAAGTAAAAAGACTTTTAACATTTAATTTTGGCCTCATTCTTCAATGCTACATTTCCACTGCACCAATCCCCAGGAGCCAATGACCTGAGCGAACCATGACACAACACTTCATCAGGGCCACTATCACTCCTGTTCTCCACCCCGGCAAAGGGCTCGCTGCATATATATAAATTACCATTTCATATTTTGTCATCATTTTCTTTGCAACAGAGGATGGGCTGTGTGTCTTACAGTGTCTGAATCTGGTTAAAAGCAAAAGTAAATACACTTCTATGTGTTCATCTGCTGCTCCCTAATTTGTGTGCCCCCTATGGTTGCTCCAATTCACCATGATGTTGCCTCAGAGATAGCAGTAGACCATTGCATTGCTTGGCATGAGGGATTTTCTATATTAAATTCCATTTTCCAGCATTAATCATTTTTGTGTTCTAAATGTTCTTCTGATTTACTCACTGGACTAAAAGTGTTGTTTAGAGACCTGCACCAAATGATAGTGTATAATTATCTCTTTGCTTAGGCTTACTTTGTATATAAGAATCCACTTCTCAGGTAGACTATACATTTCAATGCACACATACTGTACATTACTGGATCTACAGATGTAGCCAAGCTAAAATTTACTCTGATAACACATGTTATAGTATTATCTTGGTTATCTCTTGACAAAAGCTATTGAAATCCATTGAAAATGTACTCACCTTATCGATTTGTTTGCGTAGAGGCTGCAGCAGTCATCTTAATTGAAGACACCATGCAAAATTTTACGTGGTGACATGATGATGTTATCACGCCGGCCGGAGTGGTGGTACCATACATCACCATGCGCAATATTTTACTTGGTATCTTCAATCAAGATGGCCACGGTGGGCTCTTCATGTGTAAATGGATGAAGTGAGTATGTATTTTTTTTGTTTGTTTCCATGATTTGTTTCCATGAAGTGTGTGGAAATTTGGCTTTGTCATGTCTGATAAAGGTTTAACCACAGTAGAATAGTTCAAGATCAATTTACGGTAGTAGTTGGTGAATCCCAAAAATCGCATAAGTGCTTTCAGATCGATCCCAGTCCAACACCGCACAGACTTTCCTGGGATCCATACGAAAACCTGAGGATGAGAGCAAGTAACCCAGGAATTGCACTTCCTGAACCGCAAAAACTCATTTTTCCATCTTTGCATACAATTTGTTCTCTCTTAGGATCTGTAACACCTGTCTCACATGATCCTGATGAGTCTCCATGTCAGGAGAATAAATTAGTATGTCATCCAGATATACAACAACAAATCTCCCCACCAGATGATGAAAGATGTAATTTACATAGCGTTGAAAAACCGCTGGAGCATTGGTTAACCCAAAAGGCATGACCAGATTCTCAAAATGACCCTCGGGGGTATTAAAGGCCGTCTTCCACTCGTCTCCTTTTTGATCCTTACCAAATTATATGCCCCTGTAATAAGGGGCCGGCGATGCGTGCTTCCTTCGCAGCGCCGCCGGAACCCTGCGCAGAGGGTCAAGAACGCAGCCTGCGTCATCGTCTCCATGGCAGCAGGCGAGCAGCAGAGGAGCTGAGCGGTGATAATGATGATCGGTGCTCAGCTGTGTTGGGCTGTGTAGTGTAAGTCACGTGATGCTGGCCACGTCATGTGACTCACCAGCCAGGGCTATTTAAACAGGCAGCCTGCTGGCCACAGGTTGCCTGTGATTGGTCTTATTTCATTTACCAGCATATTGTCTGTTAGTGTTTGTTGTGTTTTGACCTCGGCTCCGTATTTTGACCTCGCTCTTGCTACCTCCTGCATTTGACTTGACCTCTTGGCTTTGACCCCGATGTGAGTTCGACTTGATCTTGCTTTTCCCTTTTGTATTGTTGTTCCTCCTGGCTCCTGACCTCGGCTCCTATTGACTTAGATTTTTCATTAACCCCTCAGTGCCTGCCTGTCACTTTGTTGTTTTCTCCTTTATTGTATTCTTACCTTTAAGGCCCTGCACGTACTCAGATTAGGGACTGCCGTCAAGTTGTACACCGTCGCCTAGGGCAGACCGGGCAAGTAGGCAAGGACAGAGGTGAGGGTGGAGCTCAGGGCGGCACACACTCCTCCCGTGTGTGACAGAATCACAGGCCTTACCTTCATTATGGATACAATGTCAGTGCTTACTGATCAGGTCCATAACCTTGCTCAAATGGCGCAGTAGTTCTGTGGTGGTGGGCAAACCAGACTCCTTACCTATGGGAGTCAAGGTGGAAAATCATCTTGAAAAACCCATGCAACTAAGGATGACCAGAAGAGATCAACAACGCCAAAGGGGTACATGCTTCTATTGTGGAGACTCTGACCACTGGGTACGACTATACCCCAAGGTCCCTTCCTCCGGGAGATCATCCAAATCGGACGTCCCGAAGGATAAGGTACCCCCAGAGGTGGTAAAAAAGAAATTACTAGTAACGGTGGTTATTTCTTTGGGTTCTTGTAAGGGTCACGGGAGGCCTTTATTGATTCAGGCTCCGCCTCTAATTTTCTTGATCATAATTTTGCTCTCTCTATTAGGGTACCCATTTTTTCTCTCCCTAACACAATCTATATTGTTGCTATTGATTCTACTCCTTTGGTGGGCAGGACCATCAAATTTTGTACTCCTGAGTTGACCTTGACTTTGGGGGCTTGTCATAATGGAATTTGTTCTTTTTTTACATTAGAGAATTTACACATAGAGGTGGTTTTGGGCACGCCTTGGCTCCAGATTCATAACCCTGTCATTAATTGGTCCACGGATGAAATAGAGAAATGGGGACCTAAATGTAACTCATATTTCCTACCGGTTATTCAGGCTGGAATCACTAGTGGGTCAAAAACTCTTCTCCCATACATTTATGACTTTGCTGATGTTTTTTCCACATCTGACCCTGAGAACCTTCCACCTCAAAGATCATATGATTGTGCCAAGAATATCATTGCAGGATCGAAATACCCAAAGGGTCGTATTTATAACTTTTCCGGTCCTGAAGGAGCCTCTGTGAGGGAATATCTGAAGGAAACTTTAATAAAAGTTCATATTAGACCCTTGGTATCACCTATGGGGGCAGGGTTCTTTTTTGTGGAAAAAAAAAAGATGGGGGTCTGAGACCCTGTATTGATTATAGACAATTGAACAAAATTACTATTAAAAATCAGTGCCTTTGATTCCAGACCTGTTCAATCAGGTGCTTGGGGCTCGTTGGTTCACGAAACTCAATTTAAGGGGGGCTTATAATCTTATGCAAATTAGGGAGGGAGATGTGTGGAAAACTACCTTTAACACTCCTGAGGGTCATTTTGAATATTTGGTCATGCTATTTGGTCTAAGTAATGCTCTGGTGGTTTTTCAAAATTTTGTTAATGATATTTTCATGTAGTTTATTGGAAAATGCATGATTGTATATTTTGACGATATGCAGATTTTTTCACCGAATTGGGATTCCCATCACTCACAAAAGACAGGTTCTGGAGGTCCTTAGAAAAAAACTATTATTTCCCAAAGAGGAGAAATGTATATTTGGTGTACAAGAAATTTTGTTTTTGGGATATATCCTTACTCATTAATCTTTTAAGATGGATCCGGGGAAGGCGCAAGCCATTCAGGTGAGATCCTCTTCCCTTAAAGTGTTGCAATGTTTTGGGGGGTTTTCTAATTATTATTGAAAATGTATTTTAAAAAATTTCAGTGGTCGCTAAACCTCTTACCGACCTTACCAGGAAGAGGGCGGATCTAGTGAATTGGCCATCTGAGGCCATAAAAGCCTTTGAAACTCTCAAGAAGTGTTTTGTTAATGCCCCAATCCTGGTTCAGCCGGATCAAGAAAAGCCTTTTGTAGTTGAGGTCGATGCATCTGAAGATGGAGTAGGAGCGGTTCTCTCTCAGGGGTCATCAAATCTCACGAATCTGAGAACTTGTGCGTTCTTCTCTCATAAGTTCTCTCCCACTGAGAGAAATTATGACATTGGGAACCGAGAGTTAATCGCTATTAAATGGGCCTTTGAGGAATGGCGTCATTTTTTTGGAGGGGGCTCAACATTGTGTTACAGTTCTTACTGATGACAAAAATGTATTGTATCTGGAATCTGCTAAATGTTTGAATCCCAGACAAGCAAGATGGGCATTGTTCTTTACACGTTTTAACTTTTGTATTACTTTCAGGCCAGGAAGTAAAAATGTTAAAGCCGATGCCTTGTCGCAAAGTTTTCGTGCTTTTCAACCTCTGGATACTCCTCTAGAACCAATATTGCCAGTAGAGATGTCCCGAATTATTCGCCGGCGAACAGTTCCCGGCGAATATCGCATGTTCGCGTTCGCCGCGGCAGGCGAACATATGCGATGCTCGGTCCGCCTCCTATACGTCATCATTAAGCAAACTTTGACCCTGTACCTCACAGTTAGCAGACACATTCCAGCCAATCAGCATACCCTCCCTCCCAAACCCTCCCACCGCCTATCAAAAAGCAAGGACAGCATCCATCTTAGATTAATTCTGAAGCTGCAGTGTCACAAAGTTGTAATCGCAATGTGATTAATGCAGGTTATATTAATCGCATTGTGATTACAACTTAGAGCTGGGTTCCTAATGGTTATATTGATAGAATATAACGAAGATTGAGAATATAATTCTGTATTCGTTGTCAATTCTAGCAATACAACCATTAGGAACTCAGATCTAAATTGTAATCGCAATGCGAATAATGCAGGTTATATTAATCGCATTGCAAATTCAACTTAGAGCTAAGTTCCTAATGGTTGTAATTGCTAGAATTGACGAATATAACGAATATAGCACTATATTCTCAATCTTCGTTATTTACTAGCAATACAACCATTAGGAACCCAGCAACTCTAAGTTGAATTCGCAATGCGATTAACGTAACCTGCATTACGCGCATTGCGATTACAACTTAGATCGAATATAGCACTATATTCTCAATCTTCGTTATATTCTAGCAATACAACCATTAGGAACCCAGCAGCTCTAAGTTGAATTCGCAATGCGATTAATATAACCTGCATTAATTGCATTGGGATTACAACTTTCTCAAATCCGACAGTACATTCTAGCATGGAGCCATTCCCATGGTGATGGGGACGCTCCATGAGCACGGAAGTCGGCAGAAGCTCTAAGTTAAAATCGCAATGCGATTAATTCAAGTTCTATAAGTCACATTGCCAATTCAACTTAGAACTTCTGCCGACTTCCGTGCTCATGGAGCGTCCCCATCACCATGGGAATGACTCTGTGCTAGAATGTACTGTCCGATTTAAGAAAGTTGAAATCACAATGTGAATAATTCAAGTTCTATAAATCGCATTGCGATTTCAACTTACCACACTCTGCGTCAACTACGTAATTTTCCATGGAAGTTTTGCCATGGATCCCCCTCCGGCATGCCACAGTCCAGGTGTTAGTCCCCTTGAAACAACTTTTCCATCACTATTGTGGCCACAAAGAGTCCCTGTGGGTTTTCAAATTCGCCTTCCTATTGATGTCTATTGCAGTTCGCCCGGTTCGCACGTTCGCGAACATTTGCGGAAATTCAAAAATTTTATTTTCGCAACATCTCTAATTGCCAGCAGGTATCATTGTGGCTTCGGTGTCCTCTGATCTAACTACTGAAATAGAGGCAGACCAACACCTAGCTCCGGTACAATCCTCTACAGATAAATTGTTTGTCCCAGATCATTTACCCTCCGACTGTTGGGTGAGTGCCATAATTCAGTGTTTAGTGGACATCCCGGTATTAATGCCACCAAGGAGCTGGTCTCCAGGTCTTACTGGTGGCCCACGTTATCTAAAGATGTCCACTCTTATGTGTCTTCATGTGAAATGTGTGCCAGAGCCAAAACTTCCTGAGGGTAAATCGGTGGTATGGGTAGTGGTTGATGGGTTTAGTAAGATGGTGCATTTTGTTCCACTGGCAAAGCTGCCCAATGCTAAGACTCTGGCTTCTCTGTTTATAGATCATGTGGTATAGGATTCCATAAAATGTGGTTTTAGGATAGAGGCGTTCAGTTCGTCTCTAGGTTTTGGAGGGCTTTTTCTCTTAAGTGTGATATTTCTTTGTATTTTTCTTTGGCTTTTCACCCTGAAACTAATGGCCAAACAGAACATTTGAATCAGTCTTTGGAGCAGTTTTTGAGGTGTTATGTTTCTGACAATCAACAGTTGTGGGTGAGACAACTGCCCTTGGACGAGTTTGCCATTAACAACCAGGTGAACTCATCCACTGGGGTGTCTCCTTTTTTCTGTAACCTTGGTTTCCATCCACGATTTAATTATTTTTCACCATCTTCCTCGCAAATTACGGAGGCGGATAGGTTGGCTAGAGAACTGTACACAGTATGGGCCCAGGTTCAGTCGAACCTGAAAAAAGTTCAGGAGGTTCAAAAGATCAAGGCTAATAATAGGTGCTCTCATGTGGTGGATTTTAGGGTGGGTGAGAAAATCTATCTCTAAAAGTAAGTTTGCACCGCAAATTATTGGGCCTTTTGAGATGTGAGTAAAATTAGAAACATAGAAACATAGAATGTGTTGGCAGATAAGAACCATTTGGCCCATCTAGTCTGCCCAATATACTGAATACTATTAATAGCCCTTGGCCCTATCTTATATGAAGGATGGCTTTATGCCTATCCCATGCATGCTTAAACTCCTTCACTGTATTTGCAGCTACCACTTCTGCAAGAAGGCTATTCCATGCATCCACTACTCTCTCAGTAAAGTAATACTTCCTGATATTACTTTTAAACCTTTGCCCCTCTAATTTAAAACTATGTCCTCTTGTAGCAGTTGTTCTTCTTTTAAATATTCTCTCCTCTTTTACCTTGTTGATTCAATTTATGTATTTAAAATTTTCTATCATATTACCTCTGTCTCGTCTTTCTTCCAAGCTATACATGTTAAGGTCCTTTAATCTTTCCTGGTAAGTTTTATCCTGCAATCCATGTACTAGTTTAGTAGCTCTTTTCTGAACTCTCTCCAAAGTATCAATATCCTTCTGGAGATATGGTCTCCAGTACTGCGCACAATAATTCAAATGAGGTCTCACTAGTGCTCTGTAGAGCGGCATGAGCACCTCCCTCTTTCTACTGGTAATGCCTCTCCCTATACACCCAAGCATTCTGCTAGCATTTCCTGCTGCTCTATGACATTGTCTGCCTACCTTTGAGTCTTTTGAAATAATGACTCCTAAATCCCTTTTCTCAAATACTGAGGTTAGGACTGTATCACTGATTTTATATTCTGCTCTTGGGTTTTTACGCCCCAGGTGCATTATCTTGCACTTATCAACATAAAATTTTAGTTGCCAGATTTTTGACCATTCCTCTAGTTCCTAAATTGTTTTCCATTTGGTGTATCCCTCCAGGAACATCAACCCTGTTACAAATCTTTGTGTCATCAGCAAAAAGACACACCTTACCATCGAGGCCTTCTGCAATTTCGCTGATAAAGATATTAAACAATATGGGTCCCAGAACAGATCCCTGAGGTACCTCATGGTAACAAGACCATGGTCTGAATATACTCCATTGACTACAACCCTCTTTATTGATAAGCCTTCTATGTGGGACAGTATCAAAAGCCTTACTAAAGTACAGATAAGCGATGTCTACTGCACCTACGCCATTTTTTATTTTAGTCACCCAATCAGAAAAATCTATAAAATTTGTTTGACAGGATCTCCCTGAAGTAAACCCATGCTGTTTTTCATCTTTCAATCCATGGGATTTTAGATGTTCCACAATCCTCTCCTTAAGTATGGTTTCCATTAATTTCCCCACTATTGATGTAAGGCTTACTGGCCTATAGTTGCCAGATTCCTCCCTTCTACCTTTTTGTGAATGGGCACAACATTTGCCAATTTCAAATCTTTTGGGACGACTCCTGTTGCCAGTGATTGGTTAAATAAATCTGTTAATGGTTTTGCTAGTTCGCCGCTGAGCTCTTTTAATAGCTTTGGGTGTATCCCATCAGGCCCCTGTGACTTATTTGTATTAATTTTAGACAGCTGACTTAGAACCTCTTCCTCTGTAAAGACACATGCATCAAAAGATTTATTAGACTTCTTTCCTAACTGAGGTCCTTTTCATTCATTTTCCTTTGTAAAAACTGAACAGAAGTATTCATTGAGGCAGTCAGCTAGTTCTTTATCTTGTTCCATATACCTTCCTTCTTTTGTTTTTAATTTGATAATTCCTTGTTTTAGTTTCCTTTTTTCATTTATGTATCTGAAGATTGTCTTATCGCCCTTTTTCACTGACTGAGCTAATTTCTCTTCTGCCTGTGCTTTAGAAGCTCTTATAACTTGATTGGCCTCTCTTTGCCTAATCTTATAAATTTGCCTGTCATCCTTGTTTTTTTTTTTTTATAATTCCTAAATGCTATCTTTTTGTTTTTAATAATTTTGGCCAATTCTGCTGAGTACCACAGTGGTCTCTTCCTTTTGTTGCTTTTACTGACAAGCCTAATGCAATTTTCTGTTGCCTTCCATAGTGCCACTTTTAAGTAGTCCCATTTCTCCAGGACTCCATTGAAACTGTCCCAAATATCTGATAGGGACTCGTATACCACTAATCTAATTTTAGAAAAGTAAGTTTTTCTAAAACTTTTCTTTTTGTCACTGTACTTATAGTAAACCACACTGACTGGTGATCACTAGATCCCAAGCTTTCCCCTACAGTAATATCAGATACCAAATTCCCATTTGCGAATACTAAATCTAAAAGGGCCTCCTTCCGGGTTGGCTCCTCAACTACTTGCTGCAGAGATAATCCCAGTAGGGAATTTAGAATATTGGATTTGCTAACTTGTATTAAATTAGATTTCATGCTATCTATCACATACAGTGCTACACCTCCCCCCTTCTTGCCTTCTCTGTCTCCTTTAAACTAAGACTCCTTTCGCATCCATAATGTGTTTCACAAATCTTTACAAAAAAAATATGTATCACTTGTATCTCCTTCACAAGAATCTCCGCCACTAGTGGAGGTTGCCGGACAACTAGAATTTGAGATCTCTAGGATTATCGATATAAGAAAGGTCTGGAATTATTTCCAGTATTTAGTCCATTGGAAGGGTTTCGGTCCTAAAGAGAGGTTTTAAGTACCGACGAGTAAGATGCATGCTGCCATATTGGTAAAAAAATTCCATCTTGCCCATCCAGAAAAGCCCATTCCAGTGACTATGGGTCCGGTGGCCCCTCGTGGAAGGGGGGGTACTGTAACGAGGGTCCGGCAATGCGTGCTTCCTTTGCAGCGCCGCCGGCGCCCTACGCAAAGAGAGAGTCAAGAACGCAGCCTGCGTCATCGTCTCCATGGCAGAAGGCGAGCAACAGAGGAGCTGAGCGGCAATGATGGTGCTCAGCTGTGTTTGGCTGTGTACTGTGAGTCACGTGATGCTGGCCACATCATGTGACTCACCAGCCAGGGCTATTTAAACAGGCAGCCTGCTGGCCACAGATTGCCTGTGATTGGTCTTATTTCATTCACCAGCATATCGTCTGTTGTGTTTTGACCTCGGCTCCATATTTTGACCTCGGTCTTGCTGCCTCCTGCATTTGACGTGACCTCTTGGCTTTGACCCCGGCGTAAGTTTGACTTGATCTTGCTTTTCCCTTTTGAATTGTTGTTCCTCCTGGCATTTGAGCTTGGCTCATATTGACATTGATTTTTGAATAACTCCTCAGTGCCTTTCTGTAACTTTGTTTGTTATTTTCTCCTTTTTTGTATTCTTACCTTTAAGGCCTTGCACGTATTCAGATTAGGGACCGCCGTCAAGTTGTACACCGTCGCCTAGGGTGGACCGTGCAAGTAGGCAGAGATAGAGGTGAGGGTGGAGGTCGGGGCGGCATACACTCCTCCCGTACGTGACAGCCCCCCTCATATCCAATTTAGAGAACACCTTGGCACCTACAATTTGATTAAACAAATCCTGAATCAAAGGAAGAGGGTAAGGATCACGGACGGTAATACGGTTGAGCTCACGGAAGTCCAGACATGGTCTAAGGGTATCATCCTTTTTTTTACAAAGAAAAACCCAGCATCCACTGGGGATTTGGATGGTCTGATATGACCCTTCACCAAGCTCTCGGTGATATACTCTCGCATAACCTTTCTTTCGGGCTCCGAAAGATTATACAACCGAGATTTGAGCAGTTTAGCTCCAGGAATAAGATTGACGGGACAATCATACTCCCGATGCGAGGGTAACTCCTGGTTACCACTCTCAGAAAGCACATCAGAAAATTCAGAAATGAATGAGGATACAGTTTTAGTGGTGACCACAGAGAAAGACGCATTGTCCATCCAAAATACACTCCAATCGAGAATCTGTCTCGCTTGCCAGTCGATGGTAGGATTATGTTTGCTTAACCATGGTAAGCCCAAAACCATCGAAGCAGGCAGACCCTCCAACACAAAACATGTTTGTGGAAATCACCCACTCTTAGGGATGTCATTTACCACCTGAGACAGGCATTTTTGGGTAAGAGGTGCAGAATCTATTGCAAAGACAGAAACACTTTTCTCTAGTGCACTAGTAGTCAACCCATGAATACGAACAAACTGTTAACCCCAGCCCCACTGTCAATAAATACCTTGATTTCCACAGTTTTTGACTGTAGCGCCACCTCAGCTAACGGGAGAAATCGGGTACTACCAGTAAATTACAAAAGTAAATTTTCTTGCTCTCTTCCACACCACCAATAGTAATTTAGGAATTAAGCATTTTGTTTTTGTTTACACCTTGACGCTGAATGTACGGACAAATATTCACAAAATGTCCCTTTTTTCCACAACAAAAACAGACTCCCTACATATGACCAGAGCAGCTCTTACCAGCAATCCCAAGAGCAGCTCCCCCCAACTTTATAGGCTCCTCACAAGGTGTAAACACAGATGTCTCTTTACCATAAGTGTCAAAGGAAGCCGCCACCTTATTTGACAGTGCGTCCTGAGGTTGAGGACCCTTAGATCTCCCCTCAGGCGTCAATTCAGATGTACAGAAAGGGACATAGCTGCTTTCAAGGACTCAGGTTTTTCATAAAAGGCCAATGCATCCTGCAGCCTCTCAGATAGAACCTGACAGAACTGTCTACGGAGAGCAGGATCATTCCACCCCTTATCCGTAGCCCATCTACTAAATTCAGAGCAATAGATTTCTGCAGAGCGCTCTCCCTGCTGTAAACCATGTAACTTGGTCTCAGCCTGAGAGATCCGATCCAGGTCATCATAAATAAGACCCAAAGCTCTAAAAGATTCATCGACCAACTGGAGGGACAGAGACCGTGCATCATCCTTAAGCAAAGAAATGATTATACCCACATGTTGACACTAATCCCCAGAACAGTATGGACACAGCTTAAAGTACAAACTACACGATTCCCTGAACCGAATATAATTGTCACTACCCCCAGAAAGTCTGTCCGGGGGGGCAATCTAAGGTTCAGGGCAGGCCTGTATCCCACCATTGGAACAGCCGCCTGTGGTCTCTGAATCTGTAAGACTGTCGCGCGGAGGTCAGCTACCTCCAATACAGTCCCTGCAGATGTTCAACCAGTGCAGACATAGGATTCATAGCTGCGTTGACCTGAACGAAGTGGTGGTTTTCATGGGCGGTAGATAGTGTCACAATTAGTGTGGGGGAAAACGACCACACTAAACACAGGAGGGAAGGAGAACAGTAACTGGGCCTGGAAACTAGGGAAGGAACAGGACACCTCCTAAACTACCCTGATCCGGGCCCTAACTACCTATTACAATGAATAGACCTTGAATGTAGAAATATTCATATGCATATCCCTGGAAAAGGGTTAGGACCAAAGACAATCCATTCCTTCAGATAATATGAGTAATCAAAATCTCAAAGCGCTCATTTGGGAGGGGGGGGGGCTTGTACCTTTGGAGGGATATATTACTTATGTGCATTTAACATGGCCTGCCTCTTTCATGTCATTGGTAAATTCACCTTAGGTTAATATTTATTCTCATAGCACATTTAAAGGTATTTATTTTCATTTCTTTTATTTTTATTTTTAGACAGAGGGAGGCATTTGTTCTTTCCGGCACCTTACAATGATTTTGGAATTGCTCCATCACCAGTGGTTCTTATTCTTCAATTAGTGTTTCATCACTTTAATTCTAAAAATATATTGCTCTTTCAGTAGTATAACTAAGTTTTCTTTTGTTATTTTGCGTGTACCTTGTGTTTCTAAATTCCTACTGGGATTATGTTTACAGCAAGTAGTTGAGGAGCCAACCCGGAAGGAGGCCATTTTAGATTTAGTGTTCACAAATGGGAATTTGGTATCTGATATTACTGTAGGGGAAAGCTTGGGATCTAGTGATCACCAGTCAGTGTGGTTTACTATAAGTACAGTGACTGAGTCACACCACACAAAAAGAAAAGTTTTAGAAAAACTGACTTTTCTAAAATTAGATTAGTGGTATACGAGTTCGAGTTCCTATCAGATTGGAACAGTTTCAATAGAGTCCAGGAGAAATGGGACTACTTAAAAGTGGCACTATGGAAGGCAACAGAAAATTGCATTAGGCTTGTCAGTAAAAGCAAAGAAAGGAAGAGACCACTGTGGTGGGGAAAGCGTGGTATCTAGTGATCACCACACAAAAACAAAAGTTTTAGATTTTAGAAAAACTGGCTTTTCTAAAATTAGATTAATGGTATACAAGTCCTTATCAGATTGGAACAGTTTCAATGGAGTCCAGGAGAAATGGGAATACTTAAAAGTGTCACTATTAAAGGCAACAGATAATGCATTAGGCTTGTCAGTAAAAATAAACAAAACGAGGATGACAGGGAAATTTATAAGATTATGCAGAGAGAGGCCAAGCAAGTTATAAGAGCTTCTAAAGCACAGGCAGAAGAGAAATTAGCTCAGTAAAAGAAGGCGATAAGACATTCTTCAGATACATAAATGAAAAAAGGAAACTAAAACAAGGAATTACTAAATTAAAAACAAAAGGAGGAAGGTATATGGAAGAAGATAAAGAACTAACTGACTGCCTGTTCAGTTTTTACAAAGGAAAATGAAGGAAAAGCCCCTCAGTTAGGGAGGAAGACTAATTAATCTTTTGATGCATGTGTCTTTACAAAGGAAGAGGTTCTAAGTCAGCTGTCTAAAATTAATAAAAATAAGTCTCAGGGGCCTCATTGGATACACCCAAAGTTATTAAAAGAGCTTAGCGGTGTACTAGCAAAACCATTAACAGATTTATTTAACCAATCACTGGTAACAGGAGTTGTCCCAAAAGAATGGAAATTAGCAAATGTTGTGCCCATTTACAAGAAAGGTAGTAGGGAGAAATTTGGCAACTACAGGCTAGTGAGCCTGACATCAATAGTGGGGAAATTAATGGAAACTATACTTAAGGAAAGGATTGTGGAACAGCTAAAATCCTATGGATTGAAAGATGAAAAACAGCATGGGTTTACTTCAGGGAGATCATGCCAAACTAATCTTATAGATTTTTTTGATTGGGTGACTAAAATAATAGATGGCAGAGGTGCAGTAGACATCGCTTATCTAGACATTAGTAAGGCTTTTGATACTGTCATTGAAGGCTTATCAATAAATTGCAGTCTTTGTGCTTGGACTCCCATATTGTTGAATGGATTAGGCAGTGGCTGAGGCACAGACAACAGAAGATTGTAGTCAATGGAGTATATTCAGACCATGGTCTTGTTACCAGGGGAGTACATCAGGGATCTGTTCTGGGGCCCATGTTGTTTAATATCTTTATCAGCGAAATTGCAGAAGGCCTCGATGATAAGATGTGTCTTTTTGCTGATGACACAAAGATTTGTAACAGGGTTGATGTTCCTGGAGGGATATACCCAATGGAAAACGATTTAGGAAAACTAGAGGAATAGTCAAAAATTTGGCAACTAAAATTTAATGTTGATAAGTGCAAGATAATGCACCTGGGGCGTAAAAACCTAAGAGCAGAATATAAAATCAGTGATACAGTCCTAACCTCAGTATCTGAGGAAAGGGATTTAGGGGTCATTATTTCAGAAAACTTAAAGGTAGGCAGACAATGTCATAGAGGAGCAGGAAATGCTAGCAGATTGCTTGGGTGTATAGGGAGAGGCATTAACAGTAGAAAGAGGGAGATACTCATGCCGCTCCACAGAGCACTAGTGAGACCTCATTTGTAGTATTGTGCGCAGTACTGGAGACCATATCCCCAGAAGGATATTGATACTTTGGAGAGAGTTCAGAGAAGAGCTACTAAACTAGTACATGGATTGCAGGATAAAACTTACCAGGAAAGATTAAAGGACCTTAACATGTATAGCTTGGAAGAAAGAAGAGATAGAGGGGATATGATAGAAACGTTTAAATACATAAAGGGAATTAACACGGTAAAAGAGGAGAGAATATTTAAAAGAAGAAAAACTGCTACAAGAGGACATAGTTTTAAATTAGAGGGGCAAAGGTTTAAAAGTAATATCAGGAAGTATTACTTTACTGAGAGAGTAGTGGATGCATGGAATAGCCTTCCTGCAGAAGTAGTAGCTGCAAATACAGTGAAGGAGTTTAAGCATGCATGGGATAGGCATAAGGCCATCCTTCATATAAGATAGGGCCAGGGGCTATTCATAGTATTTAGTATATTGGACAGACTAGATGTGCCAAATGGTTCTTATCTGCCAACACATTCTATGTTTCAAATATTTTTCAACAATGTGGCTCATCCTCTAATATGGTGTCTCATATTTGTATAATCTCTAATACATATCAATTAAATAATCCTCATTTTAGTTCTTTTTAGTTCTTACTTGTATAGTTTAAAGCACTGTTTAAATGAATGAAGAAAATGTAAAGCCTTCATTGAGGCCTTTCGGGTTGAGGCTCTGTAGGCGATATACCCAACGGGTTTTCTCTTGTTGGAGTCTTTTGTCTATATCTCCTTGTCTGGAGCCTTTTTGAATCTTCTTTATTCCCCAGATCTTCAAATTATTGGTATTGCCTTGGTGTTGATGTATGTCTCGAGAAAGGTGTATCTGCTTCCATGTTTACACTACTAAAGTGTTTAGAGACTAGTTTTCTTAACTCTTAAATTGTTTTCCCCGCATATATTTTGAGGCAATCACATCTGATTGCATAGACCACTCCTGTGGACTTGCAGTTGATATATTCTCTTATTTCATATATTTGTGAATTTAAAAGGTACATTCTCCACACGGGTATGACCCTCTCGTGGTCAACCATGTGGTACCCTGTATCCTTTTTTGTTGAAAATGGCTATGTACCAACATCTCTTTTAGGTTTTTGTCTTATTATTTTTGAACGGTTGAAGGAGGTAATTTCACCCAATATTATCATCTGAATTAGTAACACAATAGAAAGAGAACAAAGTGACAGGTTGTGAAAGATTCAGACCTGTGTATTGTGAGGAATGAGCACTCCAGGAGACTAAGTCCCGAGACATGCTCAGTGATAGACGATGTGTGAAAAAAAGACTGTCCAAGCACATGCCCAGTAAAATCATGGAGCGCTCATATAATAAGAACGAGCACGTCACTAAGGAGGGAGGAATAGTAGGAGAGGTATGTCCAATAGATGAAGCCCTATGATGTAAGGGACTGATTCAGGGACTGATTCACCCTTGAAGATGCCGAACGCTCAGCAAAACATGTTGGGGGGGGGGGGCAGCCTCTGAGTTAGTTTTTAGCACAGGTAGTGAGCGCTATCATAAATATACATAGGAGGTAGAGACAGATAGTCTGAAAGTGTAAGCGCAGACAAGCTGAGGAACTGTGATAGATAGCCTGACAATCCACAGAGCAACACGACATGTGCAATAGCCCTAGCTCACCCTGATAGTTTCTTTCTGTTTGCTTTCTTACCAGTCAAGCTTATACCCGTATTTTTCGCTTTATAAGATGCACCTGATGATAAGACGCACCTAGGTTTTAGAGGAGGACAATAATAAAAAAATATTTTTCATTAGACCTCAGATCAGGCTATCATTCAGACCCCCAATGTCAATAAGACCCTCAATCAGACCTCAGATCAGACCCCCAATGTTAATAAGACCCCAGTAAGATCTCAGATCAACATCCCATGCCTCAGATCAGCCCTCCCATGCCTCAGATCAGCCCCCCATGCTATTTATCAGCCCCCATGCCATTTATCAATCCCCATTATGAGTCCCCATGCCATCTATGAGCCCCAGTGCCATTTATGAGCCTCTAATATGAGCCCCATGCCATTTATCAGCCCCCATTATTAGCCCCCATGTCATCTATGAGCCCTAGTGCCATTTATGAGCCCTCATTATTAGCCCCCATGCCATTATGAGCCTCTATGCCATCCATAAGCCCCAGTGCCATATATGAGCCCCCATGCCACAGATCAAATAAAATAAAAAAACAATTACCTGTCCTGCTCTGGAGTCCGCCACTCCTCACCTCCAGCACGCTCTGTCTTCTTCCTGATGCGGCTGTGCTGTGACCCGACGCGCACAGAGTGAGGTAACAGAGCACCCTCACGCTGTGCGCAGCCACAGCACAGCTGACAGCCAAGGATCAGGAAGCGGCAAGTACAGAGCCTTCACTGCTTCCTGGTCTTCTGGTACTAATGAGCGCTTCCATAATGGAAGTTCTCCCTAGTATTCGCTTTATAAGATGCAGAACCATTTTCCCCCCACTTTTGGGGGGGGGGTGCATCTTATAAAGAGAATAATACGGTAACTTATATCAATAAAAGTGAAGTTTTAGCAATTTATAATATGTGTGTGGAAAAGGGCGTCTGTTGTAGTCTTATGACAATACATTACTGAATATGAATTAATAACCTACATATGGGTTATTTGATCTGAGTTACATACAGTATGTGGCACTGTAAATGTTTATGTCACTTGAAGACTGTGTAAAAACTAAGATGTTATCTATTTCTGCCATGCATCTCTAAATGCAAATGTTTTAGATGGTTTCTAGATACAAAAATGTGTACCTTCAAGTACCCTTATATTGATTAGCACTGTTCAATATTTATACAGGTCACAAAACTGTACAGGGATGTCTCTAGAATTTACATTGCCATATAGCAGGGTTAGGAATGGGGCTGCCTACCAGTCAACTGTAAATGGTAATATTTCAATACAGCATATCTTCTACACAAAGGAGAATCCATATATCAAAGCTAGAAAAAAAAAATTAAACCATGTTTTTCCTACAAAGAGACAATGGCGGGCATCTATTAAGTTTACATGGCAGCTTTATGGCATACAAAAGTTTAAAATTTTAGTGCAAGTGCACAAAGTTTTGCAACTTTTTGATATTTTATCCTTGCCACTTTTGAAAAGCGATGTAAAAGTGTACATGGTTTAGTATGGTAATTACTTTTGTATACAGATACATAATACATGCACATTAATGTATTATTTGTCCGCATCCAATCCACATTTTTTTTATATGGACCAATTCACTTCAATGCGGCCACAAAAGATGTGGACAGCACACCATGTGCTGTCCTCATCTTTATTTTCGTTCCACATGTCTTATTCTTGCCCATATTACAGACAAGGATAGGACAGTTCTATTATGGGGCTGGTGTCCCATTCCGCAAAATGCGGAACACACACGGCCGCTATCTGTGTTTTGCGGATCCACAATTTGCCATGTGCAAGAGACCTTATTGTGACTTTTTGAAAAAGTAGTTGTAGAAAAAGTGGAGCAGCATTTCTAGACAATTTACAGATGAATCTTTCACCTAGAGTCAAAGCAAAACTGACTTCAAGTCACACCTTGATACACCTAAATGGGCCTTCTCAGACTCTGGGCCTCACAGCAGCTACTAAGGCTGTAGATAAAACCCATGTGACTATCAGCCTTTTGTATCAATAAATAGAGAATTACAATGAAAAAGATTATGAAACTGGAAATGTTTAGGCATTTTACTAAGCACACAAAAGCTACCAACCTAACCTAGTTGATACTTTTCTATTGATATAATGCATATATACGGTATAAGTAAAGGTTGATATAATGTCATTTTCTTTTAAGCAGTAGCACTTAGACTCCTTTCCTATGCTATTAAATTACTCAGAAATCCAGAGAATACTTGGAATTCCACAATTGTATGCCTCAGTTTTTTTTATAGTGCTGCAGAAAAAAAATCAATGGTTACATCTAACAACTAACTCAGCAATTTTCTTTGAAGTTGACGCTTTTGATTTCCTGATTCCATGGAAGCTGTGGTACCTTATGGCTTTATAAAAGCAGAAAAAACAGGTTGTGCCGGTATTTCAAGAACATCTAATGCAACAGCAAGTTCAAGGTAGTGCCCATGAGAACTAGGCATTGAGCAGACCAAGTTTTCATGGGTATTAAAACTAATGTTTTAAAATGATAAATCACATTAGAAATGTATTGCTTCATCCACAGCACTATTCAATAATACATTATTCATTTATTAAGACATAAATGACTTAGTATATGTCAACCGAGATGAAAGCATGCCCAGGCTTCATGCTAGCCTCTCAATATATTAGTATTAAGAGTGTGTTGTCACAAGGCAAATATTCTTTAACTAAATAGCAAGATATAGTATGATACTTAGTCTTATTAGCTATTGATGATATGTGCGTAGAAAATCAGTCCATTAGCGACTTACCACACTACCCTTGGGCACACCAGAGGCAATTATTTTGATCGATCAAATATACTGTTGCATGTTATTAATAAAGTCAATAATCAAAGATTATTTGTGACTCAATCCATAAGAAATAGACCTACAGTTAGGAACAGAAGTATTTGAACACACAGCGATTTTGCAAGTTCTCCCACTTCATGGAGGGGTATGAAATTCACATTGTAGGTGCATTCCCACTCTGAGAGACATAATTTTAAAAACAATTTCAGGAAATCGCATTGTATGATTTTTAAAGAATTTATTTGCCTTGCACTGCTGAACATAAGTATTTGAACACCTGAGAAACAGCAAGAATTCTGGCTCTCAAAGACCTGTTAATGTGCCTTTAAAAAGTCCACCTCTACTTCACTCATGAATCTAACTTAGTAGCACCTGTCTGAGATCTTTAAAGACACCTGTCAACCCCACAGTCAGTCAGACGCCAACTACTTCCATGGGCAAGACAAAAGAGCTGTCAAAAGACACAAGAGACAAAATTGTGGGCCTCCACAAGGCTGGAAAGGGCTGCAAGGCAATTGCCAAGCAGCTTGGTGAAAATAGATCAACTGTTGGAGCAATTGTTACAAAAATGGAAGAGGCTAAAGACAACTGTCAGTCTCCCTCGGACTGGGGCTCCATGCAAGATCTCACATCATGGGGTATCACTAATAATAAGAAAGGTGCGGAATCAGCCCAAAACTACAAAGGTGGAGCTGATCAATGACATGAAGAGAGTTTCAAAGGTCACTGTCGGTAGAACTCTACGCAGTCATGGTTTCAAATCATACATTGCACGGAAGGTTCCCCTGCTCAAGTCATCACATGTCCAGGCCCGTCTGGAGTTTGCTAACGACCATCTGGATGATCCAGAGGAGGCATGGGAGAAAGTCATGTGGTAAGATGAGACCAAAGTAGAACTTTTTGGTCTAAACTTCACTAGTCGTGTTTGGATGAAAAAGAAGGATGAGCTGCATCCTAAGAACACCATCCCTACTGTGAAGCATGGGGGTGGTAACATCATGTTTTAGGGGTTTTTCTGCAAAGGGGACAGGATGACTGCACTGTATTAAGGAGAGGATGAATGGGGCCATTTATTGTGAGATTTTGAGCAACAACCTCCTTCCCTCAGTCAGAGCATTGAAGATGTGTCATGGCTGGGTCTTACAAAATTACAACGACCCAAAGCACACAGCCAGGATAACCAAAGAAGCATATCAAGGTTCTGGAGTGACCTAGACATAAATCCAATAGAACATCTTTGGAGGGAGCTGAAACTCCCTGTTGCTCAGCGACAACCCCGAAACCTGACAGATATAGAGGAGATCTGTGTGGAGGAGTGGGCCAAAATCCCTGTTGCAGTGTGTGCAAACCTGGTCAAGAACTACAGGAAATGTTTGACCTCTGTACCGTAATTGTAAACAAAGGCTTCTGTACCAAATATTAACACTGATTTCTCAGGAGTTCAAATACTTATGTTCAGCAGTGCAAGACAAATAAATTCTTTAAAAATCATACAATGTGATTTCCTGATTATTATTTTTTTATTCTCTCTCTCATAGTGGCAATGCACCTACAATGTGAATTTCAGACCCCTCCGTGATTTATAAGTGGGAGAACTTGCAAAATCTCAGGGTGTTCACATACTTCTGTTCCTCACTGTAAGTGGCAAGTTATGCACTCCAAATGGTGTTATTGTCTTCTTGACTATTGGGGCAATTATTGTGCTAGTGGAGGATCCTTTGGTAAACTACTAGGCTAGTCTGACCCTAAGACTCAGACCTTACTTGATGACTGGTTTGAGCTTTGAAAGAATAGAATTTAAAGAGTTAACTTCTCTTGGCAAATTAATACATTTACTATTTAAATTAATTTGTACTTACTCTACACAATTCCATTGCACTCTTGTAGTTTTGCTAGACAATAATTTGAAACTTTGCAATACATTATTTAAAATGATAATAATGCTATTTCTATATGATGGACCTGTTATGTTTGAATAAATTAAATTAGACCGTTTTTACACTAACAATTATATTTCAGATGTTCTGCTCTAATAGATTAGCACAACAAGGAAAACAAGCACCTGTCTTTGTATTTAGTGGGCACAATGACGAGGAACGGCAATCGCTCTGTCCCCCGTCATTGAACCCCTCAGGTGCCGCATTCATCGCTGATCACGGCATCTGAGGCTACACTTTAGGCATTTCAGGGTTTAATTAAGGTAAAAATAAAACACCTTATCACCTTTTCCAATTGCTCGCAGCCATCTTGATTGAAGACACTGCGCAAAATCTCACATAGTGACGTCATGACATCATCAAGTCATCACGCTGTCCAGGAGTGGTGACATCATCACGTCAGCCCGCGCGAGAATTCGTACGGTTTCTGCAATCAAGATGGCCACGACAGCATCTTCATGTGCAAATGGATGAGGTAAGAATATATTTTTTTTTAACCACCATTTCAGTGAAAATTAATCCCTTACCACTAAGCACAAGGAAATTCTGCTTTGCAGCAAATCATATTTTTCCTGTAATTCGGATCAAAGTCAATTAGTTTGACTTTGATTCGCTCACCACTAGTTACTAACATAGCCTTTGATGCATATGTAAATGTAGACTAAAACACAAACAATACATGACAAAAAACATAGTAAGTAACAATTGCCAAAATATGCTGACATTTATAATTGCAGCCGGCAAATGTGCAAAATAATATTCTTTAGCCTGGACAAATACTTAAATACCCTTCTTGATCGTTTTCTATATACTAACTAATTTATATCAAATGACATCTAAAACATAAATGGTTTTTCAGAATACAGCTGGGGCTAATCGGTGACTACATGGACGTGACACAATGACAGCGAGTTGCTGCAACTGTGATCCTAGAAGTATAAAAGAACCAACACTGCTAGACTTTTTGGCAATTTTGAAGTCACAGTTTCACCAATTGGCAAGTCACATTGTACTCTATTCACTTCCATTATGTTGTGATACTGCCGTGTGAACTTTGATCGTGCAACTGTTGGCACAGCTGTAAGCTGTGTACCGGGGTGGGCTCCCCAGGATACAGCAAAGTCACAGACAAGGAAAGCGACACTGACATCAGCTTTATATGCAAGAATATAAACTTTACTTTGGAAACAGTATTAACACAAGTACAAACAGTATAAGTAATACCCCAGGCCCACAGTCTCCGTCCCTGTCTGAGGGACAGGCATAGCCCGTTGGCGTACACAGCAGAGCCTACAAGTCGTACTGTGCCGATATAGAAGACACACCTAACAGGTGGCAGACGCAGCAGAGCATGCAAGTCAATTACTGCGCTGCAGTCCAGTACAGTAAGGCCTAACATACCTATAACCCTATCTAACTAGCTAATACAAGGCCTAGGTTAGTCTCTGTTACTTTAGGCGCCAAACAGTAAAGTACAATTGTTAATCAGGTGTACTGACCTGCGTCCGTTCTGGACCCTAGGATGCCGCTTACCCGGGATGGCCATCAAGCTCTCAGCAACAATGCGGCCTTGCGTGATGATAAGGTTTTATGTCCATACACTGGAACTGGTCTTCCTGGGACAACCTCTCTTTCAAAGGGCTGGATCCAGTAAGGGATCAACAGCTACTCTCCTTCCTTTGAGTGTCCATTCACTGCCGGACATCCACAAGCCAGGATGGAATCGGATTCAGTCCCTCACAGCACAATCCTTCCACCCTGTCAGATCAACACTTCCTGGTTCACCAAGAAGCATGAGTCGTCATCTGCTTTGCATATGCAGATCCCAGAGTGTGCTGACTGTGCTGCAAAACAATGGCCTCTAGTGCCCGGAATGCCAAATGACAGCTCCAATACAATTCAAACATAAATATCATACAGGCAGAGCTTATCCACAATCTCACATGCCACCCCACTAGAAGTTGTCGTCTTCGGCAACTCTCCCAATACAAACTCATCCTGGGCATAGCGCTGTGGAGGCACACCAGCATTGGGCCTCGCTGACCTTCTGAGATTGGGGTTTCAGAAATACTGGGGGCATCAGGCATATTTAACAAGAGAGGAGCTGTTGATTGCTCAGCATTGCATCTGGGTGGCAAACCTGCCATGGCCGGAACCTCTGTGGACACTTGGGCGGGGATGACCCACCATTCCTCCTCTTTCTCATCTGAGGGACTTTCCTCCATACCCTGAGCATGAGAAGGCACACCGGCTCATCAAAATTGCAACGTCTCAACATATTACGGTGTAAGTTCCGTGAGGGTCCCTCTGTCCCTACTGGCTCTACCTCATAGACCGGAATAGCGGGGTCTACACTTCTTTTCACCGTGTATGGAACTGCCTCCCACCGTCCATCCAACTTTCCTGATGGCCGTTTGGCTTTGACCATCACCCGATCACCAGGGACATACCCATCTTTCTGCACTGGTCTTGGGTTAGGGTGTACCACCTGTCCCAGGCGCTCCCCCACAACCTTGTGGACCGCTCTCAGCCGGCGGCAGTGCTCTTGCACCCATGCGGTGGTACTTCTCGTGGGGGCTCCATCGGGTTGGGCATGTGGAGATCTTCAATCTCCCGTCCGGCTCGTCCAAACATGAGCATATTTGGAGAGTATCCGGTGGTACTGTGTACTCTGTTGTTATAGGTCCACATCAACTCAGGTAGGTACGCGGGCCACTCTGCTTTTTGACTGTCTTCCAGAGTCTGCAGCATCTGAAGCAAGGTGCGATTGAAGCGTTCGCACGCCCCGTTTCCTTGTGGGTTATACGGAGTGGTGCGGGAGCGTTCAATCCCATACAGTTGGTACAGTTTATTCATTAGAGTACCCTGAAAGCATGCTACCTGGTCAAAATGTATCCTCCGTGGACACCCGAACACCTGTATAAGGTGCTTACAAACAGCTTTGGTGGCCTACTCTGCGGTTTGGTCTCTGGTGGGCACAGCCACCGCATACTTGGTAAAGTGATCTGTCATAACTAGACAGTACGAGTGTCCAATCTGTACATAATCGATCATCAGAAGTTCTAGGGGCGCTGAGGTGCGGATGGTTTGCACAGGAGCCCGCTGTTCAGTACTCTTACTCAACCCACAGGATCGACATTTAAGACATGCCGCGGCCACCATGTTGGCCAGATCAGGACAGTATACCAGCCGTTGGAGCCACTTGAACGTTTTGTCGCTCCCAAAATGAGCTCCCTTTTCATGAGCTTCCCTGGCGGCCTCCGGTCCTAACGACATGGGAATGACAATCTGTTGCCTGTACTGCAGCTCTGACTGTAAGTATACGATACGGCACAGAAGGCCCTGGGTAATTGTCAACTTATCCCACTGCCTCAACAACTTCTGACCCTCTGGGGTCAGGCAGGCTCGTTCTTCTGGCCGAGGCCAGATCTTGCTCCGAACCCATTCTTTCACTTTCCACAAGTCTCAGCAGCTATCCTGGACTCTCTCCCAATCAGTCAACGTTTTCCCCAGCACCAGCGTCATTCCAGACACAACCCCACTTGAATGTGCCACATCCGGGAACAGAGGTAACCGACCAAGGTCAGGAGTTTCAGTTTCCTCTAACTCCTCTTCGGCTCTCTGAGTCGACTGTCCTACTGGAACTCGAGAGAGTGCATCGGCGTCGCCATTCTCCCTACCGGACCGGAACTTGATGCGGTATTGGTACTTAGAAAGGCGGGCCAACCATCTTTGCTCGAGTGCGCCAAGCTTGGCATTCTCCAGGTGTGCCAACGGGTTGTTGTCCGTCATCACGGTCACTTCTGCACCAGTCAGGTATTCTGCAAACCTTTTGGTCATGGCCCACATCAGTGCCAGCAGTTCCAGTTTAAAAGAGTTATAGTTATCAGGGTTGCGTTCTGACTCTCTTAGGGACCGGCTCCGATAGGCGATGACTCTCTCCCTCCATCCTGGACTTTGGACAATATGGCCCCCAGACCATGTAGGCTTCCATCGGTATACAGCAGGAATGGGGTATCAAACCGTGCGTAAGCCAGGATCAGCGCATTGGTCAGCGCCTCTTTCACAGCTTGAAAGGCCTCTTGTTGTCGGGGCACCCAGTCGACGGGGCATTTCTTCGGGCCCCCAGCCATGCCTCTTAGCAACTTGTTCAACGGGCCCACCAGATGAGCGAATTTGGGTATAAACCTCCTGTAGTAGCCAGCCAGTCCCACGAACGCCCGTACCCCCCGTATCGTACGTGGCCGGGGCCACTTCTGAACGGCCTCCTGGGTGACACATGTCCTAAGTACTCTATCTGCTGTCGGAACAGCTGGCATTTTTTTGGCTTGATCTTGAGCTCATGGTCTCGTAGCCATCCCAAGACTTGTCGCAGCTTCTGGAGGTGATCTTCAAAGGAAGCTGTGATGAGACCAATCTCGCCACATTGCATTGGAGAAGCCTGGTTGCCCGTCTGCTCCCTATAGACTATGGCCCTAACGCTTGATTTTCCCCTGCAAAGACATGAAAGTCGGGTCATTTGGTACTTGCCCTATTTGAACAGTGATACCCCAGATGGCTATGCCATGGAGCCCATTCGGATAACAAAAGACTATGTGAAATTAAAGACTTTGGCTCCATGGCGATTCTACTGTATTCGTGTAGTCTGAGTGCCATTCACCTAATAATATGCACTCAGACTTGAGCTATCTGGGGATATGTTAAATGTCTGTGTTTACTGTAAGAGTTGTGACATTGTATGTTTAAATGGTGATTTCTGTCCTGTTGTCCCCACATGTGTATTGGCGATTTCCCTTTGTCCTGAGAGATAATTGAATTGCTCCTCGGGTGTCTCCAGGGCAGAGAGGAGGAAACCATGATGCATGGTGGGGATGTATTGTGTCTGTGTATCCTGAATTGCTGCATATCTGTCCTGTGTCACAGTCTTCCATCTGGTCCCCTAGGGGAGTGTCCACCAGATGGGGACCTGCATAAATACGGGTGGGTAGCCCCCAAAAAGGTGTTGCTGTTTTACATTCAACATAGAGCCTCGTCTCATGTGTGTGGGGATTGCTATACGTGTATACTGCCCTGGCTATTACTCCTAGCTCTTGTAAGAGCTATTCCTGGTTCCTGTGGTGGTATCGGTGTCGAGCGGAGTGCTTGGAGTCCTCGGGAGGCACTGGGAGCATTTCTCAACGGAGGTACTCGGTCGGGGTGCGAGAAGATCACTTACATTGGTGGCAAGCGACGGGATCGTTCCCACAGCCAGAAGGACAGCTACAGGAGACACCATTCCATGGATTTTACAATTTGAAGGCAACACATGTCCTAGTACAGCAACCCTGACAGCACCAGAATGGAAACAGCAGTGGAGTACGATGAGGGTGTCATGGATGACCGAGATGCAGCCCGCAAAGGCATCTGGTACCAGGCACTGGGTATTGTGGGGTATCTGCGGGATGAGAGACTCCCCACGGAAGACCAGCGGTTGCAGAAGCGAGTAGATTTGCGGATTCCCTTCCTGGGAGAGCAGCCCCGGGAGGAATGGGTAAAGGAATTGGAACTCCTAGCATGGCAGGAGCTGTGGCTGGAAGATGCCTACCAGGCGCTCTGGTGGTATGGGGCACAGTACCTACCCAGGACAGCTGAGCATGACAAGCCAGAAGGAGAGGAGTTTGATGGTCCTGGCTTGTTATGGGAGACTTTTTCAGAGCTGGAGTTTGGGAGCCCTACACAAGCCCGGTCCGTGATCTCTTGGAATGGAGGGAGAGCAGGTATAACTGGGACGACACTCATGAAATTGAGCAGGACCTGGTCCACCTGGTGACCCGGGAGATGGAGCTGGAACAGGGCTAACAGCAGCTGTTAGACTCCAGTGAGAAGGCTCAGCAGGAGAGCAGACTGTCAGACCCAGGTCCAGAGCCCTTCAGCTGGGAGGATATTGTGGATGTTTACTGGGAAGAACCCCAGGTGGCCGGTGGAGATGGGACCGAGGTCTCTCCAATGCTCCTGCAGGGAATTGGGAGCCCAGTCTCCATTCCCCAGTGTGCAGGCTGAGTTACAGGGGGCAGAGACAGTCGGTCCTGTCCCCCCAGCGGCAATGTGATTTATTGGGAATTGGGAGCCCAGTCTCCATTCTCCAGCGGCAGGCTGAGTTACAGGGGACAGAGACAGTCAGTCCTGTCCCCCAGCGGCAGAGTGTCCAGCAGGGAATAGAGAGCCAAGTATCCTTTCCCCAGCAGCAGGACACTGTATTGGGAGCGGAGGCGGTCGGTCGCCCTCCCCAGCGTCTGCAAGTATGTATGGGAGAGGACCTCGTTACCCCCTCTCCCCAGCGGCAGCTTAACGCACCAGGGGGAGACAGTAAGCCCCACAACAGTGCAGATGGGACCGTGGTCTCTGCACTTACAGCACAGGGGGTAGGGACAATCGGTCCTGTCCCCCAGCAACAGGGCTGCTTAGCCAAAGGGGAGACAATCGGTCTCCCCCGCCAGCAGCAGAGCTCTGTATCTAAAGGGGAGACAGTCGGTCTCCCCCTCCAGCAGCAGAGCTGGGTATCCAAAGGGGAGCTCCAACCAGGCTTCTTCCATGGTAGCGCTGGCACCAGGGCAAGGTACCGCTCGTCATTGCCCACTCAGCAACCCACCAGGGCAGTCTACCAGTCCCCCACACAGCCGTAGTGAGGCATCTGGACATGGACAAGTTTCTCCCTTGCTCAGGTGTAGTAACCATTTATTGTGGGTGGGCTGCTGGACTAACAAGGGCACTGACTGGCAGGAAGTCAGATACCCTGTTAGTCTGTTTGGAAAAGGGGAGAGATGTGACGAGACCAATCTCGCCACATTGCATTGGAGAAGCCTGGTTGCCCGCCTGCTCCCTTTAGACTATGGCCCCATGTTGAAACGCTTGATTTTCCCCTGCAAAGACATGAAAGACGGGTCATTTGGTACTTGCCCTATTTGAACAGTGATACCCCAGATGGCTATGCCATGGAGCCCATTCGGATAACGAAAAACTATGTGAAATTAAAGACTTTGGCTCCATGGCGATTCTACTGCATTCGTGCAGTCTGAGTGCCATTCACCTAATAATATGCACTCAGACTTGAGCTATCTGGAGATATGTTAAATGTCTGTGTTTACTGTTAGGGGTTGTGACAATGTATGTTTAAATGGTGATTACTGTCCTGTTGTCCCCACATGTGTATTGGCGATTTCCCTTTGTCCTGAGAGATAATTGAATTGCTCCTCGGGTGTCTCCAGGGCAGAGAGGAGGAAACCATGATGCATGGTGGGGATGTATTGTGTCTGTGTATCCTGAATTGCTGCATATCTGTCCTGTGTCACAGTCTTCCATCTAGTCCCCTAGAAGAGTGTCCACCAGATGGGGACCTGCATAAATACAGGCGGGTAGCCCCCAAAAAGGTGTTTCTGTTTTACATTCAACATATACTCCCCTGGCTATTACTCCTAGCTCTTGTAAGAGCTGTTCCAGGTTCCTGTGGTGGTATCGGTGTTGAGCGGAGTGCTTGGAGGCCTCGGGAGGCACTGGGAGCATTTATCAACGGAGGTACTTGGCTTAGGGCTGATAATGACTCCTCAATCCGTGGAAGGGGATAAGCATCCCGGACGGTCTGAGCATTCAGCTTCCGATAATCCACGCAGGACCGGAGACTCCCGTCTTTCTTCAGCACCAAGTCTACCGGAGCAGCCCACGGACTTTGACTCTCCTGGGTCACCCGGTTCTCCAACATGCTGGCCACCATTTCTTTCACCTCCTGATACATCTTAGGTGGGATCTGCCGGTAACGTTCCCTGATTGGCGCGGCATCGCCAGTTGAGATTTCATGTTAGATGGCAGTAGCACACCCAAAGTCCCATCATGTCTTGAGAAGGCCTCCTGAAATTCCCAGAGGGTGTCTTCCAGCAGCTTTTGTGCTCCCGGGATCAGGGTTCTGCAGTCCACCCCCATGCGGGCCATGATCACTGGACCGTTCCACTCCGCTGTCGGGGTTTTCCTTGAATGGATCTCCACAGCATAGGTCCAAGCTGATCTGGCTGCAGCGTGAAGCCCCTTCGTCGAGCGATACCCCTTTCGGACACATAAACTTTGGCCAGCAGGGTGTTTGCAGGGAAGGTTAATTTGCAGTCCTCAACATTACAGCAACGTATAGGCACACATCTGTCCTTCACAACGGCAAGGGCCCGGGCTACCAGTGGGCGAATCTGCATTTCTTCTTGATAAGCTGGCTCGATTAGGACCTCCAGTCCATTCAGTTGTCGCCCAGCCCCCACTGGCAGCATCAATATTCCCTCCTGTCGAGGTGGGATCTTCAACGGAGTCCTCCGTAGCACCCTCACGTCTCCAATGGCCCGTCCGGACAGGTTACTCTTTTGCAGGCTACAGCTCCTCACCATTTGTTGTAGGACCTTCTGGATAGGCCGGTGTGCAGTGGCCCGTTGCCAGTACTTCGGCCCTTCCGTGGCATAAAGTTGATGGTCTAGGTCTCTCAGTATATTCATGCCCAGGGTCACGTCCATGCCTTTCCGGGACGAATGGTCCACCAGCACGACCCTTTTCTTGCCGATGTCTTGCCTAAACAGTCGGACCCGCATCCAGTCTATCCCTCGAACATCCATCTCTCTATTATCGTCAGCCGTCAGCCTGATGACGCTCCCATCTTCGGGCTCCATCATATGCCCGAAGTGTCTCTCGAAGAACTCCAGATGCATTAGGGTGCACTCTAACCCTGTATCAACTAGGCAGCAGACCTTTCGGCTTTCCAACTCGGCTTCTAATACGGGGCTGCTGGCATATAGATCACGTTCTTCACGCAGAGGGCTTAACTTCTGGTGCACCGCCGCAGGACGCCCAGCTACTGCAGCAGTCGGAAGTTTAACGTCGGCTCAGACGCTTCCTGTTCTGGGCACTCTCTGGCTATATGGCCGTACTTTCGGCAAGCCCAACAGAGGGGCCCTCTTCTGACGGGCCCACTCACCGTGGTTGTTTTGGGTGGAGTGGCATGAGGTGCGGGGACCTTTTCCGGAGGCCGGGGCAGTTCTTCCTTCATCTGGGACACTTCCAGCCGGAGCTCTTTCAATTCCGCCCGCAGGGCCTGGATCACATCCTTTAAGGACTCCGATTCTTCAGACCCCGGCCGGTCCCTTGTAACATGCGTGCTATTCACCACTCTCGCTGCCGCAGGTATGGGCTCTTCCTCTCTCTCTACGGCGGCTAAGTAGACACTGTAGAATGTTATATCGGCCCTTGTTCGGGTCATCTCTTGTAATTTATCTTGTAAGAATTTATTGGAGAGCCCCACTATGAACTGATCTTGTAGAACCCGGTCCACCTCCTGGAAGGCGCCCATGGCCTCAGGGTCTCATTGTTTTATCTCATTCAGTGTCTCCTGTAGAGCATTGGAATATTGCATCAGGGTCTCGCCCTCTCGCTGGGATTCGGTTAAAGAAGTGACTCCGTAACTGTACCACTTTGGCCCGCCCCCCTTGGGCTCTCTCTAGCAGGGAGAACATCTTCTCTAGGGTATCTCTCTCAGATTCAGGCCTTACCATCACTGTCCGCCTGACGTCACCGTCTAGGGCTCCCAACGCAACCGCGGCCCGCAGTTCGGGGGGACAGGTTACACAATTTAACCGCACTCCGCACCCTCTCAGTCCAGTCCTGCAATGTCATGTTTATGCCGTCATACTTTGGCAGATGATGCAGCAGTGCCCCTACAGGGATGTATCCTACTGGGATAGCCATATTGTTGGGGGAAAGCTGGACTTGCGCCTGTGCACCCTGGGCTGGGTCCTGATCCGGCACCACTGGCACCGGGGGACGATCTCCTGCTGCGTTCCCGTCCATAACGGTCGCTGTATCCTGCCGACTATGCCAAGTTGTAAGCCGTGTATCAGGGTGGGCTCCCCAGGATACAGCAAAGTCACAGACAATGAAAGAGACACTGACACCAGCTTTATATGCAAGAATATAAATTTTACTTTGGAAACAGTATTAACACAAGTACAAACAGTATAAGTAATACCCCAGGCCCACAGTTGCCGTCCCTGTCCGAGGGACAGGCCTAGCCCGTTGGCGTACACAGCAGAGCCTACAAGTCGTACTGTGCCGGTGGCAGACGCAGCAGAGCATGCAAGTCAATTACTGTGCTGCAGTTCAGTACAGTTAGGCCTAACAAAGCGATAACCCTATCTATCTAGCTAATACAAGGCCTAGGCTAGTCTCTGTTACTTTTGGCGCCAAACAGTAAAGTACAATTGGTAATCAGGTGTACTGACCTATGTCCGTTCTGGGCCCTAGGATGCTGCTTACCCGGGATGACCACCAAGCTCTCAGCAACCGTGCAGCCTTGCGTGATGATAAGGTTTTCTGTCCATACACTGGAACTGGTCTTCCTGGGACAACCTCTCTTTCAAAGGGCTGAATCCAGTAAGGGAACAACAGCTACTCTCCTTCCTTTGAGTGTCCATTCACTGCCGGACATCCGCAAGCCAGGCTGGAATCGGATTCAGTCCCTCACAGCACAATCCTTCCACCCTGTCAGATCAACACTTCCTGGTTCACCCAGAAGCATGAGTCATCATCTTCTTTGCATATGCAGATCCCAGAGTGTGCTGACTGTGCTACAAAACAGTGGCCTCTAGTGCCTGGAATGCCAAATGACAGCTCCAATACAATTCAAACATAAATATCATACAGGCAGAGCTTATCCACAATCTCACACAGCCAAAGTTACTGTGTAGCCCCAGCCTTAGTAAGTGTTCACACATGACAAACATTTTAACTATCTATTAATCTGAATGAGCTTGCAGAAATCGATCAATATGCTGCAGAAACAACCCCATTCAGATGTATGAAATGGACTTTTCAGCTGAGCTTTAGCCATTTCTGCAATAAATCTGTTGTTGCCCATGAACATACCCTTGGGTGCTTTCTTCCAAAAAAACAAAAAGCCACACCTGTCAGTTGGTTCTTTCTGGTATTGCAGCTCAGCTATATTGAAGTGATTGGGATAAAGCTGTAATACCATGTATAACCTGTTGCCAGGTTGAGCGCTTTTTTTGTTGTTGTTTTTAACCTGCTCCCGTCCGCCCATAGGACATAAACGTCCTGGAGGTGGATCTCTATTTCTGAATGGACGTTTTAAAACGTCCGTTCAGAAACTGCAGCTGCACGCTAATCGTGCAGCTGCTGATCGGGTTGCCCGCTGTCAGTGACAGCAGGGCAACCCAGAGAGAAGGCAGGGACAGTGCCCAGGTGTCCCTGCCTTCTGGATCGCTGCATACACAGCGCTCCCCGAGCGCTGTGTATGCAGAGCAGGAAGCGCTATGCGCTTCCTCTTCCGGCCCGGCGGTCATGTGACCGCCGGGACCGGAGAGTGCAGGAGCTGTGTGAGGTCTTTCACAGACCTCGATCAGCCCTGCACTGAGGCTGTACAGCGCTCTCTGGGGGGGTGCTTCTCCTGTAACTGGGGCTACTATGTCAGTCCCAGTTACAGGAGAAATCAAAAGTGAAGTAAATGTCCCCCAGAGGTCTTGTATGACCTTATGGGGGACGAAAAGTGTAAAAAAAATAAAAAAAAATAAAGTGTTGAAAAAAAAAAATAATAATAAGGTTTCACATGTAAAAAAAAAAAATCCCCAAGTAAGGAATAAAAAAAAAATTTAAAAATAGAAAAAATAAAATAAAATAGACATATTTGGTATTGCCGCGTCCGTAAAAACCAGCTCTATAAAAATATCACATGACCTAACCCCTCGGGTGAACACCGTTAAAAAAAAAAAAAAAAAACTGTGTCAAAACAAGCTATTTTTGTCACCTCACATCACAAAAAGTGCAACACCAAGTGATCAAAAATGCATATGTCCCACTAAATGGTACCAATAAAACCGTCACCTCATCCCGCAAAAAATGAGCCCCATCATAAGAAAATCTCTTAAAAAAAAAAAAAAATATAGCTCTTAGAACATGGACACACTAAAACATCATTTTTATGGTTTTAAAAATGCTATTATTGTGTTAAAGTGAAACAAATAAAAAAAGTATACATATTAGGTATTTCCGCATCCGTAAAAACCAGCTCTATAAAAATATCACATGACCTAACCCCTCGGGTGAACACCGTAAAAAAAAAAAAAAAAAAACTGTGTCAAAACAAGCAATTTTTGTCACCTTACATCACAAAAAGTGCAACACCAAGTGATCAAAAATGCGTATGTCCCACTAAATGGTACCAATAAAACCGTCACCTCATCCCGCAAAAAATTAGCCCCTACATAAGAAAATCTCTAAAAAAATAAAAAAAATATAGCTCTCAGAACATGGACACATTAAAACATATTTTTTTTGTTTCAAAAATGCTATTATTGTGTAAAAATTTAATAAATAAGAAAAAGTATACATATTAGGTGTCGCTACGTCCGTAACAATCTGCTCTATAAAAATGTCACTTGACTGAACCCCTCAGGTGAACGCTGTAAAAATAAATGAATAGAAACTGTGCTAAAACAACCCATTTTTTGGTCACCTTGCCCCATAAAGTGTTATAATGAATGATCAAAAAATTATATGTACCCAAAAATAGTAGCAATTTAACTGGCACCTTATCCCCTAGTTTCCAAAATGGGATCACTTCTTGGAAGTTTCTACTGTAAGGGTGCATCAGGGGGCTTCAAATGGGACATGGCATCTAAAAACCACGTGGAGTTCCTTTTCTTCTGCGCCCTGCTGTGTGCCCATACAGCAGTTTATGACCACATGTGGGGTGTTTCTGTAAACCGCAGGGTAATAAATATTGAGTTTTGTTTGGCTGTTAACCATCGATGTGTTAAAGAAAAAATTGGATTAAAATGGAAAATCTGCCCAAAAAGTGAAATTAAAAAATTTGATCTCCATTTTCCTTTAATTCTTATGGAACGCCTAAAGGGTTAACAAAGTTTGTAAAATCGGTTTTAAGTAACTTGAGGGGTGTAGTTTCTACAATGGGGTCATTTATGGGGGTATCCACTATGTAAGCCCCACAAAGTGACTTCAGACCTTAAAAAGTGGGTTTTGGCAATTTTCTTAAAAATTTTAAGAATTGCTTCTAAACTTCTAAGCCTTCTAACGTCCCCAAAAAATAAAATTACATTTCCAAAATGATGCCAACATAAAGTAGACATATGGGGTATGTTAAGTAATAAATATTTTATGAGGTATCACTTTCTGTTTTAAAAGCAGAGAAATTGAAATTTAGAAAATTGCTAATTTTTCAAAATTTTGGGTAAATTTGGGATTTTTTCATAAATAAAGGTGAAATATATTGACTCAAATTTATGACTATCATGAAGTACAATGTGTCACGAGAAAACAATCTCTGAATGACTTGGATAAGTAAAGGCGTTCCAAAGTTATTACCACATAAAGTGAGATATGTCAGTTTTGCAAAATTAGGCCTGGTCAGGAAGGGGGCAAATGGCCCAGATGGCAAGTGGTTAAAAAGCAGCCATGTTTTTTTGCAATCTTGGAACCTAATGACCAGATTAGAAAACATGACTATATAATTACATAACCACGTGGCATGCCAAATGCTATCCTTTAGCAACAAGTTGCATATATGTGATTCGGAATCAAAAGGATTACTACTTGATAGTAGGGGCTGGTAAAACATGTTTGGTGGCATGAAGCCACTCTGCCATGGTAGGGTATAAAGATACAAGACTAGGGACATGAACTGCATCTTTAACCCTGGAAATGGAAAGTCTAGCTAAGAGTTTGGAATAATTCACAACCTCCCGACACTCCAAATCTATATTCCATCATTTATGTGTATTTATCTTAAAATGTTTTAGCAAATGTTCAATCAAAATCTGAACTGAATGAGTGAACGCTAAAGTGGTATAAATTAATCAAACCTGTTTCCTGGCAAATCTTACTCCAGCGGTGCAGATTATTACAAAATGCCACATGACATGAACTTCCGTCAGCACAAGGGAGTTGTGGGCTCAGATTGCCTTTGGAAAAACAAATGAACAATATCCTCTAGAACTCTAGATGTGATTTTACATTGACATTTTGCTTTAAGCAATTCATTTTGGCATAAAGCATACGTTCCTAAATTTATAACAGGAGACTAAATGACCCTTCAAACTTTAAGGGGCTCTGTGCCATGCTCCAAGGTGTTCTACACCTGGTAACCTGAGCAATGGTTTTAATTAAAGCAGTGTGAATACAAGATGCTTTCTGCTAGGTACACACACACATCTGATCTATGACCCAGACATGAAATGGTAAAAGTGTGCCATTTTCATTTTTATTATTAAGAGAAAGTGTTTGGAGCAATTAGAATAAAATAGTTTCTTTGGAAAATGTTGTTGCCTGGCTTAACACCACATGGCTGCTGCCAGCACACTGCACGTAAGGTTAAAAGTTCTGCTCTTAATATTCCCTTTTTACCACATTACCATCCAACTGCTCTTTCATTCCCTAGGAATTTCCTTGTGCAGTTATAACACTTTTTATGAAATGCAGAAAATGTTCTGCAGCCTGTTCTCCTAGAAAACAAAAAATATCATTCTATCCCGATCTGTTCTTTAAAACCTTACGTTAAGGGCAATTAATGACAGCAAGTGTGAAAAAAAACATTAAGGTCACCGGTTGCTTACTGCACATGGTGTTAGTCTCCTAATTGCATAAAATGCTGTAAGGTCTTATTCACACAAATGTGTTTGATTTTTTTTTTTCATTGACAGAAAATGACTTCCACAAAAAATGCTATTTTGTGAACACTTCCGTTAATAATCTAATTGTTAAGGAGTATTTCTAGCAACTTGCTTACTTCTTATAAGAGGTTCTCTCACTGTTCACATTTGGCATTGATTCAAAACTAGCAGAAGGACCCAGCTTCGCACAGGTATATTTCATCTATTTTATTTAATGTTTGTGTGTGTCGCTGAAAGATATCGACAGTCCCCACTGCAACAGTGACATCTACAGTATCCCGCCCCTTTACAGTGACCTCCACAGCAGTCTGCCTCTTTAACAGTAACATCCACAGCGCCCCCTCCCCTTTACCAGTGACCTCCACAGCAGCCGCCCCTTTATTAGTGACATTCGTCGGTGACCTCCAAAGCGGACTGTCCCCTTAACTGTGACCTCAACAACAGCCTTCCCCTAGAGTGGCCAGAGGTCCGGTTTTAGTCCGGAGAGTCCGGCTTTCAGACTCCCTGTCCTCCGTCTGAAGCAGGGCCTGGACGGACACAGGGATGTCCTCTTGAACAGCTTACTCTCAGACAGCAGCACTGTGCTGTCTGAGTGTGAGCTGCAGGGAGAAATTCACCCTCCCTCACTCCCTTCATTTTTTCAATCCCCATCGGCTGGGGAGTGGGATGGGGTGTGGCCTAACAAGGTCAGGGGCGTGGCTTAGTGGGACATGGGAGCTGCGTTTTTAAGTCCATCTTTTGAGGGTGGCCTGAATGGCCACTCTACCTGCCCCTTTAAAGGGAGTCTTTCACCTAATCTGAGCGTTTTAGACCGCTCAGATCAGGTTATAGACTCTTTGACCCTCATTACAATCGTGTCCCTCGTCCAGATAATGAAAATAACACTTTTTAAACTTATGCAAATGATCTTTTGAAGGTGCCCAGGGGCGGTGTTACTGGGCGATGTGCCCATAAAAACACACCTCCAGCCGGCGGACGTCACGGACGCTTTTCATATTGCGCATGCCCCGGCCAACTAAAGACAGTCGGCCGGCGCATGCGCAATATGAAAGGATGTTCCTCTGCCCATAATGGGCAGAGCAGTGCGCAGGTGCGGGCCAGTTCCCAGCCCGCCATCCTCTGGTGCCGCTCGTGACGTCCAATGGCTGGAGGTGTGTTTTTATGGGCACATCGCCCAGGTGAAAGACTCCCTTTAACTATGACCTTCATAGCACTCCACTCCCAGTGTCATCCACAGTATCATCCACAGCACCCTGCCCCTTTAAAGCTGACCTACAGCAGTGAATAAAAATGGCTGAGTTATTATGGAAACCTGGTGTAAAACTGTGTTTATGTGGAGAATAAGGGCCTGTAAGCTTCTATTGGCTGATAAGGGTCATGTGACCAGGCTTATATTGGCTAATGTATTTTTTGGGGATATCTCAGGAACGGTACGTGCTAGAGAGCTGAAACCTTCTAAAACCTTCCTGGGCACCTGATGTACCTGTGTGCCAAATTTTGTGATTGCAAATGTGACGGTGTGGATTCCTTTAGCGGACATACATACACACATAGACTCAGCTTTATATAATAGACTAGCTGAAGGAACCAGCTTTGCATGGGTATATTTCATCTAATTCATTTAAAGTTTGTGTGTGTCGTTAAAAGATAGACAGTATCCACTATAACAGTGACATCTACAGTACCCCGTCCCCTTAACAATGACCTTCACAGCCCCCCCTTAACACTGACCCCCAACAGTTCTGCGTCTCCTTAAAATGGGACCTCCACAGCAGCCCACCCCCTTAACTTTGATCTTCACATCATCCTACCCCTTTAACCACTTCAACCCCCCTAGCTAAAACACCCTTAATGACCAGGCCACTTTTTACACTTCTGCACTACACTACTTTCACCGTTTATTGCTCGGTCATGCAACTTACCACCCAAATGAATTTTACCTCCTTTTCTTCTCACTAATAGAGCTTTCATTTGGTGGTATTTCATTGCTGCTGACATTTTTTGTTATTAATCGAAATTTAACTATTTATTTGCAAAAAAAATGAAATTTTTCACTTTCAGTTGTAAAATTTTGCAAAAAAAATGACATCCATATATAAATTTTTCGCTAAATTTATTGTTCTACATGTCTTTGATAAAAAAAAAATGGTTTGGGTAAAAGTTATAGCGTTTACAAACTATGGTACAAAAATGTGAATTTCCGCTTTTTGAAGCAGCTCTGACTTTCTGAGCACCTGTCATGTTTCCTGAGGTTCTACAATGCCCAGACAGTACAAACACCCCATAAATGACCCCATTTCGGAAAGTAGACACCCTGATGGGAATAGTGAGTTCATAGAACTTTTTATTTTTTGTCATAAGTTAGCGGAAAATAATGATTTTTTTTTTTCTTTCTTACAAAGTCTCATATTCCACTAACTTGTGACAAAAAATTAAAGCTTCCATGAACTCACTATGCCCATCAAAAAATACCTTGGGGTGTCTTCTTTCCAAAATGGGGTCACTTGTGGGGTAGTTATACTGCCCTGGCATTTTAGGGGCCCAGATGCGTGAGAAGAAGTTTGAAATCAAAATCTGTAAAAAATGACCGGTGAAATCCGAAAGGTGCTCTTTGGAATGTGTTGCCCACCTAGGCTGCAAAAAAGTGTCACACATCTGGTATCGCCGTACTCAGGAGAAGTTGGGGAATGTGTTTTGGGGTGTCATTTTACATATACCCATACTGGGTGAGAGAAATATCTTGGCAAAAGACAACTTTTCCCATTTTTTTATACAAAGTTGGCATTTGACCAAGATATTTATCTCACCCAGCATGGGTATATGTAAAATGACACCCCAAAACACATTGCCCAACTTCTCCTGAGTACGGCGATACCAGAAGTGTGACACTTTTTTGCAGCCTAGGTGGGCAAAGGACAACACATTCCAAAGAGCACCTTTAGGATTTCACCAGCCATTTTTTACAGATTTTGATTTCAAACTACTTCTCACGCATATGGGTCCCTAAATTGCCAGGGCAGTATAACTACACCACAAGTGACCCCATTTTGGGAAGAAGACACCCCAAGGTATTCTGTGAGGGGCATGGCGAGTTCCTAGATTTTTTTATTTTTTGTCACAAGTTAGTGGAATATGAGTCTTTGTAAGAAAAAAAAGTAAAAAAAAATCATCATTTTCCGCTAACTTGTGACAAAAAATAATAAATTATAGGAACTCGCCATGCCCCTCACGGAATACCTTGGGGTGTCTTCTTTCCAAAATTGGGTCACTTGTGGGGTAGTTATACTGCCCTGGCATTCTAGGGGCCCTAATGTGTGGTAAGTAGTTTGAAATCAAAATGTGTAAAAAATGACCTGTGAAATCCTAAAGGTGCTCTTTGGAATGTGTGCCCCTTTGCCCACCTAGCCGGCAAAAAAGTGTCACACATGTGGTGTCGCCGTACTCAGGAGAAGTTGGGCAATGTGTTTTGGGGTGTCATTTTACATATACCCATGCTGGGTGAGAGAAATATCTTGGCAAAAGACAACTTTTCCCATTTTTTTTTATACAAAGTTGGCATTTGACCAAGATATTTATCTCGCAAAACACATACGGATTTCTGAATGGAGCCTTACAGGGGGGTGATAAATGACAGGTGGGTGATCACCCATATAGATTCCCTGATCACCCCCCTGTCATTGATCACCCCCCTGTCATTGATCACCCCCCTGTAAGGCTCCATTCAAACGTCCATATGATTTTTACGGATCCACGGATACATGGATCGGATCCGCAAAACACATACGGACGTCTGAATGGAGCCTTACAGGGGGGTGATCAATGACAGGGGGGTGATCACCTCATATACACTCCCTGATCACCCCCTGTCATTTTGCGGATCCGATCCATGCATCCGTGGATCCGTAAAAATCATACGAACGTTTGAATGGAGCCTTACAGGGGGGTGATCAATGACAGGGGGGTGATCAATGACAGGGGGGTGATCAGGGAATCTATATGGGTGATCACCCGCCTGTCATTGATCACCCCCCTGTAAGGCTCCATTCAGAGGTCCGTATGATTTTTACGGATCCACGGATACATGGATCGGATCCGCAAAACACATACGGACGTCTGAATGGAGCCTTACAGGGGGGTGATCAGTGACAGGCGGGTGATCACCCATATAGATTCCCTGATCACCCCGCTGTCATTGATCACCCCCCTGTCATTGATCACCCCCCTGTAAGGCTCCATTCAAACGTCCGTATGATTTTTACGGATCCACGGATGCATGGATCGGATCCGCAAAACACATACGGACGTCTGAATGGAGCCTTACAGGGGGGTGATCAATGACAGGGGGGTGATCAATGACAGGGGGTGATCAGGGAGTCTATATGGGTGATCACCCCCTGTCATTGATCACCCCCCTGTAAGGCTCCATTCAGACGTCCGTATGTGTTTTGCGGATCCGATCCATGTATCCGTGGATCCGTAAAAATCATATGGACGTTTGAATGGAGCCTTACAGGGGGGTGATCAATGACAGGGGGATGATCAGGGAATCTATATGAGTGATCACCCACCTGTCATTGATCACCCCCCTGTAAGGCTCCATTCAGACGTCCGTATGTGTTTTGCGGATCCGATCCATGTATCCGTGGATCCGTAAAAATCATACGGACGTCTGAACGGAGCCTGACAGGGGGGTGATCAATGACAGGGGGGTGATCAGGGAGTCTATATGGGGTGATCAGGGGTTCATAAGTAGAGTTGAGCGAACACCTGGATGTTCGGGTTCGAGAAGTTCGGCCGAACTTCCCGGAAATGTTCGGGTTCGGGATCCGAACCCGATCCGAACTTCGTCATTGAACTGAAGTCAATGGGGACCCGAACTTTTCGGCACTAAAACGGCTGTAAAACAGCCCAGGAAAGGGCTAGAGGGCTGCAAAAGGCAGCAACATGTAGGTAAATCCCCTGCAAACAAATGTGGATAGGGAAATGAATAAAAATAAAAATTAAATAAATAAAAATTAACCAAAATCAATTGGAGAGAGGTCCCATAGCAGAGAATCTGGCTTCCCGTCACCCACCACTGGAACAGTCCATTCTCAGATATTTAGGCCCCGGAACCCAGGCAGAGGACAGAGGTCCCGTAACAGAGAATCTGGCTTCATGTCAGCAGAGAATTAGTCTGCATGTCATAGCAGAGAATGAGGCTTCACGTCAGCCACCACTGCAACAGTCCATTGGCATATATTTAGGCCCAGCACACAGGCAGAGGAGAGAGGTCCCGTAACAGACAATCTGGCTTCATGTCAGCAGAGAATCAGTCTTCATGTCATAGCAGAGAATGAGGCTTCACGTCAGCCACCACTGCAACAGTCCATTGGCATATATTTAGGCCCAGCACACAGGCAGAGGAGAGAGGTCCCATAACAGACAATCTGGCTTCATGTCAGCAGAGAATCAGTCTGCATGTCATAGCAGAGAATCAGGCTTCACGTCAGCCACCACTGCAACAGTCCATTGGCATATATTTAGGCCCAGCACACAGGCAGAGGAGTGAGGTCCCGTAACAGACAATCTGGCTTTGTGTCAGCAGAGAATTAGTCTGCATGTCATAGCAGAGAATGAGGCTTCACGTCAGCCACCACTGCAACAGTCCATTGGCATATATTTAGGCCCAGCACACAGGCAGAGGAGAGAGGTCCCGTAACAGACAATCTGGCTTCATGTCAGCAGAGAATTAGTTTGCATGTCATAGCAGAGAATGAGGCTTCACGTCAGCCACCACTGCAACAGTCCATTGGCATATATTTAGGCCCAGCACAAGAGGCAGAGGAGAGAGGTCCCGTAACAGACAATCTGGCTTCATGTCAGCAGAGAATCAGACTGCATGTCATAGCAGAGAATCAGGCTTCACGTCACCCAACATTGGAACAGTCCATTGGCATATATTTAGGCCCCGGCACCCAGACAGAGGAGAGGTTCATTCAACTTTGGGTAGCCTCGCAATATAATGGTAAAATGAAAATAAAAATAGGATTGAATGAGGAAGTGCCCTGGAGTCCAATAATATATGGTTAAGGGGAGGTAGTTAATGTCTAATCTGGACAAGGGACGGACAGATCCTGTGGGATCCATGCCTGGTTCATTTTTATGAACGTCAGCTTGTCCACATTGGCTGTAGACAGGCGGCTGCGTTTGTCTGTAATGACGCCCCCTGCCGTGCTGAATACACGTTCAGACAAAACGCTGGCCGCCGGGCAGGCCAGCACCTCCAAGGCATAAAAGGCTAGCTCTGGCCACGTGGACAATTTAGAGACCCAGAAGTTGAATGGGGCCGAACCATCAGTCAGTACGTGGAGGGGTGTGCACATGTACTGTTCCACCATGTTAGTGAAATGTTGCCTCCTGCTAACACGTTGCGTATCAGGTGGTGGTGCAGTTAGCTGTGGCGTGTTGACAAAAGTTTTCCACATCTCTGCCATGCTAACCCTGCCCTCAAAGGAGCTGGCATTGACACAGCTGCCTTGGCGACCTCTTGCTCCTCCTCTGCCTTGGCCTTGGGCTTCCACTTGTTCCCCTGTGACATTTGGGAATGCTCTCAGTAGCGCGTCTACCAACGTGCGCTTGTACTCGCGCATCTTCCTATCACGCTCCAGTGCAGGAAGTAAGGTGGGCACATTGTCTTTGTAGCGTGGATCCAGCAGGGTGGCAACCCAGTAGTCCGCACACGTTAAAATGTGGGCAACTCTGCTGTCGTTGCGCAGGCACTGCAGCATGTAGTCGCTCATGTGTGCCAGGCTGCCCAGGGGTAAGGACAAGCTGTCCTCTGTGGGAGGCGTATCGTCATCGTCCTGCCTTTCCCCCCAGCCACGCACCAGTGATGGACCCGAGCTGCGTTGGGTGCCACCCCGCTGTGACCATGCTTCATCCTCATCCTCCTCCACCTCCTCCTAATCCTCGTCCTCCTCATCCTCCAGTAGTGGGCCCTGTCTGGCCACATTTGTACCTGGCCTCTGCTGTTGCCAAAAACCTCCCTCTGAGTCACTTCGAAGAGACTGGCCTGAAAGTGCTAAAAATGACCCCTCTTCCTCCTCCTCCTCCTCCTCCTCCTCCTGGGCCACCTCCTCTTGCATCATCGCCCTAAGTGTTTTCTCAAGGAGACATAGAAGTAGTATTGTAACGCTGATAACGGCGTCATCGCCACTGGCCATGTTGGTGGAGTACTCGAAACAGCGCAACAGGGCACACAGGTCTCGCATGGAGGCCCAGTCATTGGTGGTGAAGTGGTGCTGTTCTGTAGTGCGACTGACCCGTGCGTGCTGCAGCTGAAACTCCACTATGGCCTGCTGCTGCTCGCACAGTCTGTCCAGCATGTACAAGGTGGAGTTCCACCTGGTGGGCACGTCGCATATGAGGCGGTGAGCGGGAAGGCCGAAGTTACGCTGTAGCGCAGACAGGCGAGCAGCAGCAGGATGTGAACGCCGGAAGCGCGAACAGACGGCCCGCACTTTATGCAGCAGCTCTGACATGTCGGAGTAGTTGTGAATGAACTTCTGCACCACCAAATTCAGCACATGCGCCAAGCAAGGGATGTGCGTCAAATTGGCTAGTCCCAGAGCTGCAACGAGATTTCGCCCATTATCACACACCACCAGGCCGGGCTTGAGGCTCACCGGCAGCAACCACTCGTCGGTCTGTTGTTCTATACCCCGCCACAACTCCTGTGCGGTGTGGGGCCTGTCCCCCAAACATATGAGTTTCAGAATGGCCTGCTGATGTTTACCCCGGGCTGTGCTGAAGTTGGTGGTGAAGGTGTGTGGCTGACTGGATGAGCAGGTGGAAGAAGAGGAGGAGGAAGCCGAGAAGGAGGAGGTGGCAACAGGAGGCAAAGAATGTTGCCCTGCGATCCTTGGCGGCGGAAGAACGTGCGCCAAACAGCTCTCCGCCTGGGGCCCAGCTGCCACTACATTTACCCAGTGTGCAGTTAGGGAGATATAGCGTCCCTGGCCGTGCTTACTGGTCCACGTATCTGTGGTTATGTGGACCTTGCTACAGATGGCGTTGCGCAGTGCACACTTGATTTTATCGGATACTTGGTTGTGCAGGGAAGGCACGGCTCTCTTGGAGAAGTAGTGGCGGCTGGGAACAACATACTATGGGACAGCAAGCGACATGAGCTGTTTGAAGCTGTCTGTGTCCACCAGCCTAAATGACAGCATTTCATAGGCCAGTAGTTTAGAAATGCTGGCATTCAGGGCCAGGGATCGAGGGTGGCTAGGTGGGAATTTACGCTTTCTCTCAAATGTTTGTGAGATGGAGAGCTGAACGCTGGCGTGTGACATGGTTGAGACGCTTGGTGACGGAGGTGGTGGTGGTGGTGTTGGTGGTACATCCCCTGTTTGCTGGGCGGCAGGTGCCAACGTTCCTCCAGAGGCGGAGGAAGAGGCCGAGGTGGCGGCAGCAGCAGAAGAGGCCGAGGCGGCAGCAGCAGAAGAGGTAGCAGGGGGAGCCTGAGTTACTTCCTTGGTTTTAAGGTGTTTACTCCACTGCAGTTCATGCTTTGCATGCAGGTGCCTGGTCATGCAGGTTGTGCTCAGGTTCAGAACCTTAATGCCTCGCTTCAGGCTCTGATGGCACAGCGTGCAAACCACTCGGGTCTTGTCGTCAGCACATTGTTTGAAGAAGTGCCATGCCAGGGAACTCCTTGAAGCTGCCTTTGGGGTGCTCGGTCCCAGATGGCGGCGGTCAGTAGCAGGCTGAGTCTCTTGGCGGCGGGTGTTCTGCTTTTGCCCACTGCTCCCTCTTTTGCTACGCTGTTGGCTCGGTCTCACCACTGCCTCTTCCTCCGAACTGTGAAAGTCAGTGGCACGACCTTCATTCCATGTGGGGTCTAGGACCTCATCGTCCCCTGCATCGTCTTCCACCCAGTCTTGATCCCTGACCTCCTGTTCAGTCTGCACACTGCAGAAAGACGCAGCAGTTGGCACCTGTGTTTCGTCATCATCAGAGACATGCTGAGGTGGTATTCCCATGTCCTCATCATCAGGAAACATAAGTGGTTGTGCGTCAGTGCATTCTATGTCTTTCACCGCTGGGGAAGGGCTAGGTGGATGCCCTTGGGAAACCCTGCCAGCGGAGTCTTCAAACAGCATAAGAGACTGCTGCATAACTTGAGGCTGAGACAGTTTCCCTGGTATGCATGGGGGTGATGTGACAGACTGATGGGGTTGGTTTTCAGGCGCCATCTGTGCGCTTTCTGCAGAAGACTGGGTGGGAGATAATTTGAACGTGCTGGATCCACTGTCGGCCACCCAATTGACTAATGCCTGTACCTGCTCAGGCCTTACCATCCTTAGAACGGCATTGGGCCCCACCATATATCACTGTAAATTCTGGCGGCTACTGGGACCTGAGGTAGTTGGTACACTAGGACGTGTGGATGTGGCAGAACGGCCACGTCCTCTCCCAGCACCAGAGGGTCCACTAACACCACCACGACCATGTCCACGTCCGCGTCCCTTACTAGATGTTTTCCTCATTGTTATGGTTCACCACAACAACAAAAATATTATTTGGCCCAATGTATTGTATTCAAATTCAGCGGGATATAAATTTGAGGCCTAGTATTTAGGCGCTGGGTGACAGGTATGGGTTTAGTGACAGAATTAGACTTGGAAATGCACAGTAGCGGGTGTGTGAAGTTATTCTGAATTACCCTATGTGCACCTTGAATATTATATACCCTTTTAGGGATAGATTTCAAATAGCTCTGATATAGCAGAAACCACTAAATTATGAAATTGCTAAATTGGGAATTGTATTTCAACCCAGAACAAAAAATGTGCTTTGACGGACACTAAATAACTTTCCCAGCCACAACAGGACAGCGGTAACGAGAGATTTAGCGGGATATAAATTTGAGGCCTAGTATTTAGGCGCTGGGTGACCGGTATGGATTTAGTGACAGAATTAGACTGGGATATGCACAGTAGCGTGTGTGTGTGAAGTTATTCTGAATGACCCTATGTGCACCTTGAATATTATATACCCTCTTAGGGATAGATTTCAAATAGCTCTGATATAGCAGAAACCACTAAATTATGAAATTGCTAAATTGGGAATTGTATTTCAACCCAGAACAAAAAATGTGCTTTGACGGACACTAAATAACTTGCCCAGCCACAACAGGACAGCGGTAACGAGAGATTTAGCGGGATATAAATTTGAGGCCTAGTATTTAGGCGCTGGGTGACCGGTATGGATTTAGTGACAGAATTAGACTGGGATATGGCCAAAAAATAACCACACTATTGCTGGTTAAATGCACTTGGTGACGGGCGCAGCTTGCCCCTGATGTAGTATATGGCCAAAAAATGAACAGACTATTGCTGGTTAAATGCACTTGGTGTGACAGCTTGACCAACCACACTACTGAGGGTTAAATGCACTTGGTGACGGGCGCAGCTTGCCCCTGATGTAGTATATGGCCAAAAAATGAACAGACTATTGCTGGTTAAATGCACTTGGTGTCACAGCTTGACCAACCACACTACTGAGGGTTAAATGCACTTGGTGACGGGCGCAGCTTGCCCCTGATGTAGTATATGGCCAAAAAATTAACAGACTATTGCTGGTTAAATGCACTTGGTGACGGGCGCAGCTTGCCCCTGATTTAGTATATGGCCAAAAAATGAACAGACTATTGCTGGTTAAATGCACTTGGTGTGATAGCTTGACCAACCACACTACTGAGGGTTAAATGCACTTGGTGACGGGCGCAGCTTGCCCCTGATGTAGTATATGGCCAAAAAATAAACAGACTATTGCTGGTTAAATGCACTTGGTGTGACAGCTTCACCCTGATGTAGGCTTTAGCCAAAAAACAAACGCACCATTGAGGGTTAAATGCACTTGGTGACAGGCGCAGCTTGCCCCTGATGTAGTATATGGCCAAAAAATAAACAGACTATTGCTGGTTAAATGCACTTGGTGTGACAGCTTCACCCTGATGTAGGCTTTAGCCAAAAAACAACCACACCATTGAGGGTTAAATGCACTTGGTCGCAGCTTGTGCTGGCGCACCACAAGACACAAAATGGCCGCCGATCACCCCAGAAAAATGTGACTGACAAACGGTCTGGGCAGCCTAAAAACAGTGAGCAATTGAGGATCAGCAGCTCAATGATCCACAGCTGCAGATCGATCAGTTAATCAAGTCCTTTGGAGGAGTTAATCTGCCTAATCTCGCCCTACTGTCGCAGCCGCAACCTCTCCCTACGCTAATCAGAGCAGAGTGACGGGCGGCGCTATGTGACTCCAGCTTAAATAGAGGCTGGGTCACATGGTGCTCTGGCCAATCACAGCCATGCCAATAGTAGGCATGGCTGTGATGGCCTCTTGGGGCAAGTAGTATGACGCTTGTTGATTGGCTGCTTTGCAGCCTTTCAAAAAGCGCCAAGAAAGCGTCACAAAAGCGCCAAGAAAGCGACGAACACCGAACCCGGACTGTTACGAAAATGTCCGGGTTCGGGTCCGTGTCACGGACACCCCAAAATTCGGTACGAACCCGAACTATACAGTTCGAGTTCGCTCATCCCTATTCATAAGGGGTTAATAAGTGACAGGGGGGGGGGGGTAGTGTAGTGTAGTGGTGTTTTGTGGTACTTTACACAGCTACCTGTGTCCTCTGGTGGTCTATCCAAACAAAAGGGACCACCAGAGGACCAGGTAGCAGGTATATTAGACGCTGTTATTAAAACGGCGTCTAATATACCTGTTAGGGGTTAAAAAAATCGCATCTTCAGCCTGCCAGCGAACGATCGCCGCTGGCAGGCTGGAGATCCTGTCTCTTACCTTCTCGGCTCTCGCGAGATGACGCGTATATGCGCCACTCTGCGCAGAGCTGCCGCCTCCGGACCGCAGATCTGCGTTAGGCGGTCCGGAGGCGGTTAACAGTGAGTTTTACAGCACCACACCCCCTTAACAGTGATCTCCACAGGGGGCCTGCCCTCTTAACAGTGACCTCAACACCATCCGGCCCTTAACACTGACCATAGGATACAGTCCCATTAACTGTGACCTCCACAATTCCCATCCTCCTTAGCAGAGACCTCCACAGCGACTGCCTCATTAACACTGACTGCCACAGTTCCCCGCAGTTCCCCAGGCTCAAGAAGTAGTTGTAGAGCAGCATATAATGGATCTCTTGACCTTTCCGGAATGCATCAGCCATGGTTGAATCGCCAATGCCACGCCATTCCATAAGCACGAGTTTCACAGCAGCATGTCGGGTGTGACTTATTATTTGTGGTCCCCAAATAAAAAGTCACACCGGACATGCTGCTGTGAAACTCTTTTTTTCATCTTCCGCTGCCTTAACAGTGACCTCACGGCACCTCACTGCACCTTTAATAGTGGCCTCCACAGAGCCCGCCCATTTAACATTGACCTTCACAGCTGCCTGCCCCTTTAACAGTAACATCCACAGCGCCCTCCCCTTTAACAGTGACCTCCACAGCGGCCACCATTTTATCAGTGACCTTCACAGTACCCTGTCTCCTTAACAGTAATTTACACAATAACCAGCCTCCTTAACAGTGACCTCCACAGAGCTTTATTCCCTTAAAATGTGACCTCCACAACACCCCATCCCTTAACACTGACCTCCATAGCGGACCGTCCCATTAACTGTGAACTCAACCGTTCCCTGTCCCCTTAACAGAGACTTCCACAGCGCCCGCCCCTTTAACAGTGACCTCCACAGAATCATGCCCCCTTAACAGTGACCTCCACAGTGGCCCCTTTAACAGTGACCACCACAGCGGCCTCCCCTTTATTAGTGACCTCCACAGTATCCCATCTCCTTAACAGTGATTTCCACAACACTCTGTCCCCTTAACAGTGGCCTCTACAGCAATCTGCCTCTTAACACTGATCTCCATAGCGGACCGTCCCCTTAATTGTGACCTCCACAACAGCCTGCTTCTAGGGTGGCCAGAGGTCCGGTTTTAGGCCGGACATTCTGGCTTTCAGACTCCCTGTCCTCCATCCGGTGCAGGGCCTAACACCTGTATTTTGTTTATGGCAAAAAAAGTATAAATTGTTTTGCATCAAAAAGTGAGTGCTGTTCCTTTACTTCTACTTGTATGCATAGCCTTGTAACCCAGGATATAAGCACTACAACATTCCAGAGTGCATACTGATTATCTCTAGAAGGGCTCACACACACGACATTTTGTGGAACGGAAGGTCCAGACCATAATAAAACAGTCCTTTCCTTGTCCATAATGTGGGCAAAAAAACTACATGTTCTATATTTTTCCGGATGCCATGGAATGGACATACAGATGTCGACAGAAGTGAATGGGTCCTCATCCAACTCGCAAAAAAAGTGGATCAGATGCAGACCAAAAACACGGTCGTGTGCATGAGCCCTAAACCTGATGATCCACTTTAAACACTTCAAGACCCTGGTATTTTCCATTTTTGTGTTTGAGTTTTTTACTCCATGCCTTTCTATAGACATAACTTTTTTATTTTTCCGCTTACATAGCCATATCGGGGATTGTTTCTTGTAGGACAAGTTGTACTTTCTAATGGCATTATTAAATTTTGCATTCAATTTATTAGGGAGGTGAATCGACCAAAAAACGCAAATCAGGCATTTTGATTTTTTTTCTATTATTGAGTTTGTGGTATGTGATAAATACATTTATATTTTAATAGTTTGGGCATCTTGGGATGCAGCAGTGCAAATTATCTTTATTTTTATTGTATATTTTTATTATGGGGAAAGGAGGAGATTTGAATTTTTAAAAGAATATTTTTAGAAACATTTCTTAAGGAACTTAAACATGCTGTCATTAGATTTCTTGTCCCATGGACTGCAATGACTTACCATTGCAGACAATGAGACATTTAATACATTCTGATCACCATAAGCGCAGCACTCCTGGGGAAAAGATTCTCAGGTGCCGTGGTCACAATTGAACACTGCATCTGAGGGGTTAAAGATCTGTAATCAGCAGTGTATGAACCCACCATTTTATAGATGTATTTGGGGACATCAATATATTTAGTGAACTTAAATCACTGAACATGAGAGAGAACAAAATGGGGAGATTAATCAAAACTGGTGTAAAATAAAACTTAGTTGCATAGTTGGAAACTCTTGGCATTCAGATATACAGGTTCCCATTTTCTGGAGTTTTCTCATATTCCCATAATCTAAAATAATCTTTCATTTGTAACAATTTAGTACAAATTAGAGTTATTCTGGGCTTTTAATATTAATGACCTATCCTCAGGATAAGTCACCAATATCATATCAGCGGGGATCCGGCATCCAGCACCCCAGCTGGTTGAAGAGAAGGCAGCACTCCATGCTTCAAACATCTATTCGGCAGGGTTGCCGGGTGTCGAACCCTAGCGATCTGATATTGATGATAGGTCATCAATATAAAAATCCTGGAAAACCCCTTTATCCACTAGATATTATATATTTTCATAAAATCTAACAACAATGAACAGTTCATAGATTATATTTTTTTCTAAAACATTTGGGGAAAAAAATCCTATTACAATAAAAGAAAATGCTCTGTCTGTGAACTGATGGATGTATTTCAGGGTTAAAGCTGTCAGTGTTTCCATTGACTTACTACATGTTTCTGTTTCACCAGAAGTAGCAGGGCTTGAAGCCAGTGTAACAAATATGACTTACAATTGCTTATCCAAATATTAGCATCTTTTGTCCAGTCATTTAAATGCTGGATGGTAAAAAGTGAACAGTTTAGAGAACGTTCACTGTGAAATCTTCAAGGTGTTTGGACGCAATGAGGGAGAAAAAGTGAGACGGGCCCATTTCTCGGCTTCCTAACTATTCCGCAGCCCACTTGAACTTTGTGACAGGTCTCTGTCACTCAGCCACACTTGATTAACTTCTACTGACATTCAGCTGTCAGCCAGAAACCCTTTACTATGCCCCTAACATGCTCTACAGCTTCACCCAATTAACTTGCTTTCACTTGACACAGGAGCAGGAAAAAAGCTTCATAATAGGTGGTAAAGGTGCTTGGTGTCTGCCTGCCCTCTTAATTGCTTGCCAGCAGAAAAATGCCTAACCCCGTGTGACAGCAAGACCTGGTGATCTTTGAATTGCACAGTGCATAGACGCTGTTTAATTTCTGGGATCTGCAGATGACTCTATGCTAGAGCTACAAATTGACATACTGGTAAAATAAAGAGGTTGCACTGGGGAATAGCACAGAATGCATGAAAAATGGAAAAAGGAGCGAAGAAACAGTGACGTAAAACCAACAGCGAATTTTCATTTCCAAAGAAAGTTTCACACTTGAAATGTTAATTTAAGCATTGTGTATTTTATATACTGTATACCGCATTTATCAGACCTGATAAGCTGAGGTCTTTGTTTCACAACTCTGTATATAAATGGATACATATGACTATTACTATCATTATTTGCCTCTGTACAGGAGGTTTCAACTGCAGGCATGTAGAAATGCTTTTTTTTCCACATTTGTCGAGGACAATTTTGTCCACTTCCATGTGATGACACCACCTGCTCTTAGCATTTTCTCTCAAGCAGGTTTTTTTTTTAGAAACAATTGGACAGAGCCCACTACAATATATGGCAGCAGTGACATAGGAAAATACATCAGGTTGTATATAGAGATAAACACATTTTTTTATTTTTTATTTGGGTCTGATTTAAAACACATCAGTTGGCATATCTGGATAAATTGAACTCAAGTTGAACATACTCCAATTGCCCTGAAAAGGTGTGGATGGCCTTTTTGGGTGTCCTAGAACTGTATGTAACTCATTTCAAGCTCTTTAATGCCAAGTCAGCATTAGTAATCTTAAAGTGACATATTTGGCTACAGTATGTGCAAACAGATGTGCTGCTGGTTGTTACAAACAGCCTGTTTAACCCCTTCAAGACCCTGGGATTTTCATTGTTCACTGTTTGCCGGAGTCATAACATTTTTATTTTACCATTTACATAGCTCTATGAGCACTAGTTTTTTTAGGCAGTTTCTGATGTAACCATTTAAAACTGCATATAATGTAGTGGAAAGCTGAAAAAAAAATTCCAATGGGGTGAAATTGGAAAATAAAAACACAATGCCGCCACAGTTTTATGAGTTTTCCTTTTACGACATTCCCTATGTCACGGTAGGTAAGATAATGGAAGGAAACAGAACATGACAAGGCAAACAAAACAACTGACTAGGCCCCAAATGCTAGAGAACAAAGGGGTAACATCCTAGCAATTCCTAAAACACTTTCCCTAAGCTGCTATGCCCATGTGCATATCTCGATGGTAGATATGCACATGCCTACGTACCTAAGACTATAATACACTGAACCAAACCCTCAACTGTAGGGAAGAGGGAAAGAGACACCCAGCTCCCTCAACAACCGAAGGAGCTAGCATCACCCTAGAGACCTAGTAAAAACAGACACAGAAGGAAAAAGGGAAAAGGACTTATCTAGAGATGTGTTGGAGAAGACAATCCACCAAACTTCCAGAGCTCACACAAGGTAGAACTATAACCCGCAAAGGCTATAGGGAGAGGGAGGAATAAATAGCCTCACCAATTACCTAAAGAACAACACTTGGGAGGAGTTGGGATTCAGTTCAAACCTACAACAAAACAAACTGTAAGATCGAGTCACGTGCAGCAACTCTGACAGATCTTCTCAGAACACCCACAGGGCAGGGTGTGACAAAAACTGACCTGTGCCCTTTATTTTTTGTGTCAGTATAATTACTGCGTTACCACAGATTTTTGCTTTCACCATATCTTAACTATTTTATATTTATGTCTACGGAGTTGTGTGAAGACTCATTTTTTTACAGGGTGATCTGTGGTTTTCAGTGATACCATTTTGGAGTGTGTATGCCTTTTTGATCACTTTTTATAAAAAAAAAATTGAGGGAGGTGAAGTGACAAATAAATGTAGAATCTGCCTTTTTTTTTTGTTTGTTTGTTTCTCATTATAACATTTACCATACAGGATAAATAGATTCATATTTTAATAGTTCAGTCATTTAGGATGCAGCAGAGCAAATTATCTTTATTTTTCTATTGTTTATTTATTTTTTTATTATTATGGAAAAACGGGGTTGATTTGAATTATGTTTTTTTTAATTTTATTTACAATCACGGAAGTAAACGAGAATGAAGTTAGAAAATGAAAATGAAAGTGGTCATACCAGATAATGTCAGGGAAATTGGACGCTGCCTCCTCCTTTGATTGATTACCTTTGAGGAGGCAGCGTCCACTTTCCCTGACATTATCTGGTATGAGCACTTTCATTTTCATTTTCTAACTTCATTCTCGTTTACTTCAGTGATGTTTCCAGACATTGCACCATTGTGTAGCCTTGGTTCATTGTATTAGAGAGTTTGGTCTTTGTGGAGTACATTGATATATACTCTTAGAGGGTGTTTTTGCTCTGTTATACTTTACTCAATGTATAGTATTTTTCACCACACCCCACTCTCTGTCCAATACGGCTCCATAGATTGATTACCACTATGTGCAGGTTAGGTGGCGCTTTTAATTGGATTTCTCACCATATGTGCATTATCATTATGATATTTATATGATCATTATTTGTTATTTTGTGATTTGTCTTTTTTTGAATAAACATTATATATTTTTAATTTATGGGAAGTGAATTTACTTTTTTCTTGCATGGTATTTATCTTATATATAATAGATTGGTAGTGGGAAATAGTAAATGTAGGTGATATCCTGAAATAGTGTAGCTGATAGGTTCCAGTGCAGGGTGTCCATACATACAGTACAGACCAAAAGTTTGGACACACCTTCTCATTCAAAGAGTTTTCTTTATTTTCATGACTATGAAAATTGTAGATTCACACTGAAGGCATCAAAACTATGAATTAACACATGTGGAAATATATACATAACAAAAAAGTGTGAAACAACTGAAAATATGTCATATTCTAGGTTCTTCAAAGTAGCCACCTTTTGCTTTGATTACTGCTTTGCACACTCTTGGCATTCTCTTGATGAGCTTCAAGAGGTAGTCACCTGAAATGGTTTTCACTTCACAGGTGTGCCCTGTCAGGTTTAATAAGTGGGATTTCTTGCCTTATAAATGGGGTTGGGGCCATCAGTTGCGTTGTGGAGAAGTCAGGTGGAAACACAGCTGATAGTCCTACTGAATAGGTGTGTCAAAACTTTTGGTCTGTACTGTACATGCTACAGACATAGTGCTGTGAGTTCACAACAATACTGTGCACCAATCAGTAATATGTAGTCAGACCTGCTAAAATGTGAAGTTGCACGTATTACGCCAAAATACACGCATCATTAATTGCCGATTTGCGCAATTGTTAATATATTTGAGCACCCTATCTGCATATAAAGCTATTGTAATGTTCTGCCATGCCAACCATTTTCTCCAGTCTCAAGAAACTTCTAGCAGCTTGAAAAATTTAGCAAAAGTGACCCACGCCTGTTTTGTGCGCGCAATGCGCGCATATTACATTGACGGTTTTCGCAATCAAGAAAATTATCGCAAATTCTCGAATTCGCTAATTTATGACGAATATTCACCCAAATATTTGCAAAATATTGCGAATTCGAATATTACCCCTGCCGCTCATCACTAGAGTTGAGCGGACACCTGGATGTTCGGGTTCGAGAAGTTCGGCCGAACTTCCCGAAAATGTTCGGATTCGGGATCCGAACCCGATCCGAACTTCGTCCCGAACCCGAACCCCATTGAAGTCAATGGGGACCCGAACTTTTCGGCACTAAAAAGGCTGTAAAACAGCCCAGGAAAGGGCTAGAGGGCTGCAAAAGGCAGCAACATGTAGGTAAATCCCCTGCAAACAAATGTGGATAGGGAAATGAATTAAAATTAAAATTAAATAAATAAAAATTAACCAAAATCAATTGGAGAGAGGTCCCATAGCAGAGAATCTGGCTTCACGTCACCCACCACTGGAACAGTCCATTCTCAGATATTTAGGCCCCGGCACCCAGGCAGAGGAGAGAGGTCCCGTAACAGAGAATCTGGCTTCATGTCAGCAGAGAATCAGGCTTCACGTCAGCCACCAATGCAACAGTCCATTGTCAGATATTTAGGCCCAGCACCCAGGCAGAGGAGAGAGGTCCCGTAACAGAGAATCTGGCTTCATGTCAGCAGAGAATCAGTCTTCATGTCATAGCAGAGAATCAGGCTTCACGTCACCCACCACTGCAACAGTCCATTTTCATAAATTTAGGCCCAGCACCCAGGCAGAGGAGAGAGGTCCCGTAACAGACAATCTGGCTTCATGTCAGCAGAGAATCAGTCTGCATGTCATAGCAGAGAATCAGCTTCACGTCAGCCACCAATGCAACAGTCCATTGTCAGATATTTAGGCCCAGCACCCAGGCAGAGGAGAGAGGTCCCGTAACAGACAATCTGGCTTCATGTCAGCAGAGAATCAGTCTTCATATCATAGCAGAGAATCAGGCTTCACGTCAGCCCCCAATGCAACAGTCCATTTTCATAAATTTAGGCCCAGCACCCAGGCAGAGGAGAGAGGTCCCGTAACAGACAATCTGGCTTCATGTCAGCAGAGAATCAGTCTTCATATCATAGCAGAGAATCAGGCTTCACGTCAGCCACCAATGCAACAGTCCATTGTCAGATATTTAGGCCCAGAACCCAGGCAGAGGAGAGAGGTCCAGTAACAGACAATCTGGCTTCATGTCAGCAGAGAATCAGTCTTCATATCATAGCAGAGAATCAGGCTTCACGTCAGCCACCAATGCAACAGTCCATTTTCATAAATTTAGGCCCAGCACCCAGGCAGAGGAGAGAGGTCCCGTAACAGAGGATCTGGCTTCATGTCAGCAGAGAATTAGTCTGCATGTCATAGCAGAGAATGAGGCTTCACGTCACCCAACATTGGAACAGTCCATTGGCATATATTTAGGCCCCGGCACCCAGACAGAGGAGAGGTTCATTCAACTTTGGGTAGCCTCGCAATATAATGGTAAAATGAAAATAAAAATAGGATTGAATGAGGAAGTGCCCTGGAGTACAATAATATATGGTTAAGGGGAGGTAGTTAATGTCTAATCTGGACAAGGGACGGACAGGTCCTGTGGGATCCATGCCTGGTTCATTTTTATGAACGTCAGCTTGTCCACATTGGCTGTAGACAGGCGGCTGCGTTTGTCTGTAATGACGCCCCCTGCCGTGCTGAATACACGTTCAGACAAAACGCTGGCCGCCGGGCAGGCCAGCACCTCCAAGGCATAAAAGGCTAACTCTGGCCACGTGGACAATTTAGAGACCCAGAAGTTGAATGGGGCCGAACCATCAGTCAGTACGTGGAGGGGTGTGCACACGTACTGTTCCACCATATTAGTGAAATGTTGCCTCCTGCTAACACGTTGCGTATCAGGTGGTGGTGCAGTTAGCTGTGGCGTGTTGACAAAACTTTTCCACATCTCTGCCATGCTAACCCTGCCCTCAGAGGAGCTGGCCGTGACACAGCTGCCTTGGCGACCTCTTGCTCCTCCTCTGCCTTGGCCTTGGGCTTCCACTTGTACCCCTGTGACATTTGGGAATGCTCTAAGTAGCGCGTCTACCAACGTCCGCTTGTACTCGCGCATCTTCCTATCACGCTCCAGTGCAGGAAGTAAGGTGGGCACATTTTTCTTTGTAGCGTGGATCCAGCAGGGTGGCAACCCAGTAGTCCGCACACGTTAAAATGTGGGCAACTCTGCTGTCATGGGGCAGGCACTTCAGCATGTAGTCGCTCATGTGTGCCAGGCTGCCCAGGGGTAAGGACAATTGTCCTCTGTGGGAGGCGTATCGTCATCGTCCTGCCTTTCCCCCCAGCCACGCACCAGTGATGGGCCCGAGCTGCGTTGGGTGCCACCCCGCTGTGACCATGCTTCATCCTCATCCTCCTCCACCTCCTCCTCATCCTCGTCCTCCTCGTCCTCCAGTAGTGGGCCCTGGCTAGCCACATTTGTACCTGGCCTCTGCTGTTGCAAAAAACCTCCCTCTGAGTCACTTCGAAGAGACTGGCCTGAAAGTGCTAAAAATGACCCCTCTTCCTCCTCCTCCTCCTCCTCCTCCTGGGCCACCTCCTCTTCCATCATCGCCCTAAGTGTTTTCTCAAGGAGACATAGAAGTGGTATTGTAACGCTGATAACGGCATCATCGCCACTGGCCATGTTGGTGGAGTACTCGAAACAGCGCAACAGGGCACACAAGTCTCGCATGGAGGCCCAGTCATTGGTGGTGAAGTGGTGCTGTTCCGCAGTGCGACTGACCCGTGTGCGTGCTGCAGCTGAAACTCCACTATGGCCTGCTGCTGCTCGCACAGTCTGTCCAGCATGTGCAAGGTGGAGTTCCACCTGGTGGGCACGTCGCATATAAGGCGGTGAGCGGGAAGGCCGAAGTTACGCTGTAGCGCAGACAGGCGAGCAGCGGCAGTATGTGAACGCCGGAAGCGCGAACAGACGGCCCGCACTTTATGCAGCAGCTCTGACATGTCGGGGTAGTTGTGAATGAACTTCTGCACCACCAAATTCAGCACATGCGCCAAGCAAGGGATGTGCGTCAAACCGGCTAGTCCCAGAGCTGCAACGAGATTTCGCCCATTATCACACACCACCAGGCCGGGCTTGAGGCTCACCGGCAGCAACCACTCGTCGGTCTGTTGTTCTATACCCCGCCACAACTCCTGTGCGGTGTGTGGCCTGTCCCCCAAACATATGAGTTTCAGAATGGCCTGCTGACGTTTACCCCGGGCTGTGCTGAAGTTTGTGGTGAAGGTGTGTGGCTGACTGGATGAGCAGGTGGAAGAAGAGGAGGAGGAAGCCGAGAAGGAGGAGGTGGCAACAGGAGGCAAAGAATGTTGCCCTGTGATCCTTGGCGGCGGAAGGACGTGCGCCAAACAGCTCTCCGCCTGGGGCCCAGCTGCCACTACATTTACCCAGTGTGCAGTTAGGGAGATATAGCGTCCCTGGCCGTGCTTACTGGTCCACGTATCTGTGGTTAGGTGGACCTTGCTACAGATGGCGTTGCGCAGTGCACACTTGATTTTATCGGATACTTGGTTGTGCAGGGAAGGCACGGCTCTCTTGGAGAAGTAGTGGCGGCTGGGAACAACATACTGTGGGACAGCAAGCGACATGAGCTGTTTGAAGCTGTCTGTGTCCACCAGCCTAAATGACAGCATTTCATATGCCAGTAGTTTAGAAATGCTGGCATTCAGGGCCAGGGATCGAGGGTGGCTAGGTGGGAATTTACGCTTTCTCTCAAATGTTTGTGAGAAGGAGAGCTGAACGCTGCCGTGTGACATGGTTGAGACGCTTGGTGACGGAGGTGGTGGTGGTGTTGGTGGCACATCCCCTGTTTGCTGGGCGGCAGGTGCCAACGTTCCTCCAGAGGCGGAGGAAGAGGCCGAGGCGGCAGCAGCAGAAGAGGCCGAGGCAGCAGCAGCAGAAGAGGTAGCAGGGGGAGCCTGAGCGACTTCCTTGTTTTTAAGGTGTTTACTCCACTGCAGTTCATGCTTTGCATGCAGGTGCCTGGTCATGCAGGTTGTGCTAAGGTTCAGAACGTTAATGCCTCGCTTCAGGCTCTGATGGCACAGCGTGCAAACCACTCGGGTCTTGTCATCAGCACATTGTTTGAAGAAGTGCCATGCCAGGGAACTCCTTGAAGCTGCCTTTGGGGTGCTCGGTCCAAGATGGCGGCAGTCAGTAGCAGGCGGAGTCTCTTGGCGGCGGGTGTTCTGCTTTTGCCCACTGCTTCCTCTTTTGCTACGCTGTTGGCTCGGTCTCACCACTGCCTCTTCCTCCGAACTGTGAAAGTCAGTGGCACGACCTTCATTCCATGTGGGGTCTAGGACCTCATCGTCCCCTGCATCGTCTTCCACCCAGTCTTGATCCCTGACCTCCTGTTCAGTCTGCACACTGCAAAAAGACGCAGCAGTTGGCACCTGTGTTTCGTCATCATCAGAGACATGCTGAGGTGGTATTCCCATGTCCTCATCATCAGGAAACATAAGTGGTTGTGCGTCAGTGCATTCTATGTCTTTCACCGCTGGGGAAGGGCTAGGTGGATGCCCTTGGGAAACTCTGCCAGCGGAGTCTTCAAACAGCATAAGAGACTGCTGCATAACTTGAGGCTGAGACAGTTTCCCTGGTATGCATGGGGGTGATGTGACAGACTGATGGGGTTGGTTTTCAGGCGCCATCTGTGCGCTTTCTGCAGAAGACTGGGTGGGAGATAATGTGAACGTGCTGGATCCACTGTCGGCCACCCAATTGACTAATGCCTGTACCTGCTCAGGCCTTACCATCCTTAGAACGGCATTGGGCCCCACCATATATCGCTGTAAATTCTGGCGGCTACTGGGACCTGAGGTAGTTGGTACACTAGGACGTGTGGATGTGGCAGAACGGCCACGTCCTCTCCCAGCACCAGAGGGTCCACTAACACCACCACAACCATGTCCACGTCCGCGTCCCTTACTAGATGTTTTCCTCATTGTTATCGTTCACCACAACAACAAAAATATTATTTGGCCCAATGTATTGTATTCAAATTCAGCTGAATATAAATTTGAGGCCTAGTATTTAGGCGCTGGGTGACAGGTATGGGTTTACTGACAGAATTAGACTTGGAAATGCACAGTAGCGTGTGTGTGAAGTTATTCAGAATGACCCTATCAGCACCTTGATTCTGATATACCCTTTTAGGGATGTATTTAAAGTAGGCCTGATACAGCAGAAACCACTAAATTAGGAAATTGCTAAATTGGGAATTGTATTTCAACCCAGAACAAAAAATGTGCTTTGACGGACACTAAATAACTTGCCCAGCCAGAACAGTACAGCAGTAACGACAGATTTAGCGGGATATAAATTTGAGGCCTAGTATTTAAGCGCTGGGTGACAGGTATAGATTTACTGACGGAATTAGACTTGGAAATTGCCACAACCAGACAGCTGAGAAGCTCTGACAGAGGCCTTTCAGAACCTCCCCCTTGAGTTCTGTGTTGTGGTATTCAGCTCCTCCTCTCATTAGCGTCTCTCAGCTGTTATGTGTTGGACTAATTGTTTCCCTTTAAATTCTTCCCCAGAATGCTTTTCTGGGCGGCTTATATTTCTTCCTGGAGTATGTGTGCTTGCCCATCTGGTTCTCCTCTCCTCCACAAAGCTAAGTGTTACACTGTTATCTGTTATTTTCTGTTTGCTGGATCCCAGGTGACCCTGACTCCCTCCGTGTCTGGTGTAGGGAGCCGGTGGTCGTGTCCCCTCACTATTGTAGGGTGCTCAGGGCTTTATAGTCAAGGTTCGTGGATATGCATACCTCCACCATTCGGATCTATGCATAGGCTGAGCAGCCAGGGAAAGTGCCAGGTCTTCTACAGGGGTCTCCCTTTCGTTCCTTAGCTTTTGGATCCAGCGAGACATTTATGCATGTTGTTTTGCCTTGTTACCTGTACACATTCCGTGACATTATAAGCCGCCAAAACCGTCTTAAGCATGGATCCGGTTTCACTTTTGGCTGAACGCTTCCAGGGTCTTTCATTGGACGTAGCTGACCTCCGTAAGACTTTTTCTCAGCTTCAAGTGACCGGTTCAGCTTGCGTTCATGGAGCTTGTTCTGAGCCTAAGATCTCGCTCCCGGATACGTTCTCCGGGGGTAGTGAGAATTTTGTGCGTTTTAGAGAGGCTTGCAAACTCCATTTTCGCCTTCTTCCCCATTCTTCTGGTGATGAGGAACGGAGGGTGGGAACATTATATCGCTGCTCAGGGGTAACGCTCAGTCCTGGGCCTTTTCGCTGCCGGAGGGGGCACGGCCCCTCCGTTCAGTGGATGAATTCTTTTTAGTCCTGGGTCAGATATATGATGATCCGGATCGTATTGCTCTGGCGGAGTCTAGACTACGTCTCCTATGCCAGGGTAAACAATCCGCAGAAATATACTGCTCAGAATTTCGGAGTTGGGCAGCTGATACTGGTTGGAATGATGCTGCACTCCAAAGTCAATTTTGCCATGGTCTTTCAGAGGGATTGAAAGATGCATTTGCCTTTCATGAAAGGCCTATTTCTTTGGACTCTGCTATGTCTCAGGCCGTTCGTATTGACAGGCGTCTTAGAGAGAGAGGAGAGATCTCTCCTTCCTGTCATACTCGGTCCCAGGACTGTGCAGCGGTCCCATTCTCTGCGCAGGGGTCTCAGTCGCTGTCAGCCCCTTCTGAGCAGGAGCCCATGCAGCTGGGGTTGATTGCTTCTGACAATAGAAGATTCAGCCCGCATGGGAGGGTTTGTTTTTGTTGTGGAGGTATTAATCATTTGGCAAATATTTGTCCCTCTAGGAGATTCAGGCAGTTCTCTGGGTATAATAAAGAAACAAAGAGGAAAAAATCTTTGAAAAATGTTCCGTCTGTTACTATTGGCAGGATTGAGGCGGAGATTGAAGATTTTCCGTTTGCTTGTAGTTCCCGTTTTGTCCTGCCGGCTAGGGTGGCGCTAGAGAGCAAGAACATTTTTTGTGAGATTTTTGTGGATAGTGGAGCAGCGGTCAATCTCATTGATAATCACTTTGCGATAACTCATGGTTTCCAGGTGTGCGCTTTGAGAAAGGATATTCCTGTATTTGCTATCGATTCCGCTCCACTTTCTCAGAAATCATTAAAGGGCATAGTTCACAATATCCGTTTAATTGTGAGTGATGCTCATGTTGAGGATGTGTCATGTTTCGTCCTTAGCGGTTTGCCCACCCCGCTGGTGTTGGGGCTGCCCTGGCTCACTAAGCATAACCCCACCATTGATTGGCAAGCGAAGCAAATAAATGGTTGGAGTGACTTTTGCAGAGAGAATTGCCTCATGACATCTGTTTCTGAGGTTGCTACTAAGACTATACCATCTTTTCTCTCTGAATTTTCGGATGTCTTCTCTGAGAGTGGAGTTCAGGATTTGCCCCCGCACAGGGAGTACGATTGCCCTATTAATCTCATCCCAGACGCCAAGCTGCCTAAATCTCGTTTATACAATCTTTCCCAACCTGAGAGGATCGCTATGCGTGCTTATATCTCTGAGAGTCTGAGAAAGGGACACATACGACCCTCGAAGTCACCTGTTGCCGCTGGTTTTTTCTTTGTTAAGAAAAAAGATGGTTCTTTAAGTCCTTGTCTGGATTTCAGGGAGCTGAACAATATCACAATTCGTGACCCTTATCCGCTTCCTCTGATCCCGGACCTATTTAACCAGGTTGTTGGGGCTAAAGTCTTTTCCAAATTAGATTTAAGAGGGGCATACAACCTGGTCAGGGTCAGAGAAGGGGACGAATGGAAGACGGCCTTCAATACCCCTGAGGGCCATTTTGAAAACTTGGTTATGCCTTTTGGTTTGATGAATGCCCCAGCCGTTTTCCAGCATTTCGTGAACAGCATTTTTTATCATTTGATGGGAAAATTTGTATTGGTGTATTTGGATGACATTTTGATTTTTTCTCCCGATTTCAAAACTCATAAGGAACATTTACGTCAGGTCTTGCTCATCCTGCGGGAGAATAAATTATATGCGAAACTGGAAAAATGTGTGTTTGCGGTTCCAGAAATTCAATTTCTGGGGTTTCTTCTCTCCGCTTCTGGTTTTCGCATGGACCCAGAGAAGGTCCGCGCTGTGCTTGAGTGGGAGCTTCCTGAGAATCAGAAGGCGCTGATGCGTTTTTTGGGCTTTGCCAATTATTACAGGAAGTTCATCTTGAATTATTCTTCTATTGTTAAACCACTCACTGATATGACCAGAAAGGGGGTAGATTTTTCTTCTTGGTCAGTAGAGGCGCGTAATGCTTTTTCTGATATCAAGGAGAGTTTTGCTTCCGCTCCTATCTTGGTGCAACCTGATGTTTCGTTACCCTTCATAGTTGAGGTTGATGCTTCTGAGGTGGGTGTGGGGGCGGTCTTGTCTCAGGGTTCCTCTCCTGCCAATTGGCGACCGTGTGCCTTTTTCTCAAGAAAACTCTCCTCCGCAGAGAGAAATTACGATGTGGGAGATAGGGAATTGTTGGCCATCAAGTTGGCTTTTGAGGAATGGCGCCATTGGCTAGAGGGAGCCAGACACCCTATTACCATATTTACTGACCATAAAAATCTGGCCTACTTGGAGTCAGCCAAGCGTCTGAACCCGAGACAGGCCAGATGGTCGTTGTTCTTTTCTAGGTTTAATTTTGTTGTCACGTTCCGCCCTGGAGTTAAGAATGTGAAGGCAGATGCCCTGTCACGTTGTTTTCCGGGAGGCGGGAATTTTGAAGACCCGGGTCCCATTTTGGCTGAAGGTGTGGTGGTCTCTGCTCTTTTTCCTGAATTGGAGGCAGAGGTGCAGGCAGCCCAGTCAGAGGCTCCTGATCTTTGTCCTCCTGGGAGGTTGTTTGTGCCTCTCGCTTTAAGACACAAGATTTTTAAAGAACACCACGATACGGTCCTTGCTGGGCACCCGGGGGTAAGAGCCACACTGGATCTCATCGCTCAGAGATTCTGGTGGCCTGCGCTTCGTAAGTCGGTTGAGGGTTTTGTGGCAGCCTGCGAGACTTGCGCTCGTGCCAAAGTCCCTCATTCACGGCCGTCAGGTCCTCTCCTTCCCTTACCCATTCCTTCCCGTCCTTGGACACATCTGTCCATGGACTTTATCACGGACCTGCCTCGTTCCTCGGGGAAGACTGTGATTCTGGTGGTGGTGGACCGTTTTAGCAAAATGGTGCATTTCATCCCTTTTCCTGGTTTGCCCAATGCTAAGACGCTGGCGCAGGCATTTGTTGATCACATTGTCAAATTGCACGGTATTCCTTCAGACATAGTCTCTGATAGGGGCACGCAGTTTGTTTCCAGATTCTGGAAGGCTTTCTGTTCTCGCTTGGGGGTTCGGTTGTCATTCTCTTCTGCTTTCCACCCGCAGTCGAATGGCCAGACAGAGCGCGTCAATCAGAATCTGGAGACATATCTGCGCTGTTTTGTGGCGGAGAATCAAGAGGATTGGTGTTCTTTTTTGTCCCTTGCTGAGTTTGCTTTAAATAACCGTCGTCAGGAGTCCTCTGATAAGTCACCATTTTTTGGTGCATATGGGTTTCATCCACAGTTTGGGACTTTCTCGGGAGAGGGGTCTTCTGGTTTACCTGATGAGGACAGATTCTCCTCGTCTTTGTCATCTATTTGGCAAAAGATTCAAGATAATCTAAAGAGCATGAGTGAGAGATATAAGCGTGTGGCTGATAAGAGACGTGTGCTTGGTCCGGACCTGAATGTTGGTGATCTGGTGTGGTTGTCTACCAAGAATATCAAATTGAAGGTTCCCTCCTGGAAGTTGGGTCCTAGGTTTATTGGGCCTTACAAAATCCTGTCTGTCATCAATCCTGTTGCATACCGTCTTGATCTTCCTCAGACTTGGAAGATCCATAATGTTTTTCATAAGTCCTTATTGAAACCTTATGTTCAACCCATTGTACCCTCGCCTTTGCCTCCTCCTCCGATTATGGTTGATGGGAATCTTGAATTTCAGGTCTCTAGGATTGTGGATTCTCGTCTTGTCCGCGGTTCTCTTCAGTACCTTGTTCACTGGGAGGGGTATGGTCCTGAGGAGAGGATGTGGGTCTCAGTGACGGACATTAAAGCCTCTCGTCTCATCAAGGCTTTCCATAGGTCCCATCCTGAGAAGGTGGGTTCTGAGTGTCCGGAGTCCACTCGTAGAGGGAGGGGTACTGTCACAACCAGACAGCTGAGAAGCTCTGACAGAGGCCTTTCAGAACCTCCCCCTTGAGTTCTGTGTTGTGGTATTCAGCTCCTCCTCTCATTAGCGTCTCTCAGCTGTTATGTGTTGGACTAATTGTTTCCCTTTAAATTCTTCCCCAGAATGCTTTTCTGGGCGGCTTATATTTCTTCCTGGAGTATGTGTGCTTGCCCATCTGGTTCTCCTCTCCTCCACAAAGCTAAGTGTTACACTGTTATCTGTTATTTTCTGTTTGCTGGATCCCAGGTGACCCTGACTCCCTCTGTGTCTGGTGTAGGGAGCCGGTGGTCGTGTCCCCTCACTATTGTAGGGTGCTCAGGGCTTTATAGTCAAGGTTCGTGGATATGCATACCTCCACCATTCGGATCTATGCATAGGCTGAGCAGCCAGGGAAAGTGCCAGGTCTTCTACAGGGGTCTCCCTTTCGTTCCTTAGCTTTTGGATCCAGCGAGACATTTATGCATGTTGTTTTGCCTTGTTACCTGTACACATTCCGTGACAGAAATGCACAGTAGCGTGTGTGTGAAGTTATTCTGAATGACCCTATGTGCACCTTGAATATTATATACCCTTTTAGGGATAGATTTCAAATAGCTCTGATACAGCAGAAACCACTAAATTAGGAAATTGCTAAATTGGGAATTGTATTTCAACCCAGAACAAAAAATGTGCTTTGACGGACACTAAATAACTTTCCCAGCCAGAACAGTACAGCAGTAACGACAGATTTAGCGGGATATAAATTTGAGGCCTAGTATTTAGGCGCTGGGTGACAGGTATAGATTTACTGACAGAATTAGATTTGGAAATGCACAGTAGCGTGTGTGTGAAGTTATTCTGAATGACCCTATGTGCACCTTGAATATTATATACCCTTTTAGGGATAGATTTCAAATAGCTCTGATACAGCAGAAACCACTAAATTAGGAAATTGCTAAATTGGGAATTGTATTTCAACCCAGAACAAAAAATGTGCTTTGACGGACACTAAATAACTTGCCCAGCCAGAACAGTACAGCAGTAACGACAGATTTAGCGGGATATAAATTTGAGGCCTAGTATTTAGGCGCTGGGTGACAGGTATAGATTTACTGACGGAATTAGACTTGGAAATGCACAGTAGCGTGTGTGTGAAGTTATTCTGAATGACCCTATGTGCACCTTGAATATTATATACCCTTTTAGGGATAGATTTCAAATAGCTCTGATACAGCAGAAACCACTAAATTAGGAAATTGCTAAATTGGGAATTGTATTTCAACCCAGAACAAAAAATGTGCTTTGACGGACACTAAATAACTTGCCCAGCCAGAACAGTACAGCAGTAACGACAGATTTAGCGGGATATAAATTTGAGGCCTAGTATTTAGGCGCTGGGTGACAGGTATAGATTTACTGACGGAATTAGACTTGGAAATGCACAGTAGCGTGTGTGTGAAGTTATTCTGAATGACCCTATGTGCACCTTGAATATTATATACCCTTTTAGGGATAGATTTCAAATAGCTCTGATACAGCAGAAACCACTAAATTAGGAAATTGCTAAATTGGGAATTGTATTTCAACCCAGAACAAAAAATGTGCTTTGACGGACACTAAATAACTTGCCCAGCCAGAACAGTACAGCAGTAACGACAGATTTAGCGGGATATAAATTTGAGGCCTAGTATTTAGGCGCTGGGTGACAGGTATAGATTTACTGACAGAATTAGACTTGGAAATGCACAGTAGCGTGTGTGTGAAGTTATTCTGAATGACCCTATGTGCACCTTGAATATTATATACCCTTTTAGGGATAGATTTCAAATAGCTCTGATACAACAGAAACCACTAAATTAGGAAATTGCTAAATTGGGAATTGTATTTCAACCCAGAACAAAAAATGTGCTTTGACGGACACTAAATAACTTGCCCAGCCAGAACAGTACAGCGGTAACGACAGATTTAGCGGGATATAAATTTGAGGCCTAGTATTTAGGCGCTGGGTGACAGGTATAGATTTACTGACAGAATTAGACTGGGATATGGCCAAAAAATAACCACACTATTGCTGGTTAAATGCACTTGGTATGACAGCTTGACCAACCACACTACTGAGGGTTAAATGCACTTGGTGACAGGCGCAGCTTGCCCCTGATGTAATATATGGCCAAAAAATGAACAGACTATTGCTGGTTAAATGCACTTGGTGTGACAGCTTGACCAACCACACTACTGAGGGTTAAATGCACTTGGTAACGGGCGCAGCTTGCCCCTGATGTAGTATATGGCCAAAAAATAAACAGACTATTGCTGGTTAAATGCACTTGGTGTGACAGCTTCACCCTGATGTAGGCTTTAGCCAAAAAACAACCACACCATTGAGGGTTAAATGCACTTGGTGATAGGCGCAGCTTGCCCCTGATGTAGTATATGGCCAAAAAATAAACAGACTATTGCTGGTTAAATGCACTTGGTGTGACAGCTTCACCCTGATGTAGGCTTTAGCCAAAAAACAACCACACCATTGAGGGTTAAATGCACTTGGTGACAGGCGCAGCTTGCCCCTGATGTAGTATATGGCCAAAAAATAAACAGACTATTGCTGGTTAAATGCACTTGGTGTGAGAGCTTCACCCTGATGTAGGCTTTAGCCAAAAAACAACCACACCATTGAGGGTTAAATGCACTTGGTCGCAGCTTGTGCTGGCGCACCACAAGACACAAAATGGCCGCCGATCACCCCAGAAAAAAGTGACTGACAAACGGTCTGGGCAGCCTAAAAACTGTGAGCAATTTAGTATCAGCAGCTCAATGACCCACAGCTGCAGATCGATCAATAATCAAGTCCTTTGGAGGAGTTAATCTGCCTAATCTCGCCCTACTGTCGCAGCCGCAACCTCTCCCTACGCTAATCAGAGCAGAGTGACGGGCGGCGCTATGTGACTCCAGCTTAAATAGAGGCTGGGTCACATGGTGCTCTGGCCAATCACAGCCATGCCAATAGTATGCATGGCTGTGATGGCCTCTTGGGGCAAGTAGTATGACGCTTGTTGATTGGCTGCTTTGCAGTCTTTCAAAAAGCGCCAAGAAAGCGTCACAAAAGCGCCAAGAAAGCGACGAACACCGAACCCGAACCCGGACTTTTACGAAAATGTCCGGTTTCGGGTCCGTGTCACGGACACCCCAAAATTCGGTACGAACCCGAACTATACAGTTCGAGTTCGCTCATCCCTACTCATCACTAGTCCTCTCATCAAACGCCCGACCCGGGTTTCGCCTCCGCTTCAGTCAGGGGCACCTGTGGACTCATCTAGATTGCTTTTTTTTTCAAGGTAATGTGGGCGTTACCTCGATTCACATAATTATAATAAAGCAAAATTCCCCATATCAGTTATAAAATTCCAATACAAACATATTCACATACATAAAAACACATACTGCATTCAAAAACAATTTAAACTTTAAAATCCATGAAAATACCTCTGTCTCCTCCTCTTTTAGTCTATGGTTGATTACACCCATTCATCTTCTGCTCCATTATTCTCTCCTACACCACAAAGATTTTACCTACATTCCCCCACCGTCATCTCAGCTCCACTTATCGTTCACCACCCCAGTGTCAATATGGACTTTAGTTTTTACATTTTGCTACACTTATCCCCTTCTAATAGATATCCAAATATACATAACCCCACATGAAATATACATAACCCCATTTTCTTTTTTTATTGCATAAAATAACCCACATTATGATATCTATCTTGCAAGTGAGAAAATGTCACACCAACTTCCCCATATTGTTACCAAAGGTTTATATTTGCAGTCACAGATTCACAATTCTTGAATGTGCTGCATATCAATGGCAACCCCATATTTTATGTATATATTATACAGACAGGCCTTTATATCAAATTCAACATTCAAACCATCAGAGTACAAAGTCCCCAATTTATAGATCCATTCTTCTTCTTTTCTATGTATTCTATTCAATGGACCACCCCTCTCCAGTTATTATGGACCTGTTCAAGTCCAATAAACCTCAAACCTTCTTGGTTTCTGTTATGTATATATTTTTTTATGTGCGGAGACACTGTGTGTATCTAATCCTTTTTTTATATTTCGTATATGTTCTTGAATTCTGACTTTTAGTTTCCTAGTAGTCCGTTCTTCACACTGGAGGCCTCATGGACACTCCAGCATGTAGACAACACCCAGACGTTCACACGAGAGTTCTCCCATTATTTTAGGAGTGGTACCGTTGCTCCTAGAAACCACTGTCTGTTTTTTGCACAGTTTATTTGCTTTCAGACGATTCTTACATGGTAAACAAAAACCGCACCATGTGAAACAATGTTTATTAGTTTTACCAGATGTACAAGTTTATTCTTTAGATTAGGTGCTTTTTAAAAAAATAACTGTAGGATTTTTTGGGATAATATCTCCTAATATGGGGTCATTTTTAAGGGCAGACCAATTCTTTCTCATACCTTCCTTTATTTGCCCTGCATTATTTTGGAATTGTGTAATAAAACTCAAGCGAAAGTCTTTTTTTCCTTCTATTCATTTGCTGCATCTTAACCTGTTCCAAATGAACACTTTCCTCAGCCACCTTCTGTGAAACTCTATCTAGTTCTTCCTTCTTATAGCCTTTATCTAAAAACCTGTTTTTTATCATGTTACTCTGCTCCTCATAGTCATGCAAATTAGTGCAGTTTCTATATACTCTCTTAGGCTCCTTTCACACTGGAGTTGTGGTTTCCGTTTGTCCAGATCCGTTCAGGGCTCTCGCAAGCGGTCCAAAACGGATCAGTTTTGCCCTAATGCATTCTGAATGGAAAAGGATCCGCTAAGAATGCATCAGATTGCCGTATGTCCGTATCTCCATTCCGCAAAAAAAAGAACATGTCCTATTATTGTCCGCATTACGGACAAAGATAGTACTCTTCTATTAGGGGCCAGCTGTTCCGTTCCGCAAAATACGGAATGCACATGGACGGCATCTATATTTTTTGTGGATCCATTTTTTGCGGAGAGCAAAATACATATGGTCGTGTGCATGAGGCCTTAAACTGTCCCTTAGGGATATTCTTAATCCGAGGTTTGTAATGACAACTGATCGTGCAAATATATGCATTTGTGTCTGCAGGTTTAAAATATGTTTTTGATTTTAATCTACCTTCATCACCAAAAATGGTAAGGTCCAAAAAATCAACACACTTGCGGTTCACATTTCCTGTAAACCGCAAGTTCAATTAGTTCGTATTGATATAGCACAAAAATTCTTCTAGATCCTCACAATCTCTTTTCCAAATCAGCAGGCAATCATCAATATGTATATTTTTTCCACATAATCAATTCTCCTTTTCTATCTTTCTTACCCAACCAGGGCTTTATAAATTCCTCTTCCAGTACCAGCAACCATCAAACCCCAAAAAATTGTGACAACCAAAATTTTAAATATTATAATATAAATGTTAAATTGTCATTTCTTGATCTTTAGCAAGACAGTCTTTAATAGCATTCATACCCTTGTCTTTGGGGATAACAGTATACAGAGATGCAACATCTACAGTGGCCAATATCATATCTTCTGTATATTGGCTCAAACCCTTTATAAGTTTTAACACATCTCCTGTATCTTTTGGATAAGAAGGAGCTTTGCTCACATATTTTTGCTTGAAAAGATCAACATATTCAGTTACCCGGCTAGTCAGGGAATTGATCCCAGATACAATAGGCCGGGGGGGGGGGGGATAATCCATAACATAAAAATTTTGGGCAGATAGTAGATCACTGGCATAACTGTGTGTTTAATCTGAAGAAATTCTAACTCTTTTACATTCAAAATACCCATTTCCTTACCCTTCATCAATAATATATCCATTTGTTTTTTATATATCAGGGTAGGATCCTTCCTCAATCTCTTATACGTGGTTTCATCATACAGTAATTTATCCATGACTTCCTTGTATCTTGTTTTATCGAGGATCACTAACCCCCTCCCTTATCAGCCAGTTTGATCACGATATGTTCATTTTTCTCTAGTGATTTTAATGCCTTACCTTCTTCATGGGTTAAATTATAATGAACAGGTTGAGAATCAATTTTTTCTAGTTCCTTCAAAAGGCCCCTTTTAAAGGCTTCAATACACTCATTTTTGGGCTGGAGAAAAAAAATTGATTTATCTCGCAAGTTGGTATGTACAGTCATGTGAAAAAATTAGGACACCCTTTGAAAGCATGTGGTTTTTTGTAACATTTTTAATAAAAGGTTATTTCATCTCCGTTTCAACAATACAGAGAGATTAAAGTAATCCAACTAAACAAAGAAAACTGAAGAAAAGTCTTTTCAAGATCTTCTGTAAATGTCATTCTACAAAAATGCCTATTCTAACTGAGGAAAAAGATAGGACACCCTCACATGTATTCCCTCTTAAATTGGCTCAGATCTCACACAAGTATATCACACCAGGTGCACATAATTAGTAGATCGTTACTCTGCATGTTGAATGAGGCTTGCCCTATTTAAACCTCAGACATTTAGTTTGGTGTGCTCCTGACTGTTGAAGTGAGAGTGAGCACCATGGTGAGAGCAAAGGAGCTGTCAGAGGACTTCAGAAAAAAGATTGTAGCAGCCTTTGAGTCTGGGAAGGGATTTAAAAAGATCTCAAAAGATTTTGAAATCAGCCATTCCACTGTCCGGAAGATAGTCTACAAGTGGAGGGCTTTCAAAACAACTGCCAACATGCCCAGGACTGGTCGCCCCAGCAAGTTCACCCCAAGAGCAGACCGCAAGATGCTAAAAGAGGTCTCCAAAAACCCTAAAGTGTCATCTCGAGAACTACAGCAGGCTCTGGCTACTGTTGATGTAGAAGTACATGCCTCTACAATCAGAAAGAGACTGTACAAGTTTAACTTGCATGGGAGGTGTGCAAGGAGGAAACCTTTGCTTTCCAAAAGAAACATCGAGGCCAGACTGACATTTGCCAGAGATAAAGTTGACAAAGACCAGGACTTCTGGAATAATGTTCTTTGGACAGATGAGTCCAAAATTGAATTATTTGGACACAACAGCAGAGGACATGTTTGGCGTAAACCAAACACAGCATTCCAAGAAAAGAACCTCATACCAACTGTGAAGCATGGAGGTGGAAGTGTCATGGTTTGGGGCTGCTTTGCTGCAGCAGGACCTGGTCAGCTCACCATCATAGAATCCACGATGAATTCTACTGTGTATCAGAAGGTGCTTGAAGAACATGTGAGACCATCAGTTAGAAAATTAAAGCTGAAGCGGAACTGGACCATGCAACATGACAATGACCCAAAACATACTAGTAAATCAACCAAAGATTGGCTGAAAAAGAAGAAATGGAGAGTCCTGGAATGGCCAAGTCAAAGTCCAGATTTGAATCCCATTGAGATGCTGTGGGGTGACTTGAAAAGGGCTGTACGTGCAAGAAACCCCTCAAACATCTCACAGCTGAAAAAGTTCTGCATTGAGGAGTGGGGTAAAATTTCCTCAGACCGATGTCGAAGACTGGTAGATGGCTACAAGAACCGTCTCACTGCAGTTATTTCAGCCAAAGGAGGTAACACTCGCTATTAGGGGCAAGGGTGTCCTATCTTTTTCCTCAGTTAGAATAGGCATTTTTGTAGAATGACATTTACAGAAGATCTTGAAAAGACTTTTCTTCAGTTTTCTTTGTTTAGTCGGATTACTTTAATCTCTCTGTATTGTTGAAACGGAGATGAAATAACCTTTTATTAAAAATGTTACAAAAAACCACATGCTTTCAAAGGGTGTCCTAATTTTTTCACATGACTGTACCTCCAATACCTGCATCTGTACCATTCATTATAGGGTTCGAGGTAACATATTTGGCTATATTGAGCTTTCTTATAAACTTATGAATATCCAAAAAGGTCTTAAACGTGTTTAGTTGTTTTGTGGGTGCATATTTTAACCCCTTCATTAACACCTTATTTTCATTATCACTCAAAACGTACGAACTGAGATTATAAATTCCCTTTCGTTCTCCTTTACCTTCTTGTTTCTGGAGCTGTTCTTTTCTTTTATTCCCCCCTCTACATCCCCTGTGAGATTTCTTTTCTGGGGAGTTTTTGTCTTTTCTACCTATGACTTTATTTAGAATGTTTCTTCTTTTTTGATCCCCTTTGTTCTCTGATTGGGAAAATGTTGTACCTCATCATCTTGAGACCTGTTGGCATTATTCATAGGTGTAGGAGAGAATAATGGAGTAGAAGATGAATGGGTGTAAACAACCATATGACTAAAAGAGGAGGCGACAGAGGTATTTTCATGAATTTGAAAGTTATGTCAGAAAAACGTTTTTTAAATGCTGTATGTGTTTTTATGTATGTGAATATGTTTGTATTGGAATTTTATAACTGATATGAGGAATGGAGAATTTTGCTATGTTATAATCATGGGAATTAAGGTTTTGGTAACGCCCACATTACCTTGGAAAAGAAGCAATCTAGATGGGTCCACAGGTGCCCATAACGAAACGGAGGCGAAACCCGAGTCGGGGGTTTGATGAGAGGTCGTGCATATTTTATATGATTGCTGTTTTATGGATCTTGTGAGTAGAATAAATCCTTGTATTTAAACTCAGTTGGCAGTACTTCACTATGTCGGGCTCTTTCTTCTGTACTCTAGGAGATTAGAGCATTGACTTTTGTGATAATCCAAGCAGGATACTGAGGAATAACATCGCAAAGACACTCCTTTTTTACTCCTAATGTGAATTTACCTATTCCTATTCTGAGCAGTGTGGTTTGCTCTTTTTGTTTGGTTTTCAGGTAATTGTTTTTGTTTTGCTTTTATGTTTTTTTTTGTTTGTTTTTTATGTTTTTCTTTTTGTTTATTTAGTTAGGATTGGGTGTATTTGTTTATTTGTCACTGTATTTTATCTGTGACTGTAGATGATGGTGGAGATGATGAAAGATAGAAACTGTCCCATCTGAGGTATGCTGTGCAGTCAGTTGGCTTTTGGTAAAGAATTGTTTCTATTTTATTGTTCTGTATTTTAATGATGGTGTCCAAAAAGTTTATTTCTGTAAAGGAGTAGTTGAGGGTTAAAGTCATGGTGGGAGGAAACAGATTGAGGCGTTCATGGAATGTTTTTAGTTGTTCAATTCCAGTCCGGATGATTATGATGTCATCAATGTAATGGTAATAGGCCAAAGGTTTGATGTAGCAGGAGGACAGGAAGTTACTTTCAAGCTTGGCCATGAACAGATTTGCATATTGTGGTGTCATTTTGCTCCCCATTGGCCATACCGGTCTTCTATAGGTATATACTTTCACCAAATGAAAAGTAATTATGAGTGAGGATTAGGGATGAGCGAACTCGAACTGTATAGTTCGGGTTCGTACCGAATTTTGGGGTGTCCGTGACACGGACCCGAACCCGGACATTTTCGTAAAAGTCCGGGTTCGGGTTCGGTGTTCGTCGCTTTCTTCGCGCTTTTGTGACGCTTTCTTGGCGCTTTTTGAAAGGCTGCAAAGCAGCCAATCAACAAGCGTCATACTACTTGCCCCAAGAGGCCATCACAGCCATGCCTACTATTGGCATGGCTGTGATTGGCCAGAGCACCATGTGACCCAGCCTCTATTTAAGCTGGAGTCACATAGCGCCGCCCGTCACTCTGCTCTGATTAGCGTAGGGAGAGGTTGCGGCTGCGACAGTAGGGCGAGATTAGGCAGATTAACTCCTCCAAAGGACTTGATTAACTGATCGATCTGCAGCTGTGGATCATTGAGCTGCTGATCCTCAATTGCTCACTGTTTTTAGGCTGCACAGACCGTTTGTCAGTCTCATTTTTCTGGGGTGATCGGCGGCCATTTTGTGTCTTGTGGTGCGCCAGCACAAGCTGCGACCAAGTGCATTTAACCCTCAATGGTGTGGTTGTTTTTTGGCTAAAGCCTACATCAGGGTGAAGCTGTCACACCAAGTGCATTTAACCAGCAATAGTCTGTTCATTTTTTGGCCATATACAAAATCAGGGGCAAGCTGCGCCTGTCACCAAGTGCATTTAACCCTCAATGGTGTGGTTGTTTTTTGGCTAAAGCCTACATCAGGGTGAAGCTGTCACACCAAGTGCATTTAACCAGCAATAGTCTGTTCATTTTTTGGCCATATACAAAATCAGGGGCAAGCTGCGCCTGTCACCAAGTGCATTTAACCCTCAATGGTGTGGTTGTTTTTTGGCTAAAGCCTACATCAGGGTGAAGCTGTCACACCAAGTGCATTTAACCAGCAATAGTCTGTTCATTTTTTGGCCATATACAAAATCAGGGGCAAGCTGCGCCTGTCACCAAGTGCATTTAACCCTCAATGGTGTGGTTGTTTTTTGGCTAAAGCCTACATCAGGGTGAAGCTGTCACACCAAGTGCATTTAACCAGCAATAGTCTGTTTATTTTTTGGCCATATCCCAGTCTAATTCTGTCACTAAATCCATACCGGTCACCCAGCGCCTAAATACTAGGCCTCAAATTTATATCCAGCTAAATCTGTCCCTAGTGCTGTAGCTGGGCGAGTTATTTAGTGTCCGTTCAAGCACATTTCTTGTTCTGGGTTGAAATACAATTCCCAATTTAGCAATTTCATAATTTAGTGGTTCCTGCTATATCAGAGCTATTTGAAATCTATCCCAAAAAGGGTATATAATATTGAAGGTGCACATTGGGTCATTCAGAATAACTTCACACACACCCGCTACTGTGTATTTCCAAGTCTAATTCTGTCACTAAACCCATACCTGTCACCCAGCGCCTAAATACTAGGCCTCAAATTTAAATCCCTCTAAATCTCTCGTTACCCACCGCTGTACTGTTGTTGCTGGGCAAGATATTTAGTGTCCGTCAAAGCACATTTTTTGTTCTGGGTTGAAGTACAATTCCCAATTTAGCAATTTCATAATTTAGTGGTTTCTGCTATATCAGAGCTATTTGAAATCTATCCCTAAAAGGGTATATAATATTGAAGGTGCACATAGGGTCATTCAGAATAACTTCACACACACGCTTCTGTGCATTTCCAAGTCTAATTCTGTCACTAAATCCATACCGGTGACCCAGCGCCTAAATACTAGGCCTCAAATTTAAATCCCTCTAAATCTCTCGTTACCCACCGCTGTACTGTTGTTGCTGGGCAAGATATTTAGTGTCCGTCAAAGCACATTTTTTGTTCTGGGTTGAAGTACAATTCCCAATTTAGCAATTTCATAATTTAGTGGTTTCTGCTATATCAGAGCTATTTGAAATCTATCCCTAAAAGGGTATATAATATTGAAGGTGCACATAGGGTCATTCAGAATAACTTCACACACACGCTTCTGTGCATTTCCAAGTCTAATTCTGTCACTAAATCCATACCGGTGACCCAGCGCCTAAATACTAGGCCTCAAATTTAATTCCCTCTAAATCTCTCGTTACCCACCGCTGTACTGTTGTTGCTGGGCAAGATATTTAGTGTCCGTCAAAGCACATTTTTTGTTCTGGGTTGAAGTACAATTCCCAATTTAGCAATTTCATAATTTAGTGGTTTCTGCTATATCAGAGCTATTTGAAATCTATCCCTAAAAGGGTATATAATATTCAAGGTGCACATTGGGTCATTCAGAATAACTTCACACACACCCGCTACTGTGTATTTCCAAGTCTAATTCTGTCACTAAACCCATACCTGTCACCCAGCGCCTAAATACTAGGCCTCAAATTTATATCCCGCTAAATCTGTCCCTAGTGCTGTAGCTGGGCGAGTTATTTAGTGTCCGTTCAAGCACATTTCTTGTTCTGGGTTGAAATACAATTCCCAATTTAGCAATTTCATAATTTAGTGGTTTCTGCTATATCAGAGCTATTTGAAATCTATCCCTAAAAGGGTATATAATATTGAAGGTGCACATAGGGTCATTCAGAATAACTTCACACACACGCTTCTGTGCATTTCCAAGTCTAATTCTGTCACTAAATCCATACCGGTGACCCAGCGCCTAAATACTAGGCCTCAAATTTAAATCCCTCTAAATCTCTCGTTACCCACCGCTGTACTGTTGTTGCTGGGCAAGATATTTAGTGTCCGTCAAAGCACATTTTTTGTTCTGGGTTGAAGTACAATTCCCAATTTAGCAATTTCATAATTTAGTGGTTTCTGCTATATCAGAGCTATTTGAAATCTATCCCTAAAAGGGTATATAATATTGAAGGTGCACATAGGGTCATTCAGAATAACTTCACACACACCCGCTACTGTGTATTTCCAAGTCTAATTCTGTCACTAAATCCATACCGGTGACCCAGCGCCTAAATACTAGGCCTCAAATTTAATTCCCTCTAAATCTCTCGTTACCCACCGCTGTACTGTTGTTGCTGGGCAAGATATTTAGTGTCCGTCAAAGCACATTTTTTGTTCTGGGTTGAAGTACAATTCCCAATTTAGCAATTTCATAATTTAGTGGTTTCTGCTATATCAGAGCTATTTGAAATCTATCCCTAAAAGGGTATATAATATTGAAGGTGCACATAGGGTCATTCAGAATAACTTCACACACACCCGCTACTGTGTATTTCCAAGTCTAATTCTGTCACTAAATCCATACCGGTGACCCAGCGCCTAAATACTAGGCCTCAAATTTAATTCCCTCTAAATCTCTCGTTACCCACCGCTGTACTGTTGTTGCTGGGCAAGATATTTAGTGTCCGTCAAAGCACATTTTTTGTTCTGGGTTGAAGTACAATTCCCAATTTAGCAATTTCATAATTTAGTGGTTTCTGCTATATCAGAGCTATTTGAAATCTATCCCTAAAAGGGTATATAATATTCAAGGTGCACATTGGGTCATTCAGAATAACTTCACACACACCCGCTACTGTGTATTTCCAAGTCTAATTCTGTCACTAAATCCATACCGGTGACCCAGCGCCTAAATACTAGGCCTCAAATTTAAATCCCTCTAAATCTCTCGTTACCCACCGCTGTACTGTTGTTGCTGGGCAAGATATTTAGTGTCCGTCAAAGCACATTTTTTGTTCTGGGTTGAAGTACAATTCCCAATTTAGCAATTTCATAATTTAGTGGTTTCTGCTATATCAGAGCTATTTGAAATCTATCCCTAAAAGGGTATATAATATTGAAGGTGCACATAGGGTCATTCAGAATAACTTCACACACACGCTTCTGTGCATTTCCAAGTCTAATTCTGTCACTAAATCCATACCGGTGACCCAGCGCCTAAATACTAGGCCTCAAATTTAATTCCCTCTAAATATCTCGTTACCCACCGCTGTACTGTTGTTGCTGGGCAAGATATTTAGTGTCCGTCAAAGCACATTTTTTGTTCTGGGTTGAAGTACAATTCCCAATTTAGCAATTTCATAATTTAGTGGTTTCTGCTATATCAGAGCTATTTGAAATCTATCCCTAAAAGGGTATATAATATTCAAGGTGCACATTGGGTCATTCAGAATAACTTCACACACACCCGCTACTGTGTATTTCCAAGTCTAATTCTGTCACTAAACCCATACCTGTCACCCAGCGCCTAAATACTAGGCCTCAAATTTATATCCCGCTAAATCTGTCCCTAGTGCTGTAGCTGGGCGAGTTATTTAGTGTCCGTTCAAGCACATTTCTTGTTCTGGGTTGAAATACAATTCCCAATTTAGCAATTTCATAATTTAGTGGTTTCTGCTATATCAGAGCTATTTGAAATCTATCCCTAAAAGGGTATATAATATTGAAGGTGCACATAGGGTCATTCAGAATAACTTCACACACACGCTTCTGTGCATTTCCAAGTCTAATTCTGTCACTAAATCCATACCGGTGACCCAGCGCCTAAATACTAGGCCTCAAATTTAAATCCCTCTAAATCTCTCGTTACCCACCGCTGTACTGTTGTTGCTGGGCAAGATATTTAGTGTCCGTCAAAGCACATTTTTTGTTCTGGGTTGAAGTACAATTCCCAATTTAGCAATTTCATAATTTAGTGGTTTCTGCTATATCAGAGCTATTTGAAATCTATCCCTAAAAGGGTATATAATATTGAAGGTGCACATAGGGTCATTCAGAATAACTTCACACACACCCGCTACTGTGTATTTCCAAGTCTAATTCTGTCACTAAATCCATACCGGTGACCCAGCGCCTAAATACTAGGCCTCAAATTTAATTCCCTCTAAATCTCTCGTTACCCACCGCTGTACTGTTGTTGCTGGGCAAGATATTTAGTGTCCGTCAAAGCACATTTTTTGTTCTGGGTTGAAGTACAATTCCCAATTTAGCAATTTCATAATTTAGTGGTTTCTGCTATATCAGAGCTATTTGAAATCTATCCCTAAAAGGGTATATAATATTGAAGGTGCACATAGGGTCATTCAGAATAACTTCACACACACCCGCTACTGTGTATTTCCAAGTCTAATTCTGTCACTAAATCCATACCGGTGACCCAGCGCCTAAATACTAGGCCTCAAATTTAATTCCCTCTAAATCTCTCGTTACCCACCGCTGTACTGTTGTTGCTGGGCAAGATATTTAGTGTCCGTCAAAGCACATTTTTTGTTCTGGGTTGAAGTACAATTCCCAATTTAGCAATTTCATAATTTAGTGGTTTCTGCTATATCAGAGCTATTTGAAATCTATCCCTAAAAGGGTATATAATATTCAAGGTGCACATTGGGTCATTCAGAATAACTTCACACACACCCGCTACTGTGTATTTCCAAGTCTAATTCTGTCACTAAATCCATACCGGTGACCCAGCGCCTAAATACTAGGCCTCAAATTTAAATCCCTCTAAATCTCTCGTTACCCACCGCTGTACTGTTGTTGCTGGGCAAGATATTTAGTGTCCGTCAAAGCACATTTTTTGTTCTGGGTTGAAGTACAATTCCCAATTTAGCAATTTCATAATTTAGTGGTTTCTGCTATATCAGAGCTATTTGAAATCTATCCCTAAAAGGGTATATAATATTGAAGGTGCACATAGGGTCATTCAGAATAACTTCACACACACGCTTCTGTGCATTTCCAAGTCTAATTCTGTCACTAAATCCATACCGGTGACCCAGCGCCTAAATACTAGGCCTCAAATTTAATTCCCTCTAAATATCTCGTTACCCACCGCTGTACTGTTGTTGCTGGGCAAGATATTTAGTGTCCGTCAAAGCACATTTTTTGTTCTGGGTTGAAGTACAATTCCCAATTTAGCAATTTCATAATTTAGTGGTTTCTGCTATATCAGAGCTATTTGAAATCTATCCCTAAAAGGGTATATAATATTCAAGGTGCACATTGGGTCATTCAGAATAACTTCACACACACCCGCTACTGTGTATTTCCAAGTCTAATTCTGTCACTAAACCCATACCTGTCACCCAGCGCCTAAATACTAGGCCTCAAATTTATATCCCGCTAAATCTGTCCCTAGTGCTGTAGCTGGGCGAGTTATTTAGTGTCCGTTCAAGCACATTTCTTGTTCTGGGTTGAAATACAATTCCCAATTTAGCAATTTCATAATTTAGTGGTTTCTGCTATATCAGAGCTATTTGAAATCTATCCCTAAAAGGGTATATAATATTGAAGGTGCACATAGGGTCATTCAGAATAACTTCACACACACGCTTCTGTGCATTTCCAAGTCTAATTCTGTCACTAAATCCATACCGGTGACCCAGCGCCTAAATACTAGGCCTCAAATTTAAATCCCTCTAAATCTCTCGTTACCCACCGCTGTACTGTTGTTGCTGGGCAAGATATTTAGTGTCCGTCAAAGCACATTTTTTGTTCTGGGTTGAAGTACAATTCCCAATTTAGCAATTTCATAATTTAGTGGTTTCTGCTATATCAGAGCTATTTGAAATCTATCCCTAAAAGGGTATATAATATTCAAGGTGCACATAGGGTCATTCAGAATAACTTCACACACACCCGCTACTGTGTATTTCCAAGTCTAATTCTGTCACTAAATCCATACCGGTGACCCAGCGCCTAAATACTAGGCCTCAAATTTAATTCCCTCTAAATCTCTCGTTACCCACCGCTGTACTGTTGTTGCTGGGCAAGATATTTAGTGTCCGTCAAAGCACATTTTTTGTTCTGGGTTGAAGTACAATTCCCAATTTAGCAATTTCATAATTTAGTGGTTTCTGCTATATCAGAGCTATTTGAAATCTATCCCTAAAAGGGTATATAATATTGAAGGTGCACATAGGGTCATTCAGAATAACTTCACACACACCCGCTACTGTGTATTTCCAAGTCTAATTCTGTCACTAAATCCATACCGGTGACCCAGCGCCTAAATACTAGGCCTCAAATTTAATTCCCTCTAAATCTCTCGTTACCCACCGCTGTACTGTTGTTGCTGGGCAAGATATTTAGTGTCCGTCAAAGCACATTTTTTGTTCTGGGTTGAAGTACAATTCCCAATTTAGCAATTTCATAATTTAGTGGTTTCTGCTATATCAGAGCTATTTGAAATCTATCCCTAAAAGGGTATATAATATTGAAGGTGCACATAGGGTCATTCAGAATAACTTCACACACACGCTTCTGTGCATTTCCAAGTCTAATTCTGTCACTAAATCCATACCGGTCACCCAGCGCCTAAATACTAGGCCTCAAATTTATATCCCGCTGAATTTGAATACAATACATTGGGCCAAATAATATATTTGTTGTTGTGGTGAACCATAACAATGAGAAAAACATCTAGTAAGGGACGCGGACGTGGACATGGTCGTGGTGGTGTTAGTGGACCCTCTGGTGCTGGGAGAGGACGTGGCCGTTCTGCCACATCCACACGTCCTAGTGTACCAACTACCTCAGGTCCCAGTAGCCGCCAGAATTTACAGCGATATATGGTGGGGCCCAATGCCGTTCTAAGGATGGTAAGGCCTGAGCAGGTACAGGCATTAGTCAATTGGGTGGCCGACAGTGGATCCAGCACGTTCACATTATCTCCCACCCAGTCTTCTGCAGAAAGCGCACAGATGGCGCCTGAAAACCAACCCCATCAGTCTGTCACATCACCCCCATGCATACCAGGGAAACTGTCTCAGCCTCAAGTTATGCAGCAGTCTCTTATGCTGTTTGAAGACTCCGCTGGCAGGGTTTCCCAAGGGCATCCACCTAGCCCTTCCCCAGCGGTGAAAGACATAGAATGCACTGACGCACAACCACTTATGTTTCCTGATGATGAGGACATGGGAATACCACCTCAGCATGTCTCTGATGATGACGAAACACAGGTGCCAACTGCTGCGTCTTTCTGCAGTGTGCAGACTGAACAGGAGGTCAGGGATCAAGACTGGGTGGAAGACGATGCAGGGGACGATGAGGTCCTAGACCCCACATGGAATGAAGGTCGTGCCACTGACTTTCACAGTTCGGAGGAAGAGGCAGTGGTGAGACCGAGCCAACAGCGTAGCAAAAGAGGGAGCAGTGGGCAAAAGCAGAACACCCGCCGCCAAGAGACTCCGCCTGCTACTGACCGCCGCCATCTGGGACCGAGCACCCCAAAGGCAGCTTCAAGGAGTTCCCTGGCATGGCACTTCTTCAAACAATGTGCTGACGACAAGACCCGAGTGGTTTGCACGCTGTGCCATCAGAGCCTGAAGCGAGGCATTAACGTTCTGAACCTGAGCACAACCTGCATGACCAGGCACCTGCATGCAAAGCATGAACTGCAGTGGAGTAAACACCTTAAAACCAAGGAAGTCACTCAGGCTCCCCCTGCTACCTCTTCTGCTGCTGCCGCCTCGGCCTATTCTGCTGCTGCCGCCTCGGCCTCTTCCTCCGCCTCTGGAGGAACGTTGGCACCTGCCGCCCAGCAAACAGGGGATGTACCACCAACACCACCACCACCACCTCCGTCACCAAGCGTCTCAACCATGTCACACGCCAGCGTTCAGCTCTCCATCTCACAAACATTTGATAGAAAGCGTAAATTCCCACCTAGCCACCCTCGATCCCTGGCCCTGAATGCCAGCATTTCTAAACTACTGGCCTATGAAATGCTGTCATTTAGGCTGGTGGACACAGACAGCTTCAAACAGCTCATGTCGCTTGCTGTCCCACAGTATGTTGTTCCCAGCCGGCACTACTTCTCCAAGAGAGCCGTGCCTTCCCTGCACAACCAAGTATCCCATAAAATCAAGTGTGCACTGCGCAACGCCATCTGTGGCAAGGTCCACCTAACCACAGATACGTGGACCAGTAAGCACGGCCAGGGACGCTATATCTCCCTAACTGCACACTGGGTAAATGTAGTGGCAGCTGGGCCCCAGGCGGAGAGCTGTTTGGCGCACGTCCTTCCGCCGCCAAGGATCGCAGGGCAACATTCTTTGCCTCCTGTTGCCACCTCCTCCTTCTCGGCTTCCTCCTCCTCTTCTTCCACCTGCTCATCCAGTCAGCCACACACCTTCACCACCAACTTCAGCACAGCCCGGGGTAAACGTCAGCAGGCCATTCTGAAACTCATATGTTTGGGGGACAGGCCCCACACCGCACAGGAGTTGTGGCGGGGTATTGAACAACAGACCGACGAGTGGTTGCTGCCGGTGAGCCTCAAGCCCGGCCTGGTGGTGTGTGATAATGGGCGAAATCTCGTTGCAGCTCTGGGACTAGCCAATTTGACGCACATCCCTTGCTTGGCGCATGTGCTGAATTTGGTGGTGCAGAAGTTCATTCACAACTACCCCGACATGTCAGAGCTGCTGCATAAAGTGCGGGCCGTCTGTTCGCGCTTCCGGCGTTCACATCCTGCTGCTGCTCGCCTGTCTGCGCTACAGCGTAACTTCGGCCTTCCCGCTCACCGCCTCATATGCGACGTGCCCACCAGGTGGAACTCCACCTTGCACATGCTGGACAGACTGTGCGAGCAGCAGCAGGCCATAGTGGAGTTTCAGCTGCAGCACGCACGGGTCAGTCGCACTACAGAACAGCACCACTTCACCACCAATGACTGGGCCTCCATGCGAGACCTGTGTGCCCTGTTGCGCTGTTTCGAGTACTCCACCAACATGGCCAGTGGCGATGACACCGTTATCAGCGTTACAATACCACTTCTATGTCTCCTTGAGAAAACACTTAGGGCGATGATGGAAGAGGAGGTGGCCCAGGAGGAGGAGGAGGAGGAGGAGGAAGAGGGGTCATTTTTAGCACTTTCAGGCCAGTCTCTTCGAAGTGACTCAGAGGGAGGTTTTTGGCAACAGCAGAGGCCAGGTACAAATGTGGCCAGCCAGGGCCCACTACTGGAGGACGAGGAGGACGAGGATGAGGAGGAGGTGGAGGAGGATGAGGATGAAGCATGGTCACAGCGGGGTGGCACCCAACGCAGCTCGGGTCCATCACTGGTGCGTGGCTGGGGGGAAAGGCAGGACGATGACGATACGCCTCCCACAGAGGACAGCTTGTCCTTATCCCTGGGCAGCCTGGCACACATGAGCGACTACATGCTGCAGTGCCTGCGCAACGACAGCAGAGTTGCCCACATTTTAACCTGTGCGGACTACTGGGTTGCCACCCTGCTGGATCCACGCTACAAAGACAATGTGCCCACCTTACTTCCTGCACTGGAGCGTGATAGGAAGATGCGCGAGTACAAGCGCACGTTGGTAGACGCGCTACTGAGAGCATTCCCAAATGTCACAGGGGAACAAGTGGAAGCCCAAGGCCAAGGCAGAGGAGGAGCAAGAGGTCGCCAAGGCAGCTGTGTCACGGCCAGCTCCTCTGAGGGCAGGGTTAGCATGGCAGAGATGTGGAAAACTTTTGTCAACACGCCACAGCTAACTGCACCACCACCTGATACGCAACGTGTTAGCAGGAGGCAACATTTCACTAACATGGTGGAACAGTACGTGTGCACACCCCTCCACGTACTGACTGATGGTTCGGCCCCATTCAACTTCTGGGTCTCTAAATTGTCCACGTGGCCAGAGCTAGCCTTTTATGCCTTGGAGGTGCTGGCCTGCCCGGCAGCCAGCGTTTTGTCTGAACGTGTATTCAGCACGGCAGGGGGCGTCATTACAGACAAACGCAGCCGCCTGTCTACAGCCAATGTGGACAAGCTGACGTTCATAAAAATGAACCAGGCATGGATCCCACAGGACCTGTCCGTCCCTTGTCCAGATTAGACATTAACTACCTCCCCATAACCATATATTATTGGACTCCAGGGCACTTCCTCATTCAATCCTATTTTTATTTTCATTTTACCATTATATTGCGATGCTACCCAAAGTTGAATGAACCTCTCCTCTGCCTGTGTGCTAGGCCTAAATATATGCCAATGGACTGTTGCAGTGGTGGCTGACATGAAGCCTGATTCTCTGCTATGACATGCAGACTAATTCTCTGCTGACATGAAGCCAGATTGTCTGTTACGGGACCTCTCTCCTCTGCCTGGGTGCTGGGCCTAAATTTATGACAATGGACTGTTGCAGTGGTGGCTGACGTGAAGCCTGATTCTCTGCTATGACATGCAGACTGATTCTCTGCTGACATGAAGCCAGATCCTCTGTTACGGGACCTCTCTCCTCTGCCTGTGTGTGTGCTGGGCCTAAATATATGCCAATGGACTGTTGCAGTGGTGGCTGACGTGAAGCCTCATTCTCTGCTATGACATGCAGACTGATTCTCTGCTGACATGAAGCCAGATTGTCTGTTACGGGACCTTTCTCCTCTGCCTGGGTTCTGGGCCTAAATTCATGAAAATTGACTGTTGCAGTGGTGGGTGACGTGAAGCCTGATTCTCTGCTATGATATGAAGACTGATTCTCTGCTGACATGAAGCCAGATTGTCTGTTACGGGACCTTTCTCCTCTGCCTGGGTTCTGGGCCTAAATTTATGAAAATTGACTCTTACAGTGGTGGGTGACGTGAAGCCTGATTCTCTGCTATGATATGAAGACTGATTCTCTGCTGACATGAAGCCAGATTGTCTGTTACGGGACCTTTCTCCTCTGCCTGGGTTCTGGGCCTAAATTTATGAAAATTGACTCTTACAGTGGTGGGTGACGTGAAGCCTGATTCTCTGCTATGATATGAAGACTGATTCTCTGCTGACATGAAGCCAGATTGTCTGTTACGGGACCTTTCTCCTCTGCCTGGGTTCTGGGCCTAAATTTATGAAAATTGACTCTTACAGTGGTGGGTGACGTGAAGCCTGATTCTCTGCTATGATATGAAGACTGATTCTCTGCTGACATGAAGCCAGATTCTCTGTTACGGGACCTCTCTCCTCTGCCTGGGTGCTGGGCCTAAATTTATGACAATGGACTGTTGCAGTGGTGGCTGACGTGAAGCCTGATTCTCTGCTATGACATGCAGACTGATTCTCTGCTGTCATGAAGCCAGATTGTCTGTTACGGGACCTCTCTGCTCTGCCTGTGTGCTAGGCCTAAATATATGCCAATGGACTGTTGCAGTGGTGGGTGACGTGAAGCCTGATTCTCTGCTATGATATGAAGACTGATTCTCTGCTGACATGAAGCCAGATTGTCTGTTACGGGACCTTTCTCCTCTGCCTGGGTTCTGGGCCTAAATTTATGAAAATTGACTCTTACAGTGGTGGGTGACGTGAAGCCTGATTCTCTGCTATGATATGAAGACTGATTCTCTGCTGACATGAAGCCAGATTGTCTGTTACGGGACCTTTCTCCTCTGCCTGGGTTCTGGGCCTAAATTTATGAAAATTGACTCTTACAGTGGTGGGTGACGTGAAGCCTGATTCTCTGCTATGATATGAAGACTGATTCTCTGCTGACATGAAGCCAGATTCTCTGTTACGGGACCTCTCTCCTCTGCCTGGGTGCTGGGCCTAAATTTATGACAATGGACTGTTGCAGTGGTGGCTGACGTGAAGCCTGATTCTCTGCTATGACATGCAGACTGATTCTCTGCTGACATGAAGCCAGATCCTCTGTTACGGGACCTCTCTCCTCTGCCTGTGTGTGTGCTGGGCCTAAATATATGCCAATGGACTGTTGCAGTGGTGGCTGACGTGAAGCCTCATTCTCTGCTATGACATGCAGACTGATTCTCTGCTGACATGAAGCCAGATTCTCTGTTACGGGACCTCTCTCCTCTGCCTGTGTGTGTGCTGGGCCTAAATATATGCCAATGGACTGTTGCAGTGGTGGCTGACGTGAAGCCTCATTCTCTGCTATGACATGCAGACTGATTCTCTGCTGACATGAAGCCAGATTCTCTGTTACGGGACCTCTCTCCTCTGCCTGTGTGTGTGCTGGGCCTAAATATATGCCAATGGACTGTTGCAGTGGTGGCTGACGTGAAGCCTCATTCTCTGCTATGACATGCAGACTAATTCTCTGCTGACATGAAGACAGATTCTCTGTTACGGGACCTCCCTCCTCTGCCTGGGTGCTGGGCCTAAATATATGCCAATGGACTGTTGCAGTGGTGGCTGACGTGAAGCCTCATTCTCTGCTATGACATGCAGACTAATTCTCTGCTGACATGAAGACAGATTCTCTGTTACGGGACCTCCCTCCTCTGCCTGGGTGCTGGGCCTAAATATATGCCAATGGACTGTTGCAGTGGTGGCTGACGTGAAGCCTCATTCTCTGCTATGACATGCAGACTGATTCTCTGCTGACATGAAGACAGATTCTCTGTTACGGGACCTCTCTCCTCTGCCTGGGTGCCGGGGCCTAAATATCTGAGAATGGACTGTTCCAGTGGTGGGTGACGGGAAGCCAGATTCTCTGCTATGGAACCTCTCTCCAATTGATTTTGGTTAATTTTTATTTATTTAATTTTTATTTTAATTCATTTCCCTATCCACATTTGTTTGCAGGGGATTTACCTACATGTTGCTGCCTTTTGCAGCCCTCTAGCTCTTTCCTGGGCTGTTTTACAGCCTTTTTAGTGCCGAAAAGTTCGGGTCCCCATTGACTTCAATGGGGTTCGGGTTCGGGACGAAGTTCGGATCGGGTTCGGATCCCGAACCCGAACATTTCCGGGATGTTCGGCCGAACTTCTCGAACCCGAACATCCAGGTGTTCGCTCAACTCTAGTGAGGATGAATTTTGTAAGTTTCACCACAGATTTGGTGCTAATTTTTTTTCTCTTTCATAAAAACCTCACAGGCATTTAATCCCTCCTGGTGTGGGATTTTAGAATATAAAGATTTTATATCTATGGTAGCCAGGATAATTCCCTCTGGTAGTAGATCTATTTCAGACAGTTTTTTCAGTAGGTCACTTATGTCCTGGAGGTAGCTAGCTGTACCTCTCACAAGGAGTTTAATGACACCTTCCACCCATCCAGAAATTTTCTCAGTGAGGGTGCCCATGCATGAAATTATCGGTCCCCCTGGATTTCCAGTTTTGTAAATCTTGGGAAGCATATAAAATGTCCCTGTTCTTGGAATTTCCAGTGTAAGATTGCATGGTATGGTAGGCAGGCCGGTAATAATATTTTTAAGTTCTTTAGAGTACTCCTGTATGTTTGATTGCAGTTTTGTATAGTAGCATGTGTCAGTTACCTTGCTTCTGTCATGTAGTCACATGTGTTCATTATGACTATAGTGCCTCTTTTGTCTGCTGGTTTAATGATGATTTATTTATTGTATTCAAAGATTATATGGCACTTCTGTTGGATAAATGCCTTTTATCTGTATCCATGATGGTAGATTTTGTTATCTGTCTAAAGGATTCTATATATATATCTAGTTGGGTGTTGCATACACTTGGGGGTGTCCAGTCAGGTATCAACCACTGAGGAATTTTTTTTTCCATATTTTATTTACTGGCTAACACGGAACATATATATATATATATATATATATATACATACATATATATATATATATATATATATATATATACACACACAGTGGATATAAAAAGTCTACACACCCCTGTTAAAATGTCAGGTTTCTGTGATGTAAAAAAATGACACAAAGAGAAATCATTTCTGATTTTTTTCCACCTTTAATGTGGCCTATAAACTGCACCACTCAATTGAAAAACAAACTGAAATCTTTTAGGTGGAGGCAAAAAATAAAAATAAAAAAATTATCTGGTTGCATAAGTGTGCACACCCTCTTATAACTGGGGATGTAGCTGTTTTCAGAATTAAGCAATCACATTCAAAATCATGTTAAATAGGAGTCAGCATAAACCTGCCATCATTTAAAGTGCCTCTGATTAACCCCAAATAAAGTTCTGCTGCTCTAGTTGGTCATTTCAGAAATTTTCTTAGTTGCATGCCACAGCAAAAGCCATGGTCCACAGAGAGCTTCCAAAGCATCAGAGGGATCTCATTGTTAAAAGGTATCAATCAGAAGAAGGGTACAAAAGAATTTCCAAGGCATTAGATATACAATGGAACACAGTGAAGACAGTCATCATCAAGTGGAGAAAATATGGCACAACAGTGACATTACCAAGAACTGGACGTCCCTCCAAAATTTATGAAAAGACAAGAAGAAAACTGGTCTGGGAGGCTACCAAGAGGCCTACAGCAACATTAAATTAGCTGCAGGAATATCTGGCAAGTACTGGCTGTGTGGTACATGTGACAACAATCTCCCGTATTCTTCATATGTCTGGGCTATGGGGAAGAGTGGCAAGATGAAATTCTTACGAAGAAAAACATCCAAGCCAGGCTACAATTTGCAAAAACACATCTGAAGTCTCCCAAAAGCATGTGGGAAAAGGTGTTATAGTCTGATGAAACCAAAGTTGAACTTTTTGGCCATAATTCCAAAATATATATTTGGCGCAAAAACAACACTGCACATGACCAAAAGAACACCATACCCACAGTGAAGCATGGTGGTGACAGCATTATGCTTTGGGGCTGTTTTTCTTCAGCTGGAACTGGGGAATTAGTTAAGCTAGAGGGAATTATGAACATTTCCAAATATCAGTCAATTTTGGCACAAAACCTTCAGGTTTCTGCTAGAAAGCTGAACATAAAGAGGAACTTCATCTTTCGGCATACCAACGACCCAAAGCATACATCCAAATCAACAAAGGAATGGCTTCATCAGAAGAAGGTTTAAGTTTTGGAATGGCCTAGCCAGAGCCCAGACCTGAATCCGATTAAAAATCTGTGGGGTGATCTGAAGAGGGCTGTGCACAGGAGATGCCCTCGCAATCTGACAAATTTGGAGTGTTTTTGCAAAGAAGATTGGGCAAATCTTCCCAAGTCAAAATATGCCATGCTGATAGACTTATACCCACAAATACTGAGTGCTTTAATAAAATCCAAAGGTGCTTCAACAAAGTATTAGTTTAAGAGTGTGCACACTTATGCAATCATATTATTTTATGTTTATATTTTTTCTTCCCTCTACATAAAAGATTTCAGTCTGTTTTTCAATTGAGTTGTACAGTTTTTAGGTCACATTAAAGGTGGAAAAAGTTCTGAAATGATTTATCTTTGTCTCATTTTTTTTTACATCATAGAAACCTGACATTTTAACAGGGGTATGTAGACTTGTTATATCCACTGTGTGTGTGTGTATATATATATATATATATATATATATATATATATATACATTTTTATTTAAAAATATCTGACACAGAAGTAAGCAGCTGGAAGATCTCAGTTTACTTACATGAGCTACTGCAGTTCTGCTTATCTGGTTGATAGGAGAGGCAGCCTGCCTGTGAGCAAAATAGAACCAACAGAGATATATGGATTTAATATATAGTAATAAACATAATCCAATGTCCAAAATCATAATATATATATCATTTTATTGGTAATCAAAGTACAAACATGATTGGCACAACACAATAAGTTAAAAACATTTCAAATTCATAGAAATAGTGGTCCAAGAGCGGGAAAATCCAATAAAGTTCAAGTGCATGGATTGGTCAAAAGTTTCTAATTAGCAGAAACCCAATAAAAATGCATGTAAAAGGTTTATGTCTAATGCTAGTAATAGCCAAGGAAGTACATTCAAATTAAGAGAAATCACAGCAAGTGCAAAAGAGTAGGTCTACCAAGATAGTACAAGACAATATAAACAAAAAGTTATAATTTGTAGGATATACAGCTTACTGACCAGCAATCAGTCCCACCACAGCAAGATTAAGACCACCAATCCACACCCCGACGCTTGTTTCGCAATCTGCTTACTCAAGGGGTAGTGGCTGAGGATGTGGCTGAGGGAAGTATATACAGTTGCAAGAAAAAGTATGTGAGCCCTTTGGAATGATATGGACTTCTGCACAAATTGGTCATAAAATGTGATCTGATCTTCATCTAAGTCACAACAATAGACTGTCATGGATGAGATTTGCAGATAGCTGGAACTTATAAATAAACGAGCGACTGGCTTGATCCCAAACAAAGGAGCTATTAGGTGAGCCCTAAAAAACCCTAATAGCTCTCCCTGACTGCTATGCACATACAAGGGTCTCGATGGTAGACTATTGCATGCCCACGTACCTAAGCCTGTGTGACACCTGAAAACCCTATAATAGTGAGGGGACACGACCACCGGCTCCCTGCACTTAATACGGAGGGAGTCAGGGTCACCTAGAATCAAGCCAGCAAGCAAACACAATAAAGTAAAGGACTTATCTGAGCAAACAGCAGATGCATCCTCCACCAAAAAGTGAGGCAGTATGGAAGGGAATATAAAGGAAGACGATTATGTCTAAATAAGTGACACCTGGCAGAAGGAAAGGAAATGAGAAAGTGAGACCAAAACAAAGAACATCATACAAGAGGTAGAGAAGAACGTCTGCCAGACCTTCTCACAGAAGTGGCGGTGACATAGACAATCACAGTCTGCTTAAACTAATAACACACAAATAATTAAATGTTACCATGTTTTTATTGAACACACCATGTAAACATTCAAAGTGCAGGTGGAAAGAGTATGTGAACACTTGGATTTAATAACTGGTTGAACCTCCTTTGGCAGCAATAACTTCAACCAAACGTTTCCTCTAGTTGCAGATCAGACATGCACAACGGTCAGGAGTAATTCTTGACCATTCCTCTTTACAGAACTGTTTCAGTTCAGCAATATTATTGGGATGTCTGGTGTGAATCCCTTTCTTGACGGTCATGCCACAGCATTTCAATCGTGTTGAGGTCAGGACTCTGACTGGGCCACTTGCCCATAGCAAACAATTACAGCACAGCCTTTATTGTTTTAACCTCTTAATAATGTTAAATACTATATATTAAATCCATATAGCTCTGTTGGTTCTATGTGTTGTCACATATATGGGTTAAGTACTACTATATGGGGAAGTTTTTTGGGGATTTGCCTGTGAGCAAAGCACCCTTCATCAGATAGACGCACAAGCATTTCCAGTAGTCAGTCTCTTTGTTTCTGGCTGCGCCTCGAAAAGTGTTTAGGCTTTCAGATGCACCTACAATTTCTCACAGGAAAAAAATGTAAAAAAAAATGAAGGTTTCAAAGCAAATTAAGTACAAGTGTACAATGCTGTATTTCCTGCATGCTGTTTAAAATATTATTACTTGCTTCTCTCCAGCACCTTAAAGTACATTTTTATATCTACAGTATGACTAATCATTTATAATAGAAGCTATAATCATGTACCCAATTTATTGTGTGATCTATAGAAATAGTGCCTTATGGGCCCTACTGACCTATAGTGGGGTATGTGGGGCTTTCCTTCGAGGTTTTCATTCTTTTGAGGGCAAGAATGATGATGCATACTATGGTATTATTGATGCTATACATTACAAAAAAAAAAAAAAAAAGAGAAAATGCATGATAGAAAAATTTGCCTAGTTGCCCATAGCAAACAATTACAGCACAGCGTTTATTGTTTTAACCTCCTAATGATCAAGCCCACTTTGGCCTTAATGACATACTCTTCCCTCTTTGCATTTCACAGCCATAGATATTTTTATTTTATTTTTTTCCTTAATTGATACTAATTATTTTGGAAATTACGTTCATGTAGATACCGGTACATTGTACGTTTTTTATGTTTATTGTTGTCATTAAGAGGTTAAATAATTAGGTTGTCCAAGATTAGCCTTATTGGTAGCAGCAGGGTATTTAGAGGGTGAGTATTTTTTCCATACAATTCCCTGCTACCTGACACTTTAAAAAAATCTTGGACAACTTCCAGTAATGGAAATTGAGCTCTGATTGTGATATGACTAAGTATTTGTGGTTACTAATTTTCAGTTATTTTGTGGGATGACTCTACATAAGGACTGATTTATTGGATGTTATGGACCTTACTTAAGGTTGATTGTTATTTTATGAAATGAATGGGTGCATTTATTTAGATTTGTTGTTAATTATTGATTTTTATTGAATAGGGGCTCAATATAGCTGAAATACTGTAGTGTGAGCTAAACTGTACACCAGATTATCTGATCCCACATTTAGTATTTAGTGGCATTTTCTGGTACCAATCATCATGTTTATCATACTGGAGGTCTAGTCTTTTATTTTTATATGTATATATTTTATTGCATCTTTTGTGGGAATTTTTCTTGGTCCTATGTAATATTCCCCTTACTCCTTGCATGATGTAAGCGGGTAGCACATCTTTCTTTAGTATTCTCTAACTTTCTGCTAGTTCTTTAAACTTTCACAATCACCATTAATATTATAGTAAAACGTTCAGTTTTCACTAGACATGCTGCTAGACATATAGTATAATAGCTGTTTGTATTATTACCTTTATATAATAGGGTGTTTCTTAATGACCATATTACAATAGAAACATTCGATGAGAAAAATAATTTCCATGATCTTGGTGTAACAGGGTTATAGGGAAATCAGGACCACTCCTGTATCAGGAATTGTTTTGACAGGCTTATTGAGAGGATACTGACTATCCCTAAACCTACTATCCAAAGGAAACTATGTTGCATTTTATGAAATACTAATTTATTAATCAGTAAAAATACCTTTGTGATGACAAAACTATATAGGGAACCAAAAACTATACATGTAACACATTTCTTTTATGTACTGGGCCTCATGTTACCCTTTGGGTTACAGGGTCAACAGACTACTTATTGTTATGTGGACAAAATCATTTATTAATCTGTTCTTTCATTTTTTATGAACAACTGCTTCACCAGAGCACTAAGACAATGTACACAGGGACTTAACTAGAGGGTTAGGCAGGCTGCACCACTTCTGTTCTGTTAAGTGTTGTCCAAACAATATTACAATTGGTTTACGTAACTCACAGAGGATACCTACTAGTAATTATTCATAAGACGGAGGCCAGTAAAAAATAGAGGTAAAGTGCTTTGATTTTAATGCTTCTGTTTTCCCACTAGACTTGCATGTTACTTTGATTATTGTGTATAACCTGGCCATCTAGGGCATGCCTTATTTTACTTTTAATCTATATTAATAATTGTTGAAAGCTAATGATATTGGGATGTGGGTAACAAAGATGTCCCTTACAGATCACTACATGACTTAACCGTTTTATAACTGAATAATGAAGTCTAAAAAATTTACAGTATTTTCCCTTGTCTACCCTATTAATCAATTTTTTTTTATTGATGTCTATTTTCTATGAAACAGCTACCAAAGTAGAATATATCTATTCAATTGTATTCCTTTTTTATTAGAATAAAAGGACAGAAGTACAAAATCAGTTCTAAAAAAAAGTTGGGACACTGTCTTTTGGTGTCGCTGCAGTTGAGGGAGGTTTTTGGCTGATAGAGCACTTCTTGCGCTTAGAACTGCCTGTTACTAACAGCATCAGCTCTTAATCCAAGGGGTCAGATGAAGCTCTGACCCCGACTGTTAACCCTTTGGTTGATTAAGTTCATACTATAGCATGATCAAAGTGAACTATCCGCTACGATCTGGACAGCATGTTTCCCTGGAGACTAGGCGAGCCAGCCACATGCAGCCCATGAGGACTTATGAAGGAGCCCATGGCTGTCTCTTCTGAAAACCTGCTATTGGGACTCAATAGTGTTACCCTAAAAGCAGCATGTGTCATAGTGGCAAAGAGCATAATGTATCAGTATACAGAAGTGTACTATTAAATTACAAGCTTGAAATAAAGTTATAAAATAATAATCACATAACGGGATAAAAAAAAGTGACATATAATGTAATTATAATATACTGTAATTTGAAAAATTTTTGAAAAAAATCTCAAAAAAGCAAACATTTTAATATGCACACACTGAGTAAAAATAAAAATACACACACACAAAAGTAATAACTTGAAAATTCATTTATCATGTTATTTAGGTTGAATTTATATTTATCTCTGAACAAAGTAAAAAAATAATAATATTTATCCTGCATAAAACAAGGACTCAGAGCCATGCATATAACAACATACGACGTACACCAGGTCCTCTGTCATTTGTCTGTGTTGTATGTTTGTAAGGGGTCCATATTCCAGTTCTTGGAATCTTAATTGATAACATTAAAAGTTAGATTTTAAACACGTTGCTGCCCCCTTTAGTTTTATGTAACAACATACATTGCTCAAGAATAAAATATATATATTTTTTTTATTTCTGTGGGCAACAGACTGGTGTATATACCCTGTCATAATTCATTTGTATAATCTGCAGGGTTAGCTGTCAGTTTTATAGTATACTAGCAAAAGGATCCGGCTTTGCACAAGTATATTTCATTTCATGTTTGTGTGTGTCGTTAAAATATATTGATAGTATTCCCATAACAGTGACCTCTACAGCACTCCGCCCCTTTAACAGTGACCTCTACAGCGGTCTGCCCCCTTAACAGTAACATCCAAAGTGAAAGTCTCTTTAACAGTGACCTCCACAGTGCCCTGCCCCTTTAATGCTAGGGCTACACGACGACATGTGTCGAGCAATATTTTGTCTCAAGAAATGTTATAATGATAGGCTATGGTGTTGCACTGCGACGTGTGACATGCTGCGACTGCGACACGACAGTTGCAAAAAATCCATCCAAGATTAATTTTTCTGTTACTGTCGCGTCTTATAAAAATTGTTGCACGACATTGGTGCGACATCAATGTCGAGCAACATATGTAGCAGTGTAGTTGTGCCCTATGTGTCATGCAACTTATTGTCGCACGACACATGTCGTCGTGTAGCCCTAGCCTAAAGCTGACCTACAGCAGTGAAGAAAAATGGCTGGGTTGTTATGGAAACCTGGAGTAAAACTATGTGTATGTGGAAACTAAGGGCCTGTCAGCTTCCATTGGCTGATAAAGGATATGTGATTGTGTGTATGGCAGTTGGGATATGAAGAGAAAGACTTGCAGGCTTGTATTGGATAATGCAGGTCATTTTCTGGGAACATCTCAGGAACGGTACATCCTAGAGAGCTGTTACCACCACAAGATTTCTTTCCAGGTAGCAAGGGATCTGTATACCAAGTTTCGTTGAAATCGAAAGTCCTTCTTTATATATATAGATTTTGTTAATCTACCTGATATAAACGGTTTTACAATCCACCCAGTGACTTGATCAGATTTGGCAATTAGAACAATAAATTAAATTGCTGGGACTGATGCCCATTTCTGGTGGGAAGTTCTGTCTGCTTGAGCAGTTGGGACAATGAAGGACCATTTAAAATGCTTAAAATATAAATTCCTAAGGTGAAGATTCAGGTGGCACCATATAAGTACTGGATAAAAAAAAAAAAAAAAAAAAGCAATTTGCTTTTTTATGAAATGATGTGTCTATAAGTTATTTAAGGTCAGAAAATATACCAAAAAATTATTTTATTCCAGTAATTTCTGTTTAAAATACAGTTTTGCTTGAAGAAATCTGAGCGGCCACAGACTTTCCCAAAAACTGGGATTGGGAGGGACAGATTTTTTTTTCTTCTCATTCAAGACCTATTCTTTCTAATGAGAGAAACAGAAGTATTTTCATCTTGTGTGTTCCTGTCATTGCACAAAAGTATGCTGTGTTTAATGTAACATGTAAGTAAATTATCCTGTTAGGGCAGCAGAATGCTGGTGGTTGTAGCCATTATTAAATCCAATACACGGAGAAATTCCACTAGTTATTTTAAGTATTAGTCAGCATCTAAAATGTATGTTTTCTGTAAATGTGAGACGCCAATTATACATTCTGGATGAAGTTCTATTAGCTATAAACAAAAGGAGAGTGTTCAGGCTTGGAATACAGTGCATATTGTTTTTGGCTGAGTGCATGCAGTCAGCTTAGGTTCAGACACCAAGAGCAATTCAACACAAGTTTAATAATTAGTCCAACAGATACTGTGAGTACCTCTAAAGAGAAAGCACAGTTCATCCTATTCCCATGGCTTGTCACACTGCAAGTCAATGAGGTGCCAGAACTTTTTCACGTCAGCTTGTGAGGTAGAATATATTGTGTAAACAACTGGAGATATGGCACTGATTGTAGTACCTTATAAAAGTTGGCTTTTGTAGAATTGGACAGACTTCAGAATGCCGATGACATAGGCAAGGTGATTTTTTGGGGTTTGCTTGACATAGGCAGGCTCAGTAACAACACACAACCAACTGGAGTCAAATTTAAAACAATACCTAGAGTTGAAAGAAGAATTAAAAATCAGTTTTATGCTTCATATTTCATTCAATTTAACAGGGTTAAGATGATGATGACCTATCCTCAGGATAGATCAGTTGTTTCAGGGAGCAGCTGCGCCCTCTTGGCAGCTTTCCAGGTATAGCACCTTGCATTGTATAACGGCTGTGCTTGGTATTGCAGCTCAGCCCCATTGACTTGAATAGAGCTGAGCTGCAACTAGAACACATGACTGATGTACGGTGATGTCACATGGCCTAGGAAGGGGCTATAGCGCTCATGGAACAAATGGCCTCTTCTAACAGCTGATTGTTGGGGTCCCAGGTGTTGGACCCCTGCGGAGCTGATATTGATGACCTGTTAATAGGATAGTAATCCCGGATAACCCCTTTAATTGTTCTTCAAAATAATTTTTTTTTGCAGAATTGGTTTCTTTATTAGCTCCAGATAGATTTTAGGCAATACACTAGAAAAAGTTATACATCATCTATGTTTTCAGGCTCCATTGACTTCCATAGGGACAATAAAAACAATTTTCCAATACAAACAAATTCATCTATATAGCGCCACTAGTTTTTTGTTCTATTCTTTTCTCAGTCCATGGTGGATACACATGCTTAGTTCCATCCTTTCAATGCACCAGCCATATCTTCTTAACCCACTGAACAAAGACACACCTTGATTGAAAGAAATCTAGCAGAGCAATGTAAGCTATGAATGTGAAGATCATTGAATCTACAGTGCCTTGCAAAAGTATTCACCCCCTTGACTTTTTTCGTATTTTGTTACATTATAGCCTTAAGTTCAATGTTTTGTTGATCTGAATTTTATGTGATGGATCAGAACACAATAGTCTAAGTTGGTGAAGTGAAATGAGAAAAATATATAAATAAAACTGTTCAGAAATAGAAAACAGAAAATTGGCCTGTGCGTATATATATTCACCCCCTTTGTTAGAAAGCCCATAAAATGCTCTGATGCAACTAATTACTTTGAGAATTCACATAATTAGTGAAATGATGTCCACCTGTGTGCAATCTAAGTGTCACATGATCAGTCATTACACATACACACCTTTTTTGAAAGGCCCCAGAGGCTGCGTCCTAAAAAAACATAATTTCCAAAATGATGCCAACATAAAGTAGTTATATGGGGAATGTTAAGTAATAAATATTTTATGAGGTATCACTTTCTGTTTTAAAAGCAGAGAAATTGAAATTTAGAAAATTGCGAATTTTTCAAAATTGTTGGTAAATTTGGGATTTTTTCATAAATAAAGGTGAAATATATTTACTCAAATTTATGACTATCAGAAAGTACAATGTGTCACAAAAAACAATCTCTGAATTACTTGGATAAGTAAAGGGATTCCAAAGTTATTACCACAAAAAGTGAGATAAAAAGTGAGATACTGTAGATAACTTTGATAGTGTACAACCATGCACATGACAGTTGCCCCAACACACCCAGCTCTGCTACATCCATACACAGTGTGCTGGGGCAGCTGTCATAGGTATCAAAGTTACCTACAGTAGAAGATATATATATATATATATATATATATATATATACAGGTCCTTCTAAAAAAATTAGCATATTGTGATAAAGTTCCTTATTTTCTGTAATGTACTGATAAACATTAGACTTTCATATATTTTAGATTCATTACACACCAACTGAAGTAGTTCAAGCCTTTTATTGTTTTAATATTGATGTTTTGGCATACAGCTCATGAAAACACAAAATTCCTATCTAAAAAAATTAGCATATCAAGAAAAGGTTCTCTAAACGAGCTATTAACCTAATCATCTGAATCAACTAATTAACTCTAAACACCTGCAAAAGATTCCTGAGGCTTTTAAAAACTACCAGCCTGGTTCATTACTCAAAACCGCAATCATGGGTAAGACTGCCGACCTGACTGCTGTCCAGAAGGCCATCATTGACACCCTCAAGCAAGAGGGTAAAACACAGAAAGAAATTTCTGAACGAATAGGCTGTTCCCAGAGTGCTGTATCAAGGCACCTCAGTGGAAAGTCTGTGGGAAGGAAAAAGTGTGACAGAAAACGCTGCACAACGAGAAGAGGTGACCGGACCCTGAGGAAGATTGTGGAAAAGGACCGATTCCAGACCTTGGGGGACCTGCGGAAGCAGTGGACTGAGTCTGGAGTAGAAACATCCAGAGCCACCATGTACAGGCGTGTGCAGGAAATGGGCTACAGGTGCCGCATTCCCAAGGTCAAGCCACTTTTGAACCAGAAACAGCGGCAGAAGCCCCTGGCCTGGGCTACAGAGAAGCAGCACTGGACTGTTGCTCAGTGGTCCAAAGTACTTTTTTCGGATGAAAGCAAATTTTGCATGTCATTCGGAAATCAAGGTGCCAGAGTCTGGAGGAAGACTGGGGAGAGGGAAATACCAAAAGGCCTGAAGTCCAGTGTCAAGTACCCACAGTCTGTGATGGTCTGGGGTGCCATGTCTGCTGCTGGTGTTGGTCCACTGTGTTTTATCAAGGGCAGGGTCAATGCAGCTAGCTATCAGGAGATTTTGGAGCACTTCATGCTTCCATTTGCTGAAAAGCTTTATGGAGATGAAGATTTCATTTTTCAGCACGACCTGGCACCTGCTCACAGTGCCAAAACCACTGGTAAATGGTTTACTGACCATGGTATTACTGTGCTCAATTGGCCTGCCAACTCTCCTGACCTGAACCCCATAGAGAATCTGTGGGATATTGGGAAGAGAAAGTTGAGAGACGCAAGACCCAACACTCTGGATGAGCTTAAGGCCGCTATCGAAGCATCCTGGGCCTCCATAACACCTCAGCAGTGCCACAGGCTGATTGCCTCCATGCCACGCCGCATTGAAGCAGTCATTTCTGCAAAATGATTCCCGACCAAGTATTGAGTGCATAACTGAACATAATTATTTGAAGGTTGACTTTTTTTGTATTAAAAACACTTTTCTTTTATTGGTCGGATGAAATATGCTAATTTTTTTTTATAGGAATTTGGGGTTTTCATGAGCTGTATGCCAAAATCATCAATATTAAAACAATAAAAGCCTTGAACTACTTCAGTTGGTGTGTAATGAATCTAAAATATATGAAAGTCTAATGTTTATCAGTACATTACAGAAAATAATGAACTTTATCACAATATGCTAATTTTTTGAGAAGGACCTGTATATATATATAATTTTTTTAAGTAACTGGTAATAAACTTTTCTGAAAGACATGCTAAATGAGATTTAAATACACCAGTGTCTTGTAGCAGTCGCTTCCCCGACACTGCACATTATGTTATTCTGCGGTGGTGACCGAAGTGCCCGACCGGTTAGTCCGTCCCTGGTACTACCCTTTGTAGCTGAGGCAACTGTCTCCTGCTCCTCCTCATCATCATCCGATTTGCACTGAGAAGATGAACTGAGGGTGGTCTGGCTATCACCTATGTACTGTCTTCCCCCATTTCCACCTCGTCCACATGTAAAGCGTCCGCCTTAATTGTGAGCAGCGAGGGTGTGAGTAGACACATAAGTGGTATGGTTACACTGATAATAGCGTTATCGCAGCTCACTATCTGTGTTGATTCCTCAAAGTTGCGTAAAACATCACAGAGCTCAGACATCAATGCACACTCATCGCTTGTGAAGAGCAGAAGCTGACTGGAAAGGCGACGACCACGTTGCAGCTGGTATTCTACTACTGCCCTCTGCTGTTCACAAAGCCTGGCCAACATGTGGAATGTGGAATTCGCTCACGTCGCACAACAGTCGGTGAGCTGGCAATTGTAAGAGCTGCTGCAGCGTTGCCAGACCAGCGAAAGCTGTCGATGACTTGGGGAAATAGGAACACAAGCGGCGCACATTCACCAGTACCAAATTGGGGTAGGTTTTGAGAAACCGCTGAACCACTAGGTTGAACACGTGGGCTAGGTATGGTATGTGTGTGAGCCTGTCGAGCTCCAAAGCTGCCACCATTACGCCACTACGGCCATTATCAGACATAACAAAGGCTGGTCGTAGGTTGAGTGGCGAGAGCCACAGCTCAGTCTGGTCCCTTATCCCCTTCTGTAGCTCTGCGGCGGTTTTTCACTAGAGATGGCGTTGCGGTTCGCCCCGCGGTCGTTTTGTGGCGAACTTTGCTCGTTCGCTGTTCGCCGACCGGGCAAACATATGGCGATATTCGCGCCTGCCATATTTTTTTACATTGTGAAGAACTTTGACCCATGACACATCCATACGGTGGTACAGGACAGCCATTTGAGACGTTTCAGCACATGGACATACAGTACCCCTACCTTATAATTAAACCTGATACCCTTTTGTCAGTGTAGAGAGAGGATGCTGTATGGAGCAGGGACAGACTGTTAGGGGCACAAAACGCTAGCTAATAGGGCCACAAAAGTCCTTTTAAGGACTGATATAGATGTGACATACTGAGGGGTGTAATATACTTATAATATACTTTCTAACATAGAAAGGATATTATAGTGCGATTGTATTGTGCAGAAGTTATGTGCGGTTCTGCTGCGATACTGAAGCCACACAGAGTGCCAAACGCTATGGGAACAAATAATTTCTACTGGTGTGATTTACCAGTTGCCCCCCACAAAAACTGATTGAAGCAGGGGTGTTATATACCAATAATATACTTTCTATATAGTGCATTTGGGTAGTGCAGCATTTGTTTGCAGTTTTGCTGCGTTACCACATCTACACAGAGTGACAAACGCTATTGAAACCAATAATTTCTACTGGTATGATTTACCAGTTTCCTCCCAAAAAAACTGATTGAATCCGTGGTGTAATATACCAATAATATACTTTCTATATAGTGCATTTAGGTAGTGCAGCATTTGTTTGCGGTTTTTGCTGCGTTACCGCATCTACACAGAGTGACAAACACTATTGGAACCAATAATTTCTACTGGTGTGGTTTACCAGTTGCCCCCCCAAAAAAAATTGATTGAAGCAGGAGTGTTATATACTAGTAATATACTTTCTATATAGTGTATAATTTGTCTGCGGTTTTGCTGCGTTACCGCATCTACACAGAGTGAAAAACACTATTTGAATAAATAATTTCCACTGGTGTGATTTAACAGTTGCCCCCCAAAAAATTTGATCGAAGCAGGGGTGTTATATACCAAAAATATACTTTCTGTATAGTGCATTTAGGTAGTGCAGCATTTGTTTGCGGTTTTGCTGCGTTACTGCATCTACACAGAGTGACAAACGCTATTGGAACCAATATTTTCTGCTGGTGTGATTTACCAGTTGCCCCCCCCAAAAAAATTGATTGAAGCAGGGGTGTTATATACCAATAATATACTTTCTTTATAGTGCATTAAGGTAGTGCAGCATTTGTCTGTGGTTTTGCTGCGTTATCGCATCTACACAGAGTGAAAAACACTATTTGAAGAAATAATTTCTACTGGTGTGATATACAAGTTCCCTGATTGAGGCAGGGGTGTGATATACCTTCTTCCACAAATACTGCTCTTCTATAGGGTCTTTTGTTACATGGTTATTTTGAAAATGTCATGCAGACGAAGAGGCAGGCCATTTCACAGGTGTGGTAGGGGTCGGGAAGGTGCACCAGGCAAGAGCCTAAGTGGGAAGTTGCAGAAGGTGCGAGCGATGACCCACCAGACTTGGTTGAGTGGCTCACTCAACCTTCCATTTCTGCACCCTCCTCATCCTCTCTATCTGCACCCTCTTCACTTTCTGCTGTGTGCACCCTCAAAGACACCACCACAACCACCACCACCATAGCCCCTCTGCTCGAGTCAGAGGAATAATTTTCCTATCCATTACAAGACCTTACCGATGCACAGCCATTATTGGCATCGGATTAGGAAGAGGAGGTATCAATGGTCGCCACCCAGCAGCCTGACAACAGTACCCAGATCAGCCCAAGGAGGGTTGTCCCCGCTGTTGCTGCCTACTCTGAGATGTCTAGTGTCAGTGGTGGTAAAGGTGACAAATCTGTTGATGACGTGTCGATGGACGTCACGTGGATGCACACAAGAGGAAGAGGAAGGGAGTTCAGAGGGAGAGAGGGAGCAGCAGATAGTGAGGAGGAGGAGGAGGAGGAGAAGCAGGCAGCCCAACACTCACCTAGGGACGACCACCTTAAGAAGGCACCTGGCCTCCCATTATGAGCTCAGTGCGAGCAACACCGTCAGAACCTACAAAGCCACACTCCCAGCGCTCCCCGTCCTGCCTCTTCTCCTCTCTTCTCCCAGTTCTCCACTCCACCTCCCATCGTGCTGTTGTTGCGTTCAACTGGCAAAAGGCAGGCTTCCTTCCCCCAATGTTTGAGCGAAAAAAGATGATGACGTGGGATAAACAGCTTGCCCAACGGCTGACTGCTGGCTTGTCAAAACTGCTAGCCCGCAAACTACTGCCATATAAGCTGGTGGACTCGGAGGCCTTTTGAAAATTTGTGGCCATTGTAACACCGCAATGGAAGGTCCCTGGATGGACATTTTTCTCCCAGAAGGACCTCCCAGAGCTATATGGCCATGTTCAGTGGCAAGTGAATGTATCTCTGGCACACAGTGTCGGTGGCAAGATACATCTGACCACAGACATGTGGTCTAGCAAACACGGGCAGAGAAGGTACATAACTTTTACTGCCCACTGGGTGAACCTTCTGACGACCGTCAATCATGCAACTGTTGCACCCGTGTAGATTTGGTGTTACTGCCACGCATTGGATGCAAACCTGCCGCTTCTTCTCCTCCCCCTACTCTATCCTCCCTCTCCTCCTCGACTGACTTCTCATTTTCCACTGCTACCGTCTCTTCCTCTGCGTCCACAAGCTCCCCAGAACCTATTTGACATGCCAGGTGAGACATTGCCATGCAGTGCTGCGTCTGTTGTGCCAGGAAGCCAAGAGCTATACCGGTCCTGCACTCCTTTGAGCTTCGCGGTCACAGGCCGATCAGTGGCTAACCCCGCTCAATTTGACAGTTGGTAAAGTGGTGTGCGACAACGGTGCCAATCTGCTGAGCACGCTGAAACAGGGCAAAATGACACACGTGCCGTACATGACACACATCCTGAACTTAATCGCACAGTGATTCGTTGCCAAATACCCCAGGGTCCAGGACGTCTTGCAGTAGGCCAGGAAAATCTGGCCATTTTAGAAGATCTTACATGGCCATGGCTCGCCTTGCTGACATTCAGTAGCGACACCACCTGCCCGTCAGACGTCTGATTTGTGACTGCCTGACACAATGGAACTCCACCTTGTATATGCTCGATAGGCATTTCCACTCACGGAGAAACAGTTGCGGGTACCAATCCAACAGCACATGCAAGAAGAGGGCGGTTTAAAGATGTGTTGGTGACTTCGGATATGAGATCATTCTTGCAGCCAACCCATCGACAGCTGTCCTCCAGATCCAGCCTCAGGGAACACCTAGACAGACAGGTGTTCGACTACATCGGGTTAACAGCCGATGTGGACACTCTGAGAAGCAATGAACCCCTGGACTACTGGGTGTGCAGGCTAGACCTGTGATCAGAGCTGATACAATTTGCCATGGTACTGTTGGTTTGCCCCTCGTCCAGTGTCCTGTCCGAAAGGACGTTCAGCGCAGCAGGGGGGATTGTGACCGATAAGCGCACTCGCCTAGCTCACGACAGTGTGGACTACCTTACATTTCAAAAAATTCATGAGGCATGGATCTCAGAGGAATTCAACACATGTGACGAGTTGACCACGTTTGGTTGAATTTCCTCATGACAGCCTACAAATATCCACCACCACCCAGAGAAAATCATGGTCCCTGTCTAAGGTAAATACAGCAGCATAAAAGGCCTTTTATCTCCGTTGAATGCCTAATTTTTGGGGCCTGTACTGGCCGACAGTTACATATTTATCCTGTGACCGCCTAATGTACCTCCAGCCACAGAATCCAAAGTTCTTTGCTGTCAGGTGAATGCCTATTGGCTAATTTTTGAGGCCTGTATGTCACGGCTGAGGATGGGGGAAATCCTCAGCCGTGCGATGACGGTGGATGTCCGGTCGCTACTTGGCCAGGACCACAGAATTAGGGAGCAGGTCACCTCTTATTGCGTCCCTAACGCTGACCCTGACTCCTGTCAGTATGAGCCGACCTTGATGGTAGGAGGGCTCATACGCTGGAACCTTATAGTCCCTACAAGCCCTCAAGTCGGCCCTGAACTAGAGAACCGAGTAAGACAACCCACTCCTCCTAGACACGGAGGAGCAGGAGTCTCACTGGCCAAGCAGCATGAAGAAGGGAACATCAACAGGCCTATGGATATGGCAGGTGCTGCACTAGTTCCAGCCACCTGCCACAGCCTTGCTGACTGGGTCCGTGTGCAGGCAAGCTAGAGTCCACAAACAATACAAATATAACTCAGCACACACACATCCACACACAGGAACCCAGATCCATAGCTGCACAGAATAGTAAAGGAAAACATAAACTGAACATCACACAAACTTAAACCTATGACCGGAAGGGTGGCCCTTACAAGAAGGAGGAAATCACAGGAGGCTGCTACAGCAAAGCATGACTGAAGCAACCTACTGAGCCATGGTAATGTGAGAGGCTTTATAGGCCTAAGAGGCCACACCCAAGGGTCAGACACAACCAGTGACTCACACACACACTGGGAAGGGAGTTAACCCTTCCAGCACCAGAGAAGGGAAAACACCACTTAAAAGGGGAGTGCACACAATACATAAAACACAGTGTACACCATACACACACACCTAACATAAAGGAAGTCAGGTGAGACCGCATGCCAAAGCAGCAAGCTGCCTAGCACCGCTCAGGCTGCTCCGCTGACAATAAGAGAACAGAACTAGTTGCCCGCGGCAACCACAAGTGAGGCCACAAACAGCGACCCTCACCTGTGGTTGAACACACAAACTAAACCGCAGGCAACCGCATGTGGTAAGGAGTCACGGACATAGCCATGGCCGTGACACTGTACTGGCCTACAGTTACATTTTTATCCTGTGACCGCCTAATGTACCTCCAGTCACAGAATCTAAAGTTCTTTGCTGTCAGGTGAATGCCTATTGCCTAATTTTGGGGCCTGTACTGGCCCACAGTTACATTTTTATCCTGTGAACGCCTAATATACCTCCAGCCACAGAATCCAAAGTTCTTTGCTGTTAGGTCAATGCTTATTGCGTACTTTTTGGGGCCTGTACTGGCCGACTGTTACATTTTTATCCTGTCACCGCCTAATGTACATCCAGCCACAGAATCCAAAGTTCTTTGCTGTCAGGTGAATGCCTATTGGCTTATTTTTGGGGCCTGTACTGGCCGACAGTTAAATTTATTTATCTCTAGCCACATAATCGCACCCTTGTCTCACTCCTCTGCCTCTCATTATTTTGGCATATGAACCGCATTCACCATAAGGACCTTCTAATGTCACAGGGTCATGTGACTGTGCCCCCACCCTGTACTGTGCCCCTTTATACCCTGCATTGTGCCCTCTTACCACATCCTATGCAGTGCCCCTAGTAATTCCTTGTACTATGCCCTCTTATACTCTTTTATCCGGTCACGGTATGGCGGTGTTATCCGGTCACTGTACAGAGGTGTTATCCAGTCAATATATGGCAGTGGTATCAAATATCTGGATGGCCATAACTGTATCCCTTTCCCTGCCCACGCCATCCTTTTTTAGACCTGGCATGAGCAGGAAAAATATGCAAATTGTGGTGCTTAATACCTTTGCGCCACAATCTGTGTCAGAAATACGCCTAACATGACTTATTTCTATATAATAAATGACCACCTAATTGTATTATTATTCGCGGGTAGGACTAATATTTTTATATTATATAGATTCTAGTGTATTATACTGTGCCCTGTATTGCCCAGTAGAAAATTATCCTTAGGAAACACAGTCCTCATCCTTGACCACCAGGACCAGATAGCGCTCTGTCAGTACATGGTGGCCTCCCTTCTCCGCCACGCTGCTCAGCTATGTACTGGTGCCTATTCTGACACTAGGGCTGGGTTCACATCCAATTTTTGCCATCCATTTAATGCATACCAAAATTGTATGCGTTAACAGATGCCTCAGACTGATGCCGTATAGTTTCGTCCGTTCACCATACAGTTCCATGGTAGAAAAAAAATTACGTTAACGTATGCATTTTTTATGGACTTATTTTTGAGAGTTTTGCTTTAAGAAGGATAAAAATGGCCCCTGATTAAAAAACATATTTTTTGTGGGAATTTTTGCCAATGATCTCCCTCTGGTATATCACTGTCCAATAATAAATATATATTTTCCATAATTTATCCACACTTTGCCTATAAACGTTGTTTGCAGTGAATTGTCACATCTGCGCTGCAAGCGTGTGTGTGTGTGTCAGGGCCAGATATTGGGAAAGATATTACTGACAACAAATATATATTTTCCATAATTTATCCACACTTTGCCTATTAACGGTGTCTACAGTGAATTGTCACATCTGTGCTGCAAGCGCGTTTGCGTGTGTCAGGGCCAGATATTGGGAAAAATATTACTGACAACAAATATATATTTTCCATAATTTATCCACACTTTGCCTATAAACTGTCCCTTATAAAATATAAAATTTTATATGAAAAAGGAGAGCTTTAAGGGACGGGGAAGTGGCAATGAGGCTGATGGTGCACGCAGAGGCCGTGGCCCTGGGCGCGGTTAAACTGTGCCTGCTGCCAGAGCACAAGAAAAACAATCATCCAAGATACGGCACCTAGCTTCATGTCCCAGTTTGCAGGGCGGCACAGGACACCACTCTTGAAGTCAGCCCAGTGCGAGCAGGTGGTCGGTTGGATTGCAGCAGATGGTGCTTCCAGTTGGTTAAACACCACCAAGTCCAGTGTCAGTAGCCAGGAGTCTGGTGCACACAATTCTCACCCTGATCCTCCTTCCTCCCACCATTTACAGTCTGGCCAAACAAGTGATCACACACTCGAATATTCCGAGGACCTCTTTGCATTGCTATTAATTGATTTGGCCCTCCCGCCAAGCACGCTTGAAGAGGGACCTGAGCTCTTGTGCCCCGATTCACAACCTTTTGAGCATCCAGAGTCACAAGACCATGATGCTGGGGAACAGCAATTAGTGTGTAATGAGGTGGATGATGATGAGACACAGTTTTCAATGACTCAACCGCAATTACTGTCTCAAGAGCTTGAGGAAGAGAATGACACACAGTTGTCAATCACTGAGGTTGCGGTTAGGTCAGCAAATCAGGAGGACGAATTGAGTGAGGAAGTGGAATAGGAGGTGCTGGACAATGAGGTTACTGACCCAACCTAGGAAGGTGGCAACAAGCTGAGCGAGGAGAGCAGTACATATGGGGAGGCAGTGGGGTGGCAAAAGGTAGGAGGCGGGCACCACCGAACAGGCCCGCAAATGTTCCACGGAGCACATCCTTTTGTAAATCTCCCTTGCCAAGAGGTAGGTGTTTGGCAGTATGGCGCTTTTTTGAGGAAAGTGCGGACGACAAAAGAACAGTAGTTTGCAACCTGTGCCACCCTAATAGGTGGGCCGAATGCCTGGGTCCACAATCTGTGTCTGCAGGTCACACCACTGCCTCCTCTTCCCCTGTGTTACAGTCTCCTAAACTGAACAATCATTCCTATTACTGGTCACCATGTTAGGCACATAAAAGAACATTGAAAGTTAATAGGGAAGCTATCCAAATGGATCGTGGACGTCAAGGTGACGTGCGATTAGGCAGAAGTTATCTAGAGTCAACAAAGCTGCAGTAGGGCCTTTCCTGTATAAGGTTTCCTTATTAGAGTTGAGCGGACACCTGGATGTTCAGGTTCGGCAGGTTTGGCCGAACTTGAAAAAAAAATTCGGGTTCGGGACCCGAACTTGACCCGAACTTGACCCCGAACCCGAACCCCATTGAAGTCAATGGAGACCTAAACTTTTGAGCACTAAAATGGCAGTAAAAATGTCATGGAACTAGTTAGAGGGCTGCAAAAGGCAGCACAATGTGCTTAAGAGCATGGCAAATGCTCTGCAAACCAATGTGGATAGGGAAATTAATAAAAAAAACATAAAAGACCTTAAAAAAATAAAAATTAGGAATGATGTAGGAGGAAGAGGTTGAGGAGGCGGTGAATGGGTGGTTGTGGCTCTGTAGGCTCACGTGGCGGTCTAGGTGGAAGCGGCGGCGAAGGAGGAATAGGTAGCAAACACAGATGTGTGTGTTATTTTGCATTTTTACATAGGGGTATCCCCCAAAATATTGGGACATATAAAAATAAAAAAAGGAATAAGTGCACTTGAGTACAAGGATGGATGGTTGAGGCTGTTAGAACTGTCTATTCTGCACAAGGTACCAGACAAGTCTTGTGGGATCCAGGCCTGGTTCATTTTAATCAACGTGAACTTGTCCACATTGACTGTGGACAGGCGGCTGCGTCTGTCTGTAATGACGCCTCCTGCCGTGCTAAATACACGTTCAGAGAGTACACTGGCTGCAGGGCAGGCCAGCACCTCCAAGGCATACAGGGCAAGCTCTGGCCATGTGGACAATTTGGAGACCCAGAAGTTGAATGGGGCAGAACTATCAGTCAGTACGTTTAGGCATGTGCACAGGTACTGTTCCACCATGTTGTTAAAATGCTGCCTCCTGCTAACATGCTCCATATCAACAGTTGGGGCCGGGTGTTGCGGTGAGGTGACAAAGCTTTTCCACATGTCGGCCATGCTAACCCTGCCTTCTGAGGTGCTGGCACTGACACAGCTGCGTTTACGACCACTTCCTCCTCCCCTGCCTTCGCCTTGTGCTTCCACTTGTCCCCCGGCGTCAGTCGGGAATGCTCTCAGAAGCGTGTCTACCAACCTGCGCCTGTAGTCGCGCATCTTCCGATCACGCTCCAGTGAGGGAATTAAGGACGGCACATTGTCTTTGTAACGGGGATCCAGCAGGGTGGCCACCCAGTAGTCAGCACACGTTAAATGTGGGCAACTCTGCTGTCATTGCGCAGGCACTGCAGCATGTAGTCGCTCATGTGTGCCAGGCTGCCCAAAGGTAAGGAGAAGCTGTCCTCTGTGGGAGGCGTATCATCTGCGTCCTCCGTATCCCCCCAGCCACGCACCAGTGATGGGCCCGAGCTGCGTTGGATGCCACCCCGCTGTGAACATGCTTCATCCCCATCCCCATCCTCCCCTGACTAGCCAAATTTGTACCTGGCCTCTGCTGTTGCAAAAATCCTCTTTGTGAGACACTTCTAAAAGACTGGCCTGAAAGTGTTAGAGATGACCCCTCTTCCTCCTCGTCGTCCTGGGCCACATCCTCTTCCATTATCGTCCTAAGTGCTCTCTCAAGGAGACATAAAAGTGGTATTGTAACGCTGATAACGGCGTCATCGCCACTGGCCATGTTGGTGGAGTACTCGAAACAGCGCAACAGGGAACACAGGTCTTGCATGGAGGCCCACAGTGCGACTCATCCGTGCGTGCTGCAGCTGAAACTCCACTATGGCTTGCTGCTGCTCGCACAGTCTCTCCAGCATGTGCAAGGTGGAGTTCCACCTGGTGGGCACTTCGCATATGAGGCGGTGAGCGGGAAGGCCGAAGTTACGCTGTAGAGCAGACAGCAGACAAATTCAGCACATGCGCCAGGCAAGGGATGCGCGTCAAACCGGCTAGTCCCAGAGCTGCAACGAGATTTCGGCCATTATCGCACACCACCAGGCCGGGCTTGAGGCTCACTGGCAGCAACCACTCGCCGGTCTGTTGTTCTATACCCCGCCACAACTCCTGCGCGGTGTGGGGCCTGTCCCCCAAACACATCAGTTTCAGAATGGCCTGCTGACGGTAACCCCTGGCTGTGCTGAAGTTGGTGGTAAAGGTCTGTCGCTGACCGGATGAGGAGGTGGAAGAATAGGAGGAGAAAGCCGAGTAGGAAGAGGAGGCAACAGGAGGCAAAGAATGATGCCCTGCGATCCTTGGCGGCGGAAGGACGTGCGCCAAACAGCTCACCGCCTGGGGCCCAGCCGCCACTACAGGGAGTGCAGAATCATTAGGCAAATTAGTATTTTGACCACATCATCCTCTTTATGCATGTTGTCTTACTCCAAGCTGTATAGGCTCGAAAGCCTACTACAAATTAAGCATATTAGGTGATGTGCATCTCTGTAATGAGAAGGGGTGTGGTCTAATGACATCAACACCCTATATCGGGTGTGCATAATTATTAGGCAACTTCCTTTCCTTTGGCAAAATGGGTCAAAAGAAGGACTAGTGAGATATCTTGCAGAGGGATGCAGCACTCTTAAAATTGCAAAGCTTCTGAAGCGTGATCATCGAACAATCAAGTGTTTCATTCAAAATAGTCAACAGGGTCGCAAGAAGCGTGTGGAAAAACCAAGGCGCAAAATAACTGCCCGTGAACTGAGAAAAGTCAAGCGTGCAGCTGCCAAGATGCCACTTGCCACCAGTTTGGCCATATTTCAGAGCTGCAACATCACTGGAGTGCCCAAAAGCACAAGGTGTGCAATACTCAGAGACATGGCCAAGGTAAGAAAGGCTGAAAGACGACCACCACTGAACAAGACACACAAGCTGAAACGTCAAGACTGGGCCAAGAAATATCTCAAGACTGATTTTTCTAAGGTTTTATGGACTGATGAAATGAGAGTGAGTCTTGATGGGCCAGATGGATGGGCCAGTGGCTGGATTGGTAAAGGGCAGAGAGCTCCAGTCCAACTCAGACGCCAGCAAGGTGGAGGTGGAGTACTGGTTTGGGCTGGTATCATCAAAGATGAGCTTGTGGGGCCTTTTCGGGTTGAGGATGGAGTCAAGCTCAACTCCCAGTCCTACTGCCAGTTTCTGGAAGACACCTTCTTCAAGCAGTGGTACAGGAAGAAGTCTGCATCCTTCAAGAAAAACATAATTTTCATGCAGGACAATGCTCCATCACACACGTCCAAGTACTCCACAGCGTGGCTGGCAAGAAAGGGTATAAAAGAAGAAAATCTAATGACATGGCCTCCTTGTTCACCTGATCTGAACCCCATTGAGAACCTGTGGTCCATCATCAAATGTGAGATTTACAAGGAGGGAAAACAGTACACCTCTCTGAACAGTGTCTGGGAGGCTGTGGTTGCTGCTGCACGCAATGTTGATGGTGAACAGATCAAAACACTGACAGAATCCATGGATGGCAGGCTTTTGAGTGTCCTTGCAAAGAAAGGTGGCTATATTGGTCACTGATTTGTTTTTGTTTTGTTTTTGAATGTCAGAAATGTATATTTGTGAATGTTGAGATGTTATATTGGTTTCACTGGTAAAAATAAATAATTGAAATGGGTATATATTTGTTTTTTGTTAAGTTGCCTAATAATTATGCACAGTAATAGTCACCTGCACACACAGATATCCCCCTAAAATAGCTAAAACTAAAAACAAACTAAAAACTACTTCCAAAAATATTCAGCTTTGATATTAATGAGTTTTTTGGGTTCATTGAGAAAATGGTTGTTGTTCAATAATAAAATTAATCCTCAAAAATACAACTTGCCTAATAATTCTGCACTCCCTGTACATTTACCCAGTGTGCAGATAGGGAGATATAGTGTCCCTGGCCATGCTTACTGGTCCATGTATCTGTGGTTAGGTGGACCTTTCCACAGATGGCGTTGCGCAGTGCACACTTGATTTTATCCGATACTTGGTTGTGCAGGGAGGGCACGGCTCTCCTGGAGAAATAGTGGCGGCTGGGAACGACGTACTGTGGGACAGCAAGCAACATGAGCTGTTTGAAGCTGTCCATCTCCACCAGCCTGGATGACAGCATTTCAAAGGCCAGTAGTTTAGAAATGCTGGCATTCAGGGCCAGGGATCGAGGGTGGCTAGGTGGTAATTTACGCTTTCTCTCAAAAGTTTGTGAGATGGAGAGCTGAACGTTTCCATGTGACATGGTGAAGATGCTTGGTGACAGAGGTGGTGTTGTTGGTGGCACATCCTCTGTTTGCTGGGCGGCAGGTGCCAACGTTACTCCAGAGGCGGAGGAAGAGGCCGAGGCAGCAGCAGAAGAGGGAGCAGGAGGGGCCTGAGCCCTTTCTTGGTTTTGAAGGTGCTTACTCCACTGCAGCCCGTGTCTCGCATGTAGATGCCTGGTCATGCAGGTTGTGCTAAGGTTTAGAACGTTAATGCCTCGCTTCATGCTCTGATGGCACAGCGTGCAAACCACTCGGGTCTTGTCGTCAGCACATTGTGTGAAGAAGTGCCATGCCAGGGAACTTCTTGAAGCTGCCTTTGGTGTGCTCGGCTCCTGGTGACGGTGGCCAGTAGCAGGCGAACTGTTTTGGCGACAGCTGCTCTGCTTAATGGTTTTGCTAGTTCACCACTGAGCTCTTTTAATAGCTTTGGGTGTATCCCATCAGGCCCCTGTGACTTATTTGTATTAATTTTAGACAGCTGACTTAGAACCTCTTCCTCTGTAAAGACACATGCATCAAAAGATTAATTAGTCTTCTTTTCTAACTGAGGTCCTTTTCCTTCATTTTCCTTTGTAAAAACTGAACAGAAGTATTCATTGAGGCAGTTAGCTAGTTCTTTATCTTCTTCCATATACCTTCCTTCTTTTGTTTTAAATTTGGTAATTCCTTGTTTTAGTTTCCGTTTTTCATTTATGTATCTGAAGAATGCCTTATCGCCTTTTTTCCCTGACTGAGCTAATTTTTCTTCTGCCTGTGCTTTAGAAGCTCTTATAACTTGTTTGGCCTCTCTCTGCCTAATCTTATAAATTTGCCTGTCATCCTCATTTTGTTTTGTTTTTTATAATTCCTAAATGCTATCTTTTTGTTTTTAATGATTTTGGCCACTTCTGCTGAGTACCACAGTGGTCTCTTCCTTTTTTTGCTTTTACTGACAAGCCTAATGCAATTTTCTGTTGCCTTCAATAGTGCCACTTTAAGTAGTCCCATTTCTCCTGGACTCCAATGAAACTGTTCCAATCTGATAGGGACTCGTATACCACTAATCTAATTTTAGAAAAGTCAGTTTTTCTAAAATCTAAAACTTTTGTTTTTGTGTGGTGTGACTCTGTCACTGTACTTATAGTAAACCACACTGACTGGTGATCACTAGATCCCAAGCTTTCCCCTACAGTACCAAATTCCCATTTGTGAGTACTAAATCTAAAATGGCCTCCTTCCGGGTTGGCTCTTCAACTACTTACTGTAGAGATAATCCCAGTAGGGAATTTAGAATATTTGTACTCCTGGCAGAACTAGCTATTTTGGTTTTCCTGTTTACATCAGGAAGATTAAAGTCTCCCACAATGATAACTTCCTCCTTCAAGGTCATTTTAGCTATTTCCTCAACTAGTAGATCATTTAATTCTTTGACTTGGCTAGGTGGTCTATATATCACACCTACACAAGTAATCTTATGATTATCAAGCTGCAAGGTAACCCAAACTGACTCTAAATTGTTCTCGCTAACTTGTATCAAATTAGATTTCATGCTATCTTTCACATACAGGGCCACCCCTCCTCCTTTCTTGCCTTCTCTGTCTTTCCTGTATAGAGAGAAACCTGGTATATCCCAGTCATTACTCCCATTGAACCACGTCTCAGTAGCAGCCACTACATCTATATTCTCAGATGCCATTATAGCCTCAAGTTCATTGATCTTATTCCCTAAACTGCGAGCATTTGTAGACAAGAATCTGAGCTTGTCATTTCTTAACCTTTGTGCTACTGGCCTCTTCTGGCATTGTTCCGGAGGGCAATCGGACTGCTGGATTATCCCTCTTTTGCCCCCCTTTCCTAGTTTAAATGCTCCTTAGCAAATACTTGGAACTGTTCACCAAGGACATTCGTTCCCTTGAGAGAAAGATGCAAACCATCTTTCTTGTACAGTTCTTTTCCATTCCAGCAAGAGCTAACATGAGACACAAAGCCAAACCCTTGGTTCAGACACCATTCACCAAGCCATACATTGAATTCCTTAATGTGCATCTTCCTGTCATGCTGAAGGTTATGCACAGGCAAAACTGCAGAGAATGAAACAGTTGATGCAACCTCCCGTATATCCTTTCCAAGAGTGTGAAAAGCTTCTTTCACCTTTGAAACCTCATTGCAAGTCAGACCATTTGTCCCAAGATGGACAATAACATCCACCTCCCTTTCCTGCTTTGCTTGCCTAACAATATTAAGGATCCGTCGTGTATCCCTGCTAGCTTATGATGGAATCTCCCACCAACAGCTGCTTACTATCAGTCCTCACCTTGTCCTTTTTGTCTTTGGCTGCAGTCTTGCATACTTTAGGCATGGGAGATGATTGTTTCTCACCCACTGTGCTTGAGCCATCCTCCATGTTGCTCTTGAAATCTAAAAGTGCTGCAAATGAATTATGTAGAGCCACAGACTGTGGGACATGTCTTCTATCCACCGTGTCTGAGTATCCACCAGAGACACCACTGAAGTTCTCTTTTGAAACACAGTGTCTGAGTATCCACCAGAAACACCACTGAAGTTCTCTTTTGAAACACAGTGTCTGAGTATCCACCAGAAACACCACTGAAGTTCTCTTTTGAAACACAGTGTCTGAGTATCCACCAGAAACACCACTGAAGTTCTCTTTTGAAACACAGTGTCTGAGTATCCACCAGAAACACTACTGAAGTTCTCTTTTGAAACACAGTGTCTGAGTATACACCAGAAACACTACTGAAGTTCTGCTGGAAAAGCTCTGATTTAGACAAAGTTAGTCTCCTGAATATCTCCAATGCACTTAAAAAATCAGCACTTGCCAAAGCAGCAAGCTAATGTTTTTGAGAGTCACAATCAGGCCATCAATCATAATTTTTATAGGGTGTGTATGATGCCCTCCTTTATGTGTAACTAAGGGTGTATCGGAGTGCCTCTTCCTTGTAATTTTAGGCAGCACTTGCACTTTATATACAAGTAAATATTCAGGAAAGAATGTGTTTTGTGTTCTATCAAATTTTCTCCTAAAATCGATTCCCCCCCTTAGTTTTGTGCATATTATGATCATTAAGTAAAAGTGGCGTACAATTTGGACAACATAGTTGCCAGCAGCGATCAGCGAGTCCAGGATGCATCCATACATCCTGCCCAAGCTGTTACAGAACCATTTTGGTGGTGCTGCCAGCAATTTCTGACATTTTCTTATGAATCAGGCACAGGCACCCTTCCTTCTTCAGAGCAGAGGATACCTGGTTTAATGCTCTGGCTCTCCCATTGACTTCCATTATACTCAGGTGCTAGTTCGAACACCCAAATATCATGATGTGTTCGGCTGGAGCCCCCGAGCACTACGGTGCTCGATCAACACTATTTGACATGTATTTGTACTGGCCTACAGTAAAATTGTTATCCAATGACCGTCTAATATACCTCCAGCCACATAATCACTTGATCTTTTACTGTACAGTGAATGCCTAATGTTTGGGCCCTGAACTCCACTGGCCTGCAGTAAAATTGTTATTTAATGGCCGTCTAATATACCTCCAGCCACATAATCACTTAATCTTTTCTGTACGTTGAATGCCTAATGTTTGGGGCCTGTACTGGCCTGCAGTAAAATTGTTATCCAATGACCGCCTAATATACCTCCAGCAACATAATCACTTGATCTTTTCCGTCCGGTGAATGCCTAATGTTTGGGGCCTGTACTCCACTGGCCTGCAGAAAAATTGTTATCCAATGAACGTCTTATATACTTCCAGCCACATAATCACTTGATCTTTTCTATACGTTGAATGCATAATTTTTGGGGCCTATAATCTATCTGGCCAATAGTAAAATTACTATACGGTGACCGCCTAATGTACCTCCAGCTACATAGTCACTTGTTCTGTACTGTACGGGGAATGCCTAATGTTTGGTGCCTGTACTCTACTGGCCTAGAGTAAAATTGACATCCATTGACCGTCTAATATATCTCCATCCACATAATCACATGTTATTTTCTGTACTCCACTGGCCTGCAGCAAAATTTATTTTTAATGACCGTCTAATATACCTCCAGCCACATAATCATTTGATCTTTTCTGTCCGGTGAATGCATAATGTTTGGGGCCTATACTCCACTGGCCTGTAGTAAAATTGATATCCAATGACCATCTAATATACCTCCAGCCACATAATCACTTGATGTTTTCTGTCCGGTGAATGCCTAATGTTTGGGCCCTTTACTCCACTGGCCTGCAGTTAAATTGTTATCCATTGACCCTGTAATATACCTCCAGCCACATAATCGCATATTTTTTTCTGTACTCCACTGGTCTGCAGTAAAATTGATATTCAATGACCGTCTAATATATCTCTAGCCACATAATCATTTGATGTTTTCTGTGTGGTGAATGCCTAATGTTTAGGCCCTTTACTCCACTGGCCTGCAGTTAAATTGTTATCCATTGACCCTGTAATATACCTCCAGCCACATAATCGCATATTTTTTTTTCTGTACTCCACTGGTCTGCAGTAAAATTGATATTCAATGACCGTCTAATATATCTCTAGCCACATAATCATTTGATGTTTTCTGTGTGGTGAATGCCTAATGTTTGGGCCCTTCACTCCACTGGTCTGCAGTAAAATTGTTATCCATTGGCCGTCTAATATACCTCCAGCCACATAATCAAATGTTCTTTTCTGTACTCCACTAGTCTGCAGTAAAATTGATATCCATTGACCGTCTAATATACCTCCAGCCACATAATCACTTTATCTTTTCTGTACGGTCAATGTCTAATGTTTGAGCCCTGTACTCCACCCGCCTGCAGAAAAATTTATATCCATTGACCGTCTAATATACCTCCAGCCACATAATCACTTTATCTTTCCTGTCCAGTGAATGCCTACTGTTTGGGGCCTGTACCCCACTGGCCTGCCAAAAAATGTATATCCAATGACCGTGTAATATACCTCCAGCCACATAATTACTTGATCTTTTCTTTCCAGTGAATGCATAGTTTTTGGGGCCTATAATCTAACTGGCTAACAGTAAAATTGCTATACGGGGACCGCCTAATGTACCTCCAGCCACATAATCACTTATTATTTTCTGTACGTTGAATGCCTAATGTTTGGGTCCTGTACTCCACTGGCCTGCAGTAAAATTGTTATCCAATGATTGCCTAATATACCTCCAGCCACATAATCACTTAATGTTTTCTGTCCGGTGAATGCCTAATGTTTGGGGCCTGTACTTCATTGGCCTGCAGTAAAATTGATATTCATTGACGGTCTAATATACCTCTAGCCACATAATGACTTGATCTTTTCTGTCTGGTGAATGCCTAATGTTTGGGGCCTGTACTTTATTGGCCTACAGTAAAATTGATATCCATTGCCCGTCTAAAATACCTCCAGCCGCATAATCACTTGTTCTTTTCTGTATGGTGTATGCCTAATATTTGGGTCCTGTACTCCACTGGCCTGCAGTAAAATTGATATCCAATGACCGTCTAATATACCGCCAGCCACATAATCACTTAAAGTTTTCTGTACGGTGAATGCCTAATTGTTGGGGAATTCAACACCTGTGACGACCACGTGTTATCGAATTTCACCTATTATCATTCAGGGTTTATTCAAGAGGGGTGATTTCGTTAGCCATGTTTTTATTCCAATTTTATATTTTTAGTTCTTTTAAACATGTACTGGCCTGCAGTAAAATTAATATCCATTGCCCGTCTAAAATACCTCCAGCCGCATAATCACTTGTTCTTTTCTGTATGGTGTATGCCTAATATTTGGGTCCTGTACTCCACTGGCCTGCAGTAAAATTGATATCCAATGACCGTCTAATATACCGCCAGCCACATAATCACTTAAAGTTTTCTGTACGGTGAATGCCTAATTGTTGGGGAATTCAACACCTGTGACGACCACGTGTTATCGAATTTCACCTATTATCATTCAGGGTTTATTCAAGAGGGGTGATTTCGTTAGCCATGTTTTTATTCCAATTTTATATTTTTAGTTCTTTTAAACATGTACTGGCCTGCAGTAAAATTAATATCCAATGACCGTCTAATATACCTCCAGCCACATAATCACTTGATCTTTTCTGTACGGTCAATGCCTAATGTTTGGGGCCTGTACTCCACTGGGCTACAGTAAAATTGTTATTCAGTGACCGCATAATGTACCTCGAGCCACATAATCACAATTTCTGTTATGTCAGTTGAATGCCTAATTTTTAGGGCCCATACTCCCGTGGCCTAAAATAAAATAAGATGCCTAAAAATGGCCCATGATTAAAACACATTTTTTTGTGTCACTGTCCATGTTGTGGGACTATTTGTGAACTTCTAATAAGTATTTGGTGGCTGCAAATATGACCTGAAGGTATTTCAGGTTCGCCTGCCACTAAAGTAAATGGGGCACACCGCAAACTTGCGGTACGCAAACATTTAATCACGTTCGCGCGATCGCATTCGCAAATCGTCCTGGACGTTGTTTGTTCATCACTATTAAATTCACTATATTCCCATGCACCCCTTCAACCACTAAAAAGGGTATATGGTTCAATCTCCCTTTTCTCGTCCTCCTCCTCCATCATATCCTAATGTTTTTCAGAGGCTCAGCTCAGCAGCGGGCCCTCACCCATAATGTTTTAGAGGGTCACCAGCAGGCCCTCACCCTTAATGTTTTTAAAGGGTCACCAGCAGGCCCTCAACCATAATGTTTTAGAGGGTCAGCTCAGCTGCAGACCCTCACCCCTAAATTTTTAGATGGTCAGCTCGGCAGCAGGCCCTCGCCCACAAAATTTTTTAGATGGTCAGCTCGGCAGCAGGCCTTTGCCCGCAATTTTTTTTAGATGGTCAGATCAGCAGCAGGCCCTTGCCCATAATTTTGTGTAATAAAGGGTGTATTGGAGTGCCGGTTCCTTGTAATTTTTGGCAGCCCTTTCCCTTAGTGCATAGGCTTTATGAGTGTAGGAGTCCCACTACCTGAACAATTGTACCACAATGTGAATGAGGCCCTCCTTTATGTGATATACAGGTTGTATCGGAGTGCCTCTTCTTTTTGGCAGCACTTGCACTTTATATTCAAGTAAATATACAGGAAAGAATATTTCCTAACATTTTTTTTTCTAAAATCATTTTTATCTTCTGTTTGGTGCATATTATTGTCAGTCTGTAAAAGTGGCGTACTACTCAGACAACATCGTTCGCAGCAGCGACCTGGGAGTCCAAGATGCATCCAAACATCCTCCCCATGCTGTTCCCGAACCATTTCAGTGGTGTTTGCATAAATTTATGACCTTTTCCTATAAACCAGACACCCTCCCCTCTTCAGAGCAGGGGGTGCCTGGTTTAATGCTCGGGTTCTCCTATTGACTTCCATCTACTCAAGCATCCGAGCACTTTGGTGCTTGAGCAACACTAGTAATTAAGAAATATCAGTTAACAGGAACAGTGGAGGGACATCTGCTCGTAGGATTGTTAGAAAGGCAAGTCAGAACCCCTGCTTGACTGCAAAACACCTTTAGGAAGATTTAGCAGATTTAGTTGGAATTGTTGTATATTGCTCTACTGTTCAGCGACACCTGCATAAATTTGGCCTGCATGGAAAAGTTATCAGAAGAAAACCTCTCCTGCATCCTAAACACAAAATCATCTGAAGTTTTCAAAAGAACATCTAAACAAGCCTTATGCATTTTGAAACCAAGTCTTGTGAACTGTTAAGGTTAAAATAGAACTCTTTGGCCACAGTGAGCAAAGGTATGTTTGGAGGAAAAAATGCACAGAATTTTCTAAACACACTTCAACATCCACAATAGACTACCTCAAAAGGCACAAGCTAAAGGTTTTACCATGGCCCTCACAGTCCCCTGATCTGAACATCATTGCAAATCTGTGGATAGATCTCAAAAGAGCAGTGCATGCAAGTTGGCCCAGGAATCTAACAGAACTAGAAGCTTTTGCGAGGAAGAATAGATGAAAATATGAATAGATGAAAATTCCTCAAACAAGAATTAAAAGACTCTTAGATGGCGTTTACAAGCTGTCATACTTGCCAAAGGGGGTGCTACTAGGTACTATGGATGCAGGGTGCCAAAACTTTTGCTTCGGACCCTTTTACTTTTTTGTTATTTTGAAACTGTAAAAGATAAAAATAAAAAAAGATATATTTTTGCTTAAAATACTAAATGAATATGTCTTCTTTAAATGTACCTGTATGTTATTTGGAGCTCATTTCATCTTCAACTTGCTTAACTGTTCAAAGTAAAAGTAATTTTGACATGGGGTGCCCAAACTTTTTCATGCCACTGTGATTGCTTTAGCTACCTGTTTTCTTGCAGTAATATGCAACATACTTAATAAAATGGGTATAAAAATTTAATTGTTGCAGAATGGCTTATGCTGTAACTGTCTGTTATCTTGCAGTAATATGCTACATATTTAGTAACACGGGTATAATGCACTGATAAGCCCAATTACAAATGGTAAAACTTTTTTTAGAGGCATAAAAATGTGCAGTTGCTTGGAGCAGAATGTATGCTATTGGGTGCTGGCAATAAGTCTATGAAATGTAGAGTTTTTTTTTTTCATATACAGAAAAAAATGAGTTACCAATAGATCTATTAACCCCTTCCGGATATCTGCCTACATGTACGGCGGATGCCAGGTCTTTAAAGATGGAGCCGGCTCTGGAGCCGAGCGATCGCCATAGCCACCGGGTGCCTACTGTTTTATACAGCAGACACTCATGGCTTAATTGGATTGGCAGTGCCTACTATGAGCATTTAACCCCTCAGATGCCGTCGTCAAATGTGACCACACAGTCTGAGAGGTCTAAAACCCAGAAGCGCATCCGTCCAGGTAAGAAATGCCTCACCCGGACGAAAATCGAGGAAAGCATTAATTCATAGCAATTAAAAAATATAACATCATGGGCATCATCACGTGCAAAAATGCCCGTATTATTATAATACAAAAAAACTTATCCCATACGGTGAATGGGTAAGTGAAAAAAATAAAAATGGCCAAATCACCATTTTTTCATCACTTTACATCCCCAAGATTTTTTTTTACAAAAAGTGAAACACACCTCAAAATTGTATTAGCAAATACCAAAAAATTAGACCTCACACACCTTTGTAGAATTATGTTATGTGATGTGGGTCAGAATACGGCGATGACAAGAAAAGAATATTGTATTGTAATGTTGAGTGGGACAGAAACAAAGTTAAAAAAAGTAAAAAAAAAAGTTTTTAATAATAAAAAATAAAGTTTCAAGTAAAAATAAAAAAAAAACTTTCCCCTGAGTTTATAATAAAAAATAGAAAAATAAAAAAACATATTTTAGGTATCATCACGTCCGTAATGACCGGCTCTATAAATATATCCCATAATATACCCAGTAAGATAAACACCGTAAAATAAATGAATAAAAACTGTGCCAAAAAAGCCTTTTTTGTCACCTGGCATCACAAAAAGTGCAACACCAAGCAATCAAAAAGATGTATGCCCCCTAAAATGGTACCAATCAAATTATCACCTCATCCCGTTGAAAATTAGCTCCTACATAAGACAATCGTCCAAAAAATAAATAAAAAATATAGCTCTCAGAATATGGAGAAACTAACACATTTTTTTTGCTTCAAAAATGCTATTATTGAGTTCAAGTAAAATAAAAATAAAAAATTAGACATATTAAGTTTCACCATGTCCATAAAAAACTGCTTTAGAAAATTATTAGATGATCTAACCCCCTCAGGTGAACACCATAAAAAAAATATATAACAGTGGCAAAAAAAGCCATCTTTGTCATGTTACACCTTCATGAAAATGCAACACCAAGCGATCAAAAAGGCGTATGCAACCCAAAATAGTATCAAACTACCACCTCCTACCTCAAAAAATGAGACCCTACCTAAGACATTTGGACAAAAAATATAAAAAAAAATTGACTTTCAGACTATGGAGACACTAAGATATGATTTTTTTGTTTCAAAAATGATATTATTGTGTTAAAGTGAAATAAATAAAAAAAGTTGACATATTAGGTATTGCCGCATCCAAAATGACCTGTTGTTTAAAAATATCACATGACCTACCCCCACAGGTGAACGCTGTAAAAATAATAAATAAAAACTGTGCCAAAACAACCAATTTTTTGGTCACCTTGCCCCATAAAGTGTAATAATGAATGATCAAAAAATCTTATGTACCCAAAAATGGTACCAATAAAAATGTCAACTCTTCCTGCAAAAAACGATCCCCTGCACCAGACGATTGGCAGAAAAATAAAAATAAAATAATGGGTTCAGAAAATGGAGACACAACTTTATTATGTAAAACTGAAACAAAGAAAGTAGACATATTTGATATCATCACGTCCGTAACAACCTGCTGTATAAAATAGCACATGATCTAACCTATCAGATGAACATTCTAAAAAACCAAAAATTTAAACTGTGCCAGAACAGTCATTTTTGGTCACCTTGCCTCACAAAAAATGTAATATAAAGTGATTAAAAATCACATGTACCCCAAAATGATACCAATAAAACTGATACCTTTTCCTGTAGTTTCCAAAATGGGGTAACTTTTTGGGAGTTTCTACTAGGGGTGCATCAGGGGGCTTAAAATGGGACATGTATGTACCAGTCCAGCAAAATCTGCCTTCCAAAAACTATACGACGCTCCTTTTATTCAGCGCCCTGCCGTGTGCCCTTATAGCAGTTTACCACCTTATGTGGGGTGTTTCTGTAAACTGCAGAATCAGGGTAATAGATGTGAAGTTTTCTTTAGCTGTTAACTCTTGATGTGTTACAGGAAAAAAATGATTACAATGGAAAATCTGCCAAAAAAGTGAAATTTAAAAATGTTATCTGAATTTTACTTTAATTCTTGTGGAACACCTAAAGGGTAAACAAAGTTTGGAAAATCAGTTTTGAATAACTTGAATGGTGTGGTTTTTAATATGAGGTCATTTATGGGTGGTTTCTACTATGTAAGTCCAACAAAGTGACTTCAGAACTGAACTGGTCCTTAAAAAGTTGGTTTTGGAAATTTTCTTAAAAATGTAAGTATTGCTTCTAAAATTCTAAGCCTTCTAATGTCCTAAAAAATTTTAATGACATTTACAAAATGATGCCAACATAAAGTAGACATATTGGGAGTGTTAAGTAACAAATATTTTATGAGGTATCAATTTCTATTTTAAAAGCAGAGGAAATTGCAAATTTTTCTAAATTTTGGGTAAATTTAGGATCCTTTTATAAATGTGTCACGAAAAAACAATATCAGAATGGCTTGGATAAGTAAAAGTGTTCCAAAGTTATTACAACATAAAGTGACACATGTCAAATTTGCAAAAAATGGCCTGGGCAGGAGTGGAAAAACTACAAATGTGGTATCACCATAATCATACTGACCTGGAGAATGAAGAGTACAAGTTAGTTTTACCTCATATTAAATGGCATAAAAATCAAAACTGTAGCGAAATAGCTTATTTTAGATTTCACCCCATTTAGAATTTTTTCCCGCTTCCCACTACAGTGTATGCAATATTACTTCAAATTTGGTACGGGGGCACCGCGCACATCTTTAAATGAAGTAAGGGGAGACTGGTTAGGGTTAACTAAAATACAGATGATTTATCTTATTTTCTTAATATTCTTTATACGTCCTCCTTGCGGCTATGGGGAGCTCCGCTTGTGGAGTGGTTAGGGTTATAAGTAGAACACTTGTTCGGAGGGCTTCAGGGGTTCTCCGCTACTGATAGCACACAAAGTTCTGCTGGAGTCTTTTTCCCAAAAGTGCTTTCCAAGGCTCGCCCCGGCCGGTAGCGCAGCCTTTACTTGGAAAGCACTTTTGGGAAAAAGACTCCAGCAGAACTTTGTGTGCTATCAGTAGCGGATAACCCCTGAAGCCCTCCGAACAAATGTTCTACTTATAACCCTAACCACTCCACAAGCGGAGCTCCCCATAGCCGCTGTAAGATCCTCACCTGCTTTGCACTCCAGGGGAACCAAGAGGGGTCCTCGTGAAGTTGCGGGACAGGTTATGCGTGTCTCTGATGCACCAGCGCTGACCCCTTTGCGAGCCAGTGCGGAGATGCGTTCGCGTGGACATCGGAGGGGAGGACCGTCGGAGTCCCGGGAACAGAGTGGCCAGGCGAGTGACAAGACGCCGCGGCCAGGGTTGTCTCCGGTGTCTCCTGCGACTTCCGTTTCCGCATCTGGGTCCACGCGCTCGCATACTTGCGCTGAGTCAATCATGCGTCCGTGCGTACGCACGAGGGCAGGTTCGCAAAGGGATACACGGTCGTGAGTACGCGCTTCTTATGCACTTCGTCGACCAGTGGCGCATATTATACTGACTCACAAGAGCAAAGTGGATTAGGGAGCCAGCCATGGGTTAATCAACTTGTGATTGCCTTAGGCCTTGTCCTCAGGTGCAGGGCAATTTGTTCACCTATGGTAGTGGACACTTGGCACCCTGGGATTGGTCAGCAGGCATTTAAAAGGAGGTCTCTCAGGGTGATCAGTGCCCACTGTTATTTTCCCTCAACCAGGTATAGGTCACAACTCCTAGTGACTGAAGACTGCCAGGAACTTTGTCCTTACAGCGGACCCAAGATCTGGAGTGACTCGACTGCCAAGTGCACAGCATCATTCAGCACTGGTTGGGACTATTCCTGGAATCTCCTTGCCTGTTTTTTTGTTATTATTCCTTGTTACCAGCAAGTGTCCTGGACGTTTATGTTTCTGGTGAATAAACACCTTTTTGCTTTCATCACTGGTCTGTTTGTTGGTGCCTTGCATTACAGAACAGTGGGCCCAACTAAAAGTTGCCATGGACAAGATCCAGCAGCAGCTGAATGAATTAACGGGAGCCGTTAACCTGCTGTTCCAACGACGCCCAAATATACCAGCAGCCGCTGCAGCGCAAATCCAAGAGCAACTGACAACTGTGATGGAGGAGGTTCAGCAGCTTATCCAGGGAGCCTCAGCACTACCCGTCACTATCGCAAGGCATCAAACAGAACCTAAGATCCCTCTGCCTGACCCCTTCACAGGAGAGCGACAGGAGTTCTTAAACTTCAGGGACTCCTGTCTCCTTTATTTCCAGTTACGTCCGATGGCTTCTGGCACTCTCAGGCAGAGAATTGGGATTGTAATGTCACTGCTACGTGGAGACCCCCAACGTTGGGCATTTAACTTGCCTCAAGACCATACAGCTTTTTCGTCAGTGGATGCCTTCTTCGAGGCTATGGCTGTGATTTACGATGACCCGGATCGTACTCGCACCGCAGAGACCAATCTTGAGCATATTCAACAAGGCCGCCGCCCAGCTGAAGAATACGCTGCAGAATTCAGGCGATGGGCAGCTTTCACCACCTGGGGCGACGCAGCCCTACGCCATCGCTTCCGTTTGGGACTTTCGGATGCGGTCCGGGATCTTCTTTTGGCCTTGCCTACCCCCTTCTCATTGGAAATGGCTATCTCTCAGGCAATCGATACCGACAGGCGAATCCGTGAGAGGCGAGTGGAACAGTCGTCTCGGTTTTCATCCTCTCGACCACATCCAGGGCCTCTAAAATCGGCCGAAGAGCCAATGGAGGTTGGATCCTCCCATCTCACACAGGCAGAACGAGCTCGTCGCCAACAGAAAGGCCTGTGCCTATTTTGCGGGAAGTCTGGACACCTCGTTAAAACCTGTCCCCTCCTGCCGGCGGGAAACGAATGAACCTAGGGGGCATAGAGGAGAACCCCCTAGGTGCTATTATCCCTCCTCCAAGCCGGGTGATGGTATCCATATCCTTACGGTGGCAAGACAAGGTCCATGAGTTTTCAGCACTAATCGATTTTGGGGCCGCTGGGAATTTTGTGGACTCAACCTTGGTTCGTCGACTTGGCATCCCGTTGATCCAGCCGAAAACCACCATGTCAGTGACCGCGATTGATGGTTCCCCTCAAGATGGTCGTGCAGTGTGGATGACTCCGGGAATACAGGTAACGGTGGGGGCTGATCATCGGGAGACCTTAAGCCTTTTTGTCCTTGACATGCCATCCACTCCCGTGATTTTGGGTCTCCCTTGGTTAAGGCTCCATAATCCAGTAGTGGACTGGCGCTCGGGTCTTATCTGTCAGTGGAGTACGGAATGCCTTACTAAGTGCATTCGTCCCGACCTGTCACTAGCCTCCATGGAAGTATTAAGTACTTTACCACAGCAGTATCATAGTTTCCGAGATGTGTTCAGTCCTCAGGGGGCTGATGTATTACCTCCCCACAGGTCATATGATTGTCCTATAGACCTGTTGCCAGGCACCATGCCACCACGAGGGCATCTTTATAATCTCACTGGGCCTGAGGTTCAGGCTCAGCGGGAGTATATTAAAGAGAACCTTGAGAAGAATTTCATTCGTCCATCCACTTCCCCTGCTGGAGCTGGATTCTTCTTTGTGGAGAAGAAGGATGGAGGCTTGAGACCTTGCATCGATTATCGTGCCCTTAATCAGATTACGGTGAAGAATCGGTATCCACTGCCTCTGATTGATGATCTGTTTTCTCAGGTGGCAGGGGCCCGAGTCTTCACCAAACTCGATTTAAGGGGTGCTTATAATTTAGTTCGCATTAGAGAGGGTGACGAATGGATGACCGCATTTAATACCAGAGACGGGCATTACGAGTATCTCGTGATGCCTTTCGGTCTCTGTAATGCTCCCGCGGTCTTCCAGGAGTTCATCAACGATGTTCTCAGAGATTTCTTGGATAGATGTGTTGTTGTCTATCTAGATGACATACTAATCTACTCCTCGGATCTGGTCTCTCATCGGAGACACGTGTGTCAGGTTTTCCAGAAGCTGAGGGAGAACCGCCTCTATGCCAAACTTGAGAAGTGTCTGTTTGAGGTGAAGGAGTTGCCTTTCCTGGGGTACATTATCTCAGAAAAGGGATTGGCTATGGACCCATCCAAACTTTCTGCTGTCTTGGATTGGCCTCAACCTAAGGATCTTAAGGGGTTGCAGCGTTTCTTAGGCTTTGCCAACTTCTACCGCAAGTTTATTAAGAATTTTTCTGCGATAGTAGTACCTCTCACCAACCTCACTAAGAAGGGAGCTAATCCTTCTAAGTGGACGAGAGAGGCAGTCAGAGCCTTTGAGATGCTGAAACAGGCCTTTTGCACGGCACCAATTCTTACTCATCCAGACACCTCCAGACCTTTTGTTCTCGAGGTCGATGCCTCAGAGGTCGGTGTAGGGGCAGTTCTCTCACAGTATTCTGGGGACCCCGAGAGGTTACATCCCTGTGCCTTCTTCTCTCGGAAGCTCTCTCCAGCCGAGTGTAATTATGATATCGGCAATAGAGAGCTTCTGGGAGTAAGATTGGCTTTTCAAGAGTGGAGACATTGGCTAGAGGGTGCAGAACATCCCATCACGGTTTACACTGACCACAAAAATTTGGAGTATCTAGAGAGTGCCAAAAGACTCAACTCCCGACAAGCCAGGTGGGCATTGTTTTTCACCCGCTTCAATTTCCGCCTCACTTATAAACCAGGTTCCAAAAACGTGAAGGCAGATGCCCTGTCCCGCTGCTTCCCTGAGGCTGCTTCCGTCCTGGACTCTGAGCCAGAAACCATTCTCCCAACTAAACGTTTTCTTGCTGCCCTGGGGGCCGCAGAAGTAATGGAGGACTTGTCCTCTCTTCTTGAGCCCTCACAGGCAGAGAGTCCACCTGACAAACCCGAGGGTCGATGGTTCGTACCCATTAACCTTCGATTGGAGGTCATCCGACAGCTTCATGACTCAAAGTCTGCCGGGCATTTGGGTGTTAAAAAAAAACTTGCCCTTGTTAAACGTCACGTGTGGTGGCCCAACATGTCCGTGGATGTTAAGGCCTATATCCAGGCATGTACTGTTTGCACCAGATGTAAACCGTCCCGGTCTGCCCCTTCTGGGACTTTACTCCCACTGCCTATTCCCCAGGCTCCATGGACTCACATTTCCATGGATTTCATCACAGATTTGCCAAGGTCCTCTGGAAGTACGGTAATCTGGGTAGTGGTGGACCGTTTTAGTAAAATGGCCCATTTTATCCCACTCCCTGGATTGCCCTCGGCCAGAGAATTGGCAGATCTGTTCTTGAATCATGTCTTTCGATTACACGGAGCGCCGGATGACATTGTTTCAGACAGAGGAGTGCAATTCATCTCCCGCTTCTGGCGTTCTTTCTGCTCCCGATTGGGTATTAATTTGTCTTTTTCTTCTGGTTTTCACCCAGAGACCAACGGTCAGACGGAAAGGACTAACCAGACCCTGGAGCAATATCTCCGGTGCTTCGTGTCAGACTGCCAGGAGGAATGGGCAGCGTATCTACCCTTTGCGGAGGTGGCTTATAATAACTCTGAGCATGCTTCCACTGAGATGTCTCCGTTCAGGTGCGTGGGGGGCAGGGATCCAAGACTCTCTTCTTTGGCCGGACCCTCCACTGACTCACCGGTGGTGGATCAGTGGTTCAAGGATAGACGTCCCATTTGGTCGTCGGCCCAGCGGAATCTCCGCAGTGCGGTGGCGCAACAGAAGAAATTTGCTGATCGTCATCGCACCGTAGAGCAAAAGTTTAAGGTGGGAGATCAGGTGTGGGTCTCCACCCGGAACATCCCGCTGCGTCAGCCATCTTCCAAGTTGGGTCCTCGATTCATTGGCCCATACCCAGTGACACAAAAGATCAACCGAGTTACGTACAAGGTTGCTCTTCCACCGTCGATCCGAGGAGTGAACACCTTTCATGTTTCACTTCTCAAATCGGCAGCCGACTCCGCTCCCTTCATTCAGACCCCATCCCCGCTGGAGGTCCAAGGGGTACCGGAGTTCGAAGTGAACAGAATTTTGGACTCTCGTTTTGTCCAAAGGTCTCTTCAATACTTGGTGGACTGGAAGGGTTTTGGTCCAGAGGAGAGATGTTGGTACCTGCTCGCCAGGTGCATGCGGATGAGTTGGTGGCAGCCTTTCACCGGGATAATCCGGGGAAAGCTTGCTTGGAGTCTTCAGAGCCGCCTCCTCGAGGGGGGGGGTAATGTAAGATCCTCACCTGCTTTGCACTCCAGGGGAACCAAGAGGGGTCCTCGTGGAGTTGCGGGACAGGTTATGCGTGTCTCTGATGCACCAGCGCTGACCCCTTTGCGAGCCAGTGCGGAGATGCGTTCGCGTGGACATCGGAGGGGAGGACCGTCGGAGTCCCGGGGACAGAGTGGCCAGGCGAGTGACAAGACGCCGCGGCCAGGGTTGTCTCCAGTGTCTCCTGCGACTTCCGTTTCCGCATCTGGGTCCACGCGCTCGCATACTCGCGCTGAGTCAATCATGCGTCCGTGCGTACGCACGAGGGCAGGTTCGCAAAGGGATACACGGTCGTGAGTACGCGCTTCTTATGCACTTCGTCGACCAGTGGCGCATATTATACTGACTCACAAGAGCAAAGTGGATTAGGGAGCCAGCCATGGGTTAATCAACTTGTGATTGCCTTAGGCCTTGTCCTCAGGTGCAGGGCAATTTGTTCACCTATGGTAGTGGACACTTGGCACCCTGGGATTGGTCAGCAGGCATTTAAAAGGAGGTCTCTCAGGGGGATCAGTGCCCACTGTTATTTTCCCTCAACCAGGTATAGGTCACAACTCCTAGTGACTGAAGACTGCCAGGAACTTTGTCCTTACAGCGGACCCAAGATCTGGAGTGACTCGACTGCCAAGTGCACAGCATCATTCAGCACTGGTTGGGACTATTCCTGGAATCTCCTTGCCTGGTTTTTTGTTATTATTCCTTGTTACCAGCAAGTGTCCTGGACGTTTATGTTTCTGGTGAATAAACACCTTTTTGCTTTCATCACTGGTCTGTTTGTTGGTGCCTTGCATTACAGCCGCAAGGAGGACGTATAAAGAATATTAAGAAAATAAGGTAAATCATCCGCATTTTAGTTAACCCTAACCAGTCTCCCCTTACTTCATTTATAGAGGTGCGCGGTGCCCCCATACCAAATTTGAAGTTGTTTGTTACTTACTGTCGCAGCGTAGGTACGGAGCTGCTCGGGACACTGCTGCACTGCTGTTACATAGTAACGCTGATGGATCGTGGCATTGCCACATAATAACTAGTGTATGCAATATTAAACAGTGGAATAAGAAAGCAAAACTTGTCCCACAAAAAATAAGCCCTCATACAGCAATGTGAACGGAAAAATAAAAAGTTATTGCTTCAGGAAGACAGGGAGCGAAAAGTGAAAATGCAAAAAAGGAAAATTACTGTATCAGGAAAGGGTTAAACATGCAACTGAGTGACCATTCCCACACTTCCTCACTATATGCTATATTCTTTTCCTGACCAAATTCTCTAAAATATACCCAATGATATCTTCTTATTCTTTCCCTATATTTTGCTTATATTATCCCTATCACAATAAATTACCAGATTTTGTCTGTAATAGCTTTTTGTCAGACACCCTTCCAAGTCACAAGCTGAAGACAGAATAGTGAATTTTTTGTCCTAGCATAAGGACTTGCCTAATGCCCTCTCATTGGCAGATTAGGCTGTCTTTCAGCCTCTGAGCCAATCAGGATGTGCTCTATCCCCCCCACCAACTTCCTGTGATCCTCCAACTTCCTCCCCTGTCATGGTTTTCTCCACCAATGGCACACTAAAATGGCACTGGGTACTATTTTTATGCAATTTGTCAAAACATTTGAATTCATTTAGCGGGCACATTTTTGAGAAATTTGTAATAAATACAATTAGTTTTAGAATTTATTATCTTATCTCTATACTATATTTATGTCTGATTTTCATTTTTGTTACATAAATCATGGTTTAAGCCCTTTAAATTCTAACATTCAATCTAGCTTTAGCCATCACTAGGTGGTGCTACATATGACTTCCAAGTGATTTTAATAATAAATCTGTATGCAGTAAACAGCCTTCCCCAGATTTGTTCACTTGCTGCATTTCAACACAACACAGTATTGTTACATGATAAGAAAGCATCCAAAAAAGACTGTCCAAATATTTAGCATTATTATATATATATAGTATTTCATTGACCTTTAATTGTTTTTACAAATTTTTACAATATGTTAAAGTCCTCAGACAAGTAAAATTACATACTAATGGGCTAATATATTCACCCCTATTAATATTAAATTTTATCAGTTTAAGAATGTATGACCTTCTGAAACACATGTACAGTACATGAATACATAAATATCTTTTGAACTCTTCCCTTATTTCCCCAGGTTGTAAGTAAATGGCAAATATTTCCTGACAGCCAATGAAACTGTCAAGAAAAATTCACCGCTATAAAATGAGGGCGCTAAAACTAACATGCGCAATCTGAGTTGAAATTGAGTTAGAGAAATTAAAATTAAGCCACGTGTCAGTCAAATTTTATGAATCCTTTTTCAATGCCTTTTCATTTTTTTTTTCAATTTTTTGGGGACTTTTTAATGTGATTTCTAAAGCATAAGTGTCAACAGGAGTGTCCCAGAATCTGAAGCTTTTGAACTGAAAAAATATTTTGCACAGATCGGTGTTGCTTCTGGCAGCTTGTCCTGACAAATAACAAAAAAATAAAGTTATCAGGCATAGTGACTTTACAGTGTTGCTGTTTTTGAACTAGTGGCTGCCCTCCAAGGTTAGCTAATAACGACGGACATACTCTGGAATCTTCAGGACTACATCAACATTGTTTTCACAGCTGTAATTAAGCCACCTAATCAGAAGCACATTTTGACGGGACAGATTTTGGAAGCCAGATATTACAATTCCTTATGCCTGGAGCGCAGTGGCTCATGAGAGGTCCTTATTTCATTTCAGGTTGCAGGAGAAAAAAAAATAGGTAGTAAAATGAAATGACTATTAAAAGAAAAAGGAGGGGAGAGCCAAAAAGCCCCTGAGTGCCGTGTGTTGAAATGAAGCAGGCCTGTGTGTTCATGCTTCGTCCGGGTTAGCTTCCCAATCCCACCCTCCTTCTTAGGCTCTCTGCCGAGTCCCCCATGTCTCCAGTGGCAGCTGCGATGGTCCCAGCCAAAATCAACACATGAGCTGGTTTGAACTGGCTCTCTGTGTGTTCTGATTGTAAATTGTGCTGGTGATGATTAGAGAACTCTAACACAGGATGTCGACTCTTTAAAATGGTCCAGAGAAAATATATATATTTCTTTTCTTTCCCGGGATGAGGACATTTGTATAAGGCTTTTTTTAACCTCCACTCCTCTATTCATTGTGGTTTTGATACATTCTTTGGTGACTATGACTTTCCAATGATTTGAAACATGTATTTGGATATGTAAAGTAAATACATTTTGTTATTTATTTTGTTTAAAGAGCAACATTTCGCAACTTCAACAGACTGGATTTCCTCCTTTGACACGGTCTTGTGCATGTGTTGACTGCCAATGGAACCTTTCCCTAAGGCTGTGTGGATGTGGGAGTTGTCACACTAGGCTTATCAGTACACCATAAAAATGTAACTAATGCCTACAGCACTGAGCTATATTATAGGACAACCAAATAGTGTGGGGTCAGAGGCAAGGTTAGAGGTCACAAGTTCATGTATTAAAATCTAAGCTGCTGTAAAGTCTAGTAAGGTCTAATAATGACGTAACTATGTATTGAAAAACAGACAGTAGCCCTGTTGTAACTGCATAATTGTTTGCTCAAGATTAACATTACCTTAACATTATAGAAGATTACCTTCTATAAATTGAATACAATTTTGCAATAATCTGTTTCTGGAAAACTTAATGCAACTGAGCTGTGAGACTGACAAAGCATAAATTGCTAGTGGTTCTTGGTCAATGATCACACATCCAAGGTAGTGCACCTTTTATTTCTGCAGCAGGTTATATATTGAGGCAGGGTCACATTAATACTGGGTGGTAACTTCCCCTGTTACAAAACAGGCTGCCATTCTGCCATGGAAGCATCTGTATGTCATTCAAAGCTCTTTCAACTTTGGGCTGTAGTTCAGTCAAGGTGGTTGCTCACTGCTGTACATGGGATATCTTTTGCCCTATCCAGCCCCAGACATTCTTGAAGTGGGAGAGATCTGGTAATCAAGCTAGCGAGGGGAGCTGCTGGATATCCTGAACAGCATGTTGTGTAGCATAGACAATATTTGGCTGGACTTTATCTTGCTGAAACACCATGTCTCCTGAGTCCTGAGTCAAAAAAAGGCAGTAGGACTGGTTCTACAGTGTCCTGAACATACTGAGGCTAGTCAATATTCCCTCAACAAATAACAGATAAAAATGTCCGTGGTAGCTAATGGCGCCACACACTATGACACCTGGTGGTAGTAGGTGCTGTCCAGCCCTCTTGCAAACTCTGATACAGCCATCAAAGGAAACCAATAGTGTTCAGAGATGAAAGCAGGTTCTGCCTTGGTACTAGTGATGGCCACACCAGAGTTTGCAGGAGGGCTAGAAGCACATAATGCAATCATGCTTAGTACAGAGACATACAGGACCAATGCCAGGTATCATGATGTGTGACACCATTAGCTAGCATGTCCATTACAGTCTGGTATTCATGGTGGGAACACTGACCAGCCTTCAAAATGTCCAGGACACCATGGAATCAGTCCTTTTGTCTTTTTTAACTCAGGAGATATGGTGTTTAATTTGTCAAAACAACCATCCAGCCTCTCTCAGAACTATGATGCACCCCTGTTCACAGCCTTTGAGTACATCATAGAGGCATGTCTAGCAGTCAACATTCACTCACCAAGAAGTCCAAGAATGATATAAAAGTAGCTTCTGAGAGCCTTTTTATAGGGTAGAGGGAGGGAAGCACTTTTATATCATCTTTTGGCAAGGCCCAGTGTCTAATCAGACCACACCTGTAATCAGTTACATACAGTATTTGCCCATGGCGAAACTACATGTCAAGTTTTGTAGCAATTCTAATAAACGCTGGGTTCTATCTAGGTATGTTATATTTTGTCAATGAGTGCAGATTACAAAATTACAGCTACTTTCATACTTGTTTATTTTAAAGGATGTTTTGACAACTGTAAAACCCCTTTAAGGACTTACCATAACATTTCAAATTAGTTAATTTCTGGAAATTGACTAGATCATTGCAACATCTTTTGGTTCTTTTCATTTTAGCCATTCTGTTGTAGATTTGCTGGTGTGCTTGCGAACAATGTCCTGTTACGTGACTAAATTTCAACCAAGATTTAGCAGTTGGTTAGATGGCCTCACATTTGACTATAGAATACCCTGGTATACAGAGTAGTTCATGAGCAACTCAAAGACTACAAGATATCCAGGACCTCTGGCTGCACAGCAAGCCCAAATCAGCATCCCTCCACCACCATGCTTGACAGTTGGTATCAGGTGTTTGTGCTGGCATGCTGTGTTTGGTTTTTCATTAAACATGATGCTAAGCATTATGGTCAAATGTCTCCACTTTAGTCTCATCTGTCCAAAGAACATTGTTCCAGAATAGTGTTGAGCGAGCATGCTCGGCCGAACAGCAGTTCGGCTAGAGTATCGCTATGCTCGGCACATCGCAGTGTTCGGCTGAATACTGTGTATGCTCGAACACAATTGTACACGATAAAAATCAATGGGAGACCCGCGCATTAAACTAAGCACCCCCTGCTCTGAAGAAGAAAGGGTGTCTGGTTCACAGAAAAAAGGTTAGAAATTGATGGAAACACCACCAAAATGCTTTGGAAACAGCATGGGGAGGAAATCTGGATGCATCTTACCTCCCATTACCTATGACATACAAAAGATAACCACACAAAGGTTATATGCCAAAAGCTGGGTATGTGCAAGCCAACAATCTATCCATGAGACAGTCAGCATACCTTAAAATGACAGCCTTGTACACTATGAGAAATTCAAAACCAGCTCTCATCTGACTGAGAGCCAGTAAGCCTCAAAGTTGCTTCATAACTGTTGGATGGCTTGGGTGGACCTGCGCACCTAGATCATTTTCATTAGGGTGACAAAAAGTTTTCTGATTGTCCTAACATAACATTCAATAACTTTTCTATACAGTTTTCTCATATAAACAAATTTGCATAATATGGGGTATATGCTAATTAGCTGAATCTATTTGCGATCAACACTACTCATGAACAGCGCCATTTATTGGATTCATAGTCTTATGAAAAGATTATGAAACCAATAGATGGCGCTGTTCATGACTCATGAACAGCGCCATCTATTGGTTTCATAGTCTTTTTTTATGCATTTCTTTAGGTTTTGATATAATTTGCACACTTACAGGTCCTTCTAAAAAAAAATGCATATTGTGATAAAGTTCATTATTTTCTGTAATGTACTGATAAACATTAGACTTTCATATATTTTAGATTCATTACACACAACTGAAGTAGTTCAAGCCTTTTATTGTTTTAATATTGATGATTTTGGCATACAGCTCATGAAAACCCAAAATTCCTATCTAAAAAAATTAGCATATCATGAAAAGGTTCTCTAAACGAGCTATTAACCTAATCATCTGAATCAACTAATTAACTCTAAACACCTGCAAATGATTCCTGAGGCTTTTAAAAACTCCCAGCCTGGTTCATTACTCAAAACCGCAATCATGGGTAAGACTGCCGACCTGACTGCTATCCAGAAGGCCATCATTGACACCCTCAAGCAAGGGTAAGACACAGAAAGAAATTTCTGAACGAATAGGCTGTTCCCAGAGTGCTGTATCAAGGCACCTCAGTGGGAAGTCTGTGGGAAGGAAAAAGTGTGGCAGAAAATGCTGCACAACGAGAAGAGGTGACCGGACCCTGAGGAAGATTGTGGAGAAGGACCAATGTCAGACCTTGGGGGACCTGCGGAAGCAGTGGACTGAGTCTGGAGTATAAACATCCAGAGCCATCGTGTACAGGCATGTGCAGGAAATGGGCTACAGGTGCCGCATTCCCCAGGTCAAGCCACTTTTGAACCAGAAACAGCGGCAGAAGCGCCTGACCTGGGCTACAGAGAAGCAGCACTGGACTGTTGCTCAGTGGTCCAAAGTACTTTTTTCGGATGAAAGCTAATTTTGCATGTCATTCGGAAATCAAGGTGCCAGAGTCTGGAGGAAGACTGGGGAGAGGGAAATGCCAAAATGCCTGAAGTCCAGTGTCAAGTACCCACAGTCAGCTATGGTCTGGGGTGCCATGTCAGCTGCTGGTGTTGGTCCACTGTGTTTTATCAAGGGCAGGGTCAATGCAGCTAGCTATCAGGAGATTTTGGAGCACTTCATGCTTCCATCTGCTGAAAAGCTTTATGGAGATGAAGATTTCATTTTTCAGCACGACCTGGCACCTGCTCACAGTGCCAAAACCACTGGTAAATGGTTTACTGACCATGGTATTACTGTGCTCAATTGGCCTGCCAACTCTCCTGACCTGAACCCCATAGAGAATCTGTGGGATATTGGGAAGAGAAAGTTGAGAGACGCAAGACCCAACACTCTGGATGAGCTTAAGGCGGCTATCGAAGCATCCTGGGCCTCCATAACACCTCAGCAGTGCCACAGGCTGATTGCCTCCATGCCACACCACACTGAAGCAGTCATTTCTGCAAAAGGATTCCCGACCAAGTGTTGAGTGTATAACTGAACATAATTATTTGAAGGTTGACTTTTTTTGTATTAAAAACACTTTTCTTTTATTGGTCGGATGAAATATGCAAATTTTTTTTTATAGGAATTTTGTGTTTTCATGAGCTGTATACCAAAATCATCAATATTAAAACAATAAAAGGCTTGAACTACTTCAGTTGTGTGTAATGAATCTAAAATATATGAAAGTCTAATGTTTATCAGTACATTACAGAAAATAATGAACTTTATGTCATGGAACCATGAACCAGACGTACAACAAGGGATAAGTGGAAAATAAGAAGGTTTTATTGAAGAGCAAGCCGTAAGCAAAGTCCGAACGGATGGCTAAACCGAAGCAGGGTCTTGCGGAGACAGAGGTCAGGAACCAGAAGGGTAGTCAGACGAAGCCAGGAACAGGAACCAACGGGGTAGTCAGACGAAGCCGGAATCAGGAACCAACGGGGTAGTCAGACGAAGCCGGAATCAGGAACCAACGGGGTAGTCAGACGAAGCCGGAATCAGGAACCAACGGGGTAGTCAGACGAGGCCAGGATCAGGAACCAGAAGCAGCAGCAGTCTTGGAAGCATGTGAACACAGGAGGACCAAGCAAGGAACTGAAGCCACAGACCTCCTATATATATGAGCTAGGCATCCAGCTCCTCCCAGTGGGAAGGAGGAGCCGCAGGGTGGGAGGCTACAAGAAAACCCAGAAACCAAGATGGCCGCCAGCACATGTCAAACGAAGGGAACAGCAAGGAGGTAAGACCATGACACTTTATCACAATATGCAAATTTTTTTAGAAGGACCAGTATATTCAAAGGTACATATTAGATCAAATTATAGGTCATAATACTTTTTTACAGATATGTGCAGTGAAGACAAAGATAAAACACATATAAAAAGTGCAATAATCCTTTCCCTAAACATTTCCCTTCTAATCCTCCCCCCTTGTATACAGGTGATGTGGTTTGAAGTTTTATTTTTATTATAGGTATTCCTGGAGGTGTACAGTGTATAATTTCGGAGTTCATGTGAATTTATTGTTGTGTAGTCTCATGGTAGTGCATCTTTATGTAAGAATTGATGATGCTTTATATGTTATTGGTTTCATAGTCTTATGACGAGACTATGAATCCAATAGATGGCGCTATTCATGACTCATGAATAGCGCCATCAATTGGTTTCATAGTCTTATGACAAGACTATGAATCCAATAGATGGTGCTGTTCATGAGTAGTGTAGATCGTGAATATTGTAATTGCAAATTTTTTTTGCAAATTTTCCATGCAAATGGTTTTTCAGCTGAAAAATGAGGCAGATTCTGCTCATTTGCATGTCTTTCCCATATGCCAATGTTTATGCAAATAAGTTTACATGGCAAAACTGTATAGAAAGGTTATTAAATATTATGTTAGCACAATTATACAATTTTTTGTCACCCTAATGATAATGATCTAGGTCTGCAGGTCCACCCAAGCCATCCAACAGTTATGAAGCATTTTGCTGAGGCTTGCTGGCTCTCAGTCAGATAAGAGATGGTTTTGAATGTCTCATAGTGCACAAGGCTGCCATTGTAAGGTATGCTGACTGTATCTTTCTCATGGATAGATTGTTGGCTTGCACATACCCAGCTTTTCGCATATAGCCTTTGTGTGGTTATCTATTGTATATCATAGGTAATGGGAGTCCAAGATACATTCAGACATCCTTCCCATGCTGTTTCCAAACCATTGTGGTGGTGTTTCCATCAATTTCTAACCTTTTCCTGCAAACCAGACACCCTCTCCTCTTCAGAGCAGGGGGTGCCTGGCTTAATGCTCGGGTGCTAAGTAGAGCACCGGAGGAACTGGAGCATCCAGATGTGTTCGGCTAGAGCACCCGAGCACTTTGTTGCTCGATCAACACTATTCCAGAAGTCTTGTGGTTTGTTTAAATGAAGGCTCTTCTTTCTTAAAAGAACACAGCAGCACAGATTAAAGCCTCATACAGTGACTTTGAGCCAAAACCAGGTGCGGCTCTAAATGTAGAACAGGTGCAGATCTTTCCCTTATACCTTATGTCTGCATAGGCTCCAGTCCTGGTTTTGGTTCACAATCACTAATGCAAATTACAGACCAAAACACTGATGTGTGAATAAGGCTTTAATCTGTGCTGCCATGTTCCTTTAAGAAAGAAGAGGCTTTCTGCTGCTAACCCTTCTAGACAAGCCATACCTGTTCAGTCTTTTTCTAATTGTACTGTCATGGCATGTAATATGCATATGGAAGCTTGTAGAGTCTTAAGGCCCTATTACACAGAACGAATATCATACAGATTCTTGTGCATGTAAGTGAAAATGAACAAGAATCACGTGATTCAATAAGTATGAAAAATTCAAAGACAAGTGACAAATCTTTACATATAATAACAAGAAACTATTTAAAAGTGAACGAGTAACGACCGCAAGCACAAATGATTATCTATGTGTATAATAAGCAAAATTTTTGTCATTAACGATTCCTTACATCTTCGATTGTTTATCATGCTCTGTATAACATCTGCTGGTGTAATATTACCTTAAAGGGACACTGACAGGCTTTTAGAGCATATAAAGTGACATATATTCTTCTATTGGTCTTAATATGCTTAAATAAACTATACCATTATCCCCCCTCGCTGCCTTTCCGTTACTTATAAAAAGTGTTGTTATCAATATGCAAATTACCTTACTTTGTGCCCAAGGGGCTGTCCCTAATTCAGTTCTGTGCCCAGCCGCGCCCCAACTGCCATCTCCTAGTGCCGCCCAGCTCATTAGTATTCACTGTACTGGGCTGCTTTTTTTTCTCCCGATGCAGTGAAATCCCGCACGCACATGCCCAGTACTATCTTCTACTGGAGCTGGAGGGTGCCGGGACCTTATTCGGCGCAGGCACGGAGAGACAAGATGAAGCTGATGCCAGGAAGATAGTACTGGCATGCGCAGGATTTGCCGAGTCGGGAGAAAAAAAACGCCGCCCAGTGCAGTGAATACTAATGAGCTGGGCGGCACTAGGAGACGGCAGTTGGGGTGTGGCTGGGCACTGAACTGAATGAGGGACAGCCCCTTGGGCACCAAGTAAGGTAATTTGCATATTGATAAAAACACTTTTTATAGGTAACGGAAAGGCAGCGAGGGGTGATAATGGTATAGTTAAATTAAACTTATTAAGACCAGTAGAAGAATATATGTCAGTTTATATGATCTAACGGCCTGTCAGTGTCCCTTTAAGATATAGCTCTTGGTTTTTTTGCAATTTTTCTAATCATTGTTCTGTCTGACCTTGGAGTGAATTTGCTGGGATGTCCACTCCTGGAATTGTCAACTCTCTTGAATGTGTTTTACTTGTTAAATCATGTTTCTCACTGTAGAATGATGAAATAGGAATCGCCAATCATTTAATACATGGACGTGCGATCTCTTACTTAGTAGTTCGCCACCTTGGTTCATAGTGGGGAATTCCAAGTGGAGAACCTTCTTCTATGCCAGCTACTGTATTTCCTTACAGTATTTTTATTGTAACTTTTTGCTTTACTAAACACATATAATTTGTTGCATTTAAAGTTTGAACTTACCACTTCCATAGTCAACATGTGAATTGCTTTTTATTTTCTTTACAGGAAATTAAAAGAAAAAAATTATTAGACCACAATAAAGTAATTCTTTCATTGAACTATTTTTCTTGTGCAGTCAGCACACAGTATACAGTTCCTCCATTCCTTAGGCCATGTCACAACTCATACCATAAGAAAAAACTGTGATGCTCAACAGCTGTGTCCTCTAAGCTATTAACTTGATGACACGAGACATCATAGACTGGAACTTTTGTGAACGATATCAGTATAAACATATACAGTAATATGTCTCCCAGAGATCACCAGCAGGGTAAGGCGAGGGAAAGAAAAACAACATTAATCAATTACAGGCAAAGTGATAAAGGTCTTAATTCTCTTTTATGGACATACTTGGATGCATATGATAGTTTATGTCTGTGTGATGTCTGCATGACACAAACACATCTGCATTCAATAGGTCCCGCTGAGACATATGCAGATTGCAGATCACCTTATTAGCCTGATATGAACCTAAATACAAAAGAACTGCTGTTTAAGAATATAAATGACTCATAAAGCTGTACCTTTAAACAGATTCAATGCACAACATGTTTTTATCATCTCAATCTGTGAATATTTCACAGCACAAGGTAATCACGGATTCTAATTGCCATGTTGCTTCTACACATAATTAATAACACTCTAACATGAGAATTAGATATGATGACATTGGCATGCTTCAGTTTTAGAAGTAGGGCAACTCATCTGTAATCAGTTTTTTCTTACTTTTTTAAGAACAATCATTGTAGTTATAACATGGATTTGTGCCTAGTGATGGCTAGGTATTTGACGTAATTAATGTTGGGCGAGCATGTTCGGCCAAACATGTTTTTCACTCGAGCATGCTCGGCCGAACACCGCATGTGCTCAAGCGCGATGCCTGAGTCTCCTCCTGGCACGTTTGTTGGCTGCTACGCAGCCAATAGACATGCAGGGAAGTAGTGCCACTCACTGTAATGTCAAACCCAATTTCGTTACTGGCATTACAGTGATTGGCTGGCCGGAATGCATCATCGGGTGCTATATAGACTTAGTCAGGGCGAGCTGCAGCAGAAGGGACAAATAGTGTAGGGAGAGGAATTATATATTTTTTTTTCTAGGGAGTTTTGAGTGTTGAAAGGTGTTAGAGACCCAACAGTCCTTTTAAGAAATATTGTTTTATCTGACTGTGAAATATATTAGCGCAATGTGCGCCAAATTGCATGCAATTGTTTGTTACCTGCGCTACATCTCCTGTATAACGTTAGCCGCTGGTGACAGCAACGACATTACCTGCGCTACATCTCCTGTATAACGTTAGCCGCTGGTGACAGCAACATTACCTGTGCTACATCTCATGTATAACATTTGGGCATACTAAACATCAGTGACATTCAGTTAAATTTATTTGCGCATACACTTACAAAACCTGCGCTACTGTACATGTGACATACTCGCAAGCATATATACTATTAAATATGCTAAAGGCGAGCAGTAAAGGACGGGGAAGTGGCCATGCTGCTGATGGTGCACCTAGAGGCCGTAGCCCTGGGCGCGGTGAAACTGTGCCTGCTGCCAGAGCACAAGAAATACACTCATCCACAATACCTAGCTTCATGTCCCAGTTTGCAGGCGGCGCAGGACACCACTCTCGAAGTCACACCAGTGCGACCAGGTAGTCGGTTGGATTGCAGCAGATAATGCTTCCAGTTGGTAAAGCACCACCCTGTCTTCCACAAAGTCCAGTCTCTGTAGCCAAGAGTCTGGTCAATCGAATCATCACCCTGATCCTCCTTCCTCCCACCATGGAGAGTCTTGGCAAACAAGTGATCCCTCACTCAGATATTCCGAGGAGCTCTTTTCATCGCCATTCCTTGATTTGGGCCTCTCGCCAAACCCGCTTGAAGAGGAACATGAGGAGATCTTGTTCACTAATTCCCAAACTCTTGAGCATCCACAGTCAGAAAATGATGGCGGTGGGGAACAGCAATTAGTGTTTCACAAGGTGGATGATGATTATGACACAGTTGTCAATAAAAAAGGTTCTTGTTAGGTCAAAAAGTCAGGAGGATGACCAGAGTGAGGAAGTGGAAGAGGAGATGGTGGACGATGAAATCACTGACCCAACCTGGGAAGGTGGCAAGTCGAGCGAGGACATCAGTACAGAGGGGGAGGGATCCGCAGCACCGCAAAAGGCTGGAAGAGGAAGTGGGGTGGCAAAAGGGAGAAGATGGGCCACAACAAACAGGCCCGCAACTGTTTCCCGGAGCACCCCCTTGCAGCAATCTCCCTTGCCAAGGGGTAGGTGTTCAACAGTCTGGCGCTTTTTTGAAGAAATTGCGGACAATAAAATAATTGGTCATATGCAACCTGTGCCGTACCAAAATGAGCAGGGGTGTGAACACTAGCAACCTCACCACCACCAGCATGATCATATCCTTGGCATCAAAGCACCATAATAGATGGGCCGAACGCCTGGGTCCACAATCATTGTCTGGGGTTCACATCACTGCCTTCTCTTCCACTGTGTTACGTGCTGGCCAATACCCTGTCCAAGACGTAGGCCCGAATGCCTCCCACACTGCACCTGGACCTTCTCAAGCACCACCAGCTAGCATATTCACTTCTGTGCCCCAGCGCAGTGTACAGATGTCCATACCCTGAGCCTTTGAACGAAAATGCAAATACCCAGCCACCCACCCACAGGCACTAAATGCACACTTTTTCCAAATTGCTGGCCCTGAAAATGTTGCCATTTAGGCTTGTAAACACTGAGGCTTTCCGCCACCTGATGGCGTTGGCAGACCCTCGTTACTCAGTTCCCAGCCGCCACTATTTTTCCCGGTGTTTCGTCCCCGCCTTAGACCAGCATGTGTCCCGTAACATCACCCGTGCCCTGACCAACGCAGTTATTGGGAAGGTCCAATTAACGACTGACACATGGACAAGTGCTACGCTACATTTCCCTGACGGCACACTGGGTGAACGTTGTGGAAGTCGGGAGCGAGTCGTACCCTGGGATGGCACAGGTGTTACCGACGCCAAAGATTTCCACCACCACCTATATTAGTGGCTGCAACTTCCCCTTCTCCTCCCCCACTTCCACCTCTGACTTCTCATCTTGCAGCACCAGTCAGTGGCATGCCTAGGGTGTTTGGCACCCTAGGCGGGTACTTTCTCTGGCACCCCCCTCCCCCCCAATACTTAACCACATTCCTCTTACATTCAGGGACATCTCCTGTCATGTAGACCTTCTCTTTCCTCTTCTCCTCCGTTAGGCCGACATGACAAATTCTTTCAGCCGCATCTCGTCTCTACAGAGTTTGTAACACAGACACGTTAGATTTAAAAAATTTTCCTTCAACCTCCCCATCCTGGTGTCCCTACAATGTGATCCTGCTGCCACCCCCAATACTGTGCCCATTGTGCCCCCCAATGCCCCAGGTACCATACTGCTGAAAAAAATAATGACCCCAGTAGACATAATTGGGGTCATTTATCAAACTTGCCTAAATTAGAACTGAATTTCCAAAAGAGCTGTCAAAAATGAAAGGTGGAATCTGATTGGCTGCTATGGGCAACTAAGCCAGTTCTACTTTACACCAGTTTGATAAATTACCCTAAATGTCCCTATAGTGTCTACTGCAGTTATAATGTCTAGCGATGATCGAGCACCAAAGTATTCATGTGTTCGGGTGTTCGGCCCGAACACATTGCTATATTCGTGTGCTCGGCCGAGCACCCGAGTATAATGGAAGTAAATGGGCAGTGGCGTACACAAAATCCATGGGGCCCGGCGCAAAACTGATCCATGGGGCCCCCTCCCCGTCGCTGCCCCCCAACCCGCCGCACGGGCGTGTGTATGTATGTATATATATATTTTATACTGTATATAACTATATACAAGAGGATGATATACGGTATAACATCTTCTTGGATATAGTGATATATGTGACCACACTGATGATATAATGTGGGTATCTCCTGTATATAATTATTATGTACAGCTGGTAATGAGTAATAAAAGTTATACAGGAGAGGCCCTGCTGCCGCATTGATGACTCTACATAACTTCTGCCTGATCGCATGTCCCCGTGACGTCCACGATCCATTTAGATATCTTCCCTATAAACTTTCAATGTTCTTTTATGCGTCTAACATGGTGACCACCGGTAATGGTGATTTCAAATCTATTAGACCACAGCACTCTTTCTGAATCTTGGGTGCACGTCCGGGTTGTGTTCTTTAGCTCCACCTCAAGAACTGTAAGTATCACATAGATTTAGACAGCACTCTGTGGTGATGATGATAATCAGTAAATGTTTATTTCATATCATTTCAGCTGGGCACAGTGGTACACAAGTCGCAATGTTTCGGGATAACATTAGCCCTTCATCAGACACTAACGAGACCACACGTCAAACGGCGCCAGCTGTCTAAATCTATGTGACACCGGTAACTGGGAATCATTGTTCGATTTCTGAGGGGGAGCCTGATAAATGGCTACGACTACTACTTCAAATCACGGCAGCATGAATTGCGGGCTTGCAGGTGAGCTGACCCTGTAAAAGATTTGTGATACAGCTCCTCAGAGGGTTACCATCTGCATCTTTACAAACAATTTGTGGCCTCAGTATTTTATCGAGACTCTGTCATTGTGCCCCTTTGTGGCCTCCTCATGCTGCCATCTCCACACCATGTCATCCTTGCCACTCATTTTTATCACCATGCTGCTGCTGATGCTGCTTAAAAGGCCTTAAACTGATCACCAGGCCCACGATTTCATTAAGGTTTTGTAATCGATAAACCCAACTTGCTTTTGTGGGCTGCATCAGTGGTGTAGCAAATTTTTGAATGGGGCTCCATTCCACAGTAACTTTTTAGCGACCCCTCCCTTTCATGCCGCCCCCATTACTGTGGCTAGTAAAGATTGCTCTCTCAGACCAGGGCCGGCAGCTGTTCCATCCGTTTTATACACTGTCTATACTGTGACTGTATATAATTTCATTGTGTAATACTGTTGAGGGGGCCCTGACCAAATCCTTTAGTCCTCCTCCTCCTGGATGAGCCCCTTCTGGGTCAGGGCCCCAAAGCTGCAGCTTCCCCTGCTTCCCCTACGGCCCTGGTCTGCTGGTCTGCATTAATCTGCAAGTGACCGTGATACAGCTCCACAGATTGTTTCCATCTTCATCTTTCTAAGCAATCTGTGGCTTTAGTCTTTTATCCAGACTCAGTCATTGTGCCACTATGTGGCCTCCTCATGCTGCCATCTCCACAGTATGTCACCTTGCCACTCATTTTATCACCATGCTGCTGCTTATACTGCTTAAAAGAGCTTAAAGTTTTACACACAAAACCAAAGTAAAAAATAAATTTTATAGGAAAAAATAATTGAAAGCATTCATAGTTACTTGTATATAAAGTGCAAGTGCTGCCAAAAATTACAAGTAAGAGGCACTCCGATACAACCTGTATATCACATAAAGGAGGGCCTCATTCACATTGAGTTGCCGGCCTGGATGTGAGCTGACCCTGTAAAATATTTTAAGTTTGGGCCTGCAGGTGAGCTGACCCTCTAAAAAATTTGATGTGAGGGCCTGCTGGTGAGCGGACCCTCTAAAAAATTAGATGTGAGGGCCTGCTGGTGAGTGGACCCTCTAAAAAATTAGATCTAAGGTCCTGTTGATGAGCGGACCCTCTAAAAAATTATATTCGAAGGCCATATATGCGAGGGCATTATATGTGACGAATAAGCAATGCATGTTGATTAGGGATGAGCGAACTCGAACTGTATAGTTCGGGTTCGTACCGAATTTTGGGGTGTCCGTGACACGGACCCGAACCCGGACATTTTCGTAAAAGTCCGGGTTCGGGTTCGGTGTTCGTCGCTTTCTTGGCGCTTTTGTGACGCTTTCTTGGCGCTTTTTGAAAGGCTGCAAAGCAGCCAATCAACAAGCGTCATACTACTTGCCCCAAGAGGCCGTCACAGCCATGCCTACTATTGGCATGGCTGTGATTGGCCAGAGCACCATGTGACCCAGCCTCTATTTAAGCTGGAGTCACATAGCGCCGCCCGTCACTCTGCTCTGATTAGCGTAGGGAGAGGTTGCGGATGCGACAGTAGGGCGAGATTAGGCAGATTAACTCCTCCAAAGGACTTCACTTGATTAATCGATCGATCTGCAGCTGTGCATCATTGAGCTGCTGAATTCAAATGCTCACTCACTGTTTTTAGGCTGCCCAGACCGTTTGTCAGTCACTTTTTTCTGGGGTGATCGGCGGCCATTTTGTGTCTTGTGCGGTGCTGCGACCAAGTGCATCCAAGCTGCGACCAAGTGCATTTAACCCTCAATGGTGTGGTTGTTTTTTGGCTAAAGCCTACATCAGGGTGAAGCTGTCACACCAAGTGCATTTAACCAGCAATAGTCTGTTCATTTTTTGGCCATATACTAAATCAGGGGCAAGCTGCGCCTGTCACCAAGTGCATTTAACCCTCAATGGTGTGGTTGTTTTTTGGCTAAAGCCTACATCAGGGTGAAGCTGTCACACCAAGTGCATTTAACCAGCAATAGTCTGTTTATTTTTTGGCCATATACTACATCAGGGGCAAGCTGCGCCCGTCACCAAGTGCATTTAACCCTCAGTAGTGTGGTTCGTCAAGCTGTGACACCAAGTGCATTTAACCAGCAATAGTCTGTTCATTTTTTGGCCATATACTACATCAGGGGCAAGCTGCGCCCGTCACCAAGTGCATTTAACCCTCAGTAGTGTGGTTGGTCAAGCTATCACACCAAGTGCATTTAACCAGCAATAGTCTGTTCATTTTTTGGCCATATACTAAATCAGGGGCAAGCTGCGCCCGTCACCAAGTGCATTTAACCAGCAATAGTCTGTTCATTTTTTGGCCATATACTACATCAGGGGCAAGCTGCGCCCGTCACCAAGTGCATTTAACCCTCAGTAGTGTGGTTCGTCAAGCAGTGACACCAAGTGCATTTAACCAGCAATAGTCTGTTCATTTTTTGGCCATATACTACATCAGGGGCAAGCTGCGCCCGTCACCAAGTGCATTTAACCAGCAATAGTGTGGTTATTTTTTGGCCATATCCCAGTCTAATTCTGTCACTAAATCCATACCGGTCACCCAGCGCCTAAATACTAGGCCTCAAATTTATATCCCGCTAAATCTCTCGTTACCGCTGTCCTGTTGTGGCTGGGAAAGTTATTTAGTGTCCGTCAAAGCACATTTTTTGTTCTGGGTTGAAGTACAATTCCCAATTTAGCAATTTCATAATTTAGTGGTTCCTGCTATATCAGAGCTATTTGAAATCTATCCCTAAAAGGGTATATAATATTCAAGGTGCACATAGGGTCATTCAGAATAACTTCACACACACGCTACTGTGCATTTCCAAGTCTAATTCTGTCGCTAAATCCATACCGGTCACCCAGCGCCTAAATACTAGGCCTCAAATTTATATCCCGCTAAATCTCTCGTTACCGCTGTCCTGTTGTGGCTGGGAAAGTTATTTAGTGTCCGTCAAAGCACATTTTTTGTTCTGGGTTGAAATACAATTCCCAATTTAGCAATTTCATAATTTAGTGGTTTCTGCTATATCAGAGCTATTTGAAATCTATCCCTAAAAGGGTATATAATATTCAAGGTGCACATAGGGTCATTCAGAATAACTTCACACACACGCTACTGTGCATTTCCAAGTCTAATTCTGTCACTAAATCCATACCGGTCACCCAGCGCCTAAAGACTAGGCCTCAAATTTATATCCCGCTAAATCTCTTGTTACCGCTGTCCTGTTGTGGCTGGGAAAGTTATTTAGTGTCCGTCAAAGCACATTTTTTGTTCTGGGTTGAAGTACAATTCCCAATTTAGCAATTTCATAATTTAGTGGTTCCTGCTATATCAGAGCTATTTGAAATCTATCCCTAAAAGGGTATATAATATTCAAGGTGCACATAGGGTCATTCAGAATAACTTCACACACACGCTACTGTGCATTTCCAAGTCTAATTCTGTCACTAAATCCATACCGGTCACCCAGCGCCTAAATACTAGGCCTCAAATTTATATCCCGCTAAATCTCTCGTTACCGCTGTCCTGTTGTGGCTGGGAAAGTTATTTAGTGTCCGTCAAAGCACATTTTTTGTTCTGGGTTGAAATACAATTCCCAATTTAGCAATTTCATAATTTAGTGGTTTCTGCTTTATCAGAGCTATTTGAAATCTATCCCTAAAAGGGTATATAATATTCAAGGTGCACATAGGGTCATTCAGAATAACTTCACACACACGCTACTGTGCATTTCCAAGTCTAATTCTGTCACTAAATCCATACCGGTCACCCAGCGCCTAAATACTAGGCCTCAAATTTATATCCCGCTAAATCTCTCGTTACCACTGTCCTGTTGTGGCTGGGAAAGTTATTTAGTGTCCGTCAAAGCACATTTTTTGTTCTGGGTTGAAGTACAATTCACAATTTCGCAATTTCATAATTTAGTGGTTCCTGCTATATCAGAGCTATTTGAAATCTATCCCTAAAAGGGTATATAATATTCAAGGGGCACATAGGGTCATTCAGAATAACTTCACACACACGCTACTGTGCATTTCCAAGTCTAATTCTGTCGCTAAATCCATACCGGTCACCCAGCGCCTAAATACTAGGCCTCAAATTTATATCCCGCTAAATCTCTCGTTACCGCTGTCCTGTTGTGGCTGGGAAAGTTATTTAGTGTCCGTCAAAGCACATTTTTTGTTCTGGGTTGAAGTACAATTCACAATTTAGCAATTTCATAATTTAGTGGTTCCTGCTATATCAGAGCTATTTGAAATCTATCCCTAAAAGGGTATATAATATTCAAGGTGCACATAGGGTCATTCAGAATAACTTCACACACACGCTACTGTGCATTTCCAAGTCTAATTCTGTCGCTAAATCCATACCGGTCACCCAGCGCCTAAATACTAGGCCTCAAATTTATATCCCGCTAAATCTCTCGTTACCGCTGTACTGTTGTGGCTGGGAAAGTTATTTAGTGTCCGTCAAAGCACATTTTTTGTTCTGGGTTGAAGTACAATTCCCAATTTAGCAATTTCATAATTTAGTGGTTTCTGCTATATCAGAGCTATTTGAAATCTATCCCTAAAAGGGTATATAATATTCAAGGTGCACATAGGGTCATTCAGAATAACTTCACACACACGCTACTGTGCATTTCCAAGTCTAATTCTGTTAGTAAATCCATACCGGTCACCCAGCGCCTAAATACTAGGCCTCAAATTTATATCCCGCTGAATTTGAATACAATACATTGGGCCAAATAATATTTTTGTTGTTGTGGTGAACCATAACAATGAGAAAAACATCTAGTAAGGGACGCGGACGTGGACATGGTCGTGGTGGTGTTAGTGGACCCTCTGGTGCTGGGAGAGGACGTGGCCGTTCTGCCACATCCACACGTCCTAGTGTACCAACTACCTCAGGTCCCAGTAGCCGCCAGAATTTACAGCGATATATGGTGGGGCCCAATGCCGTTCTAAGGATGGTAAGGCCTGAGCAGGTACAGGCATTAGTCAATTGGGTGGCCGACAGTGGATCCAGCACGTTCACATTATCTCCCACCCAGTCTTCTGCATAAAGCGCACAGATGGCGCCTGAAAACCAACCCCATCAGTCTGTCACATCACCCCCATGCATACCAGGGAAACTGTCTCAGCCTCAAGTTATGCAGCAGTCTCTTATGCTGTTTGAAGACTCCGCTGGCAGGGTTTCCCAAGGGCATCCACCTAGCCCTTCCCCAGCGGTGAAAGATATAGAATGCACTGACGCACAACCACTTATGTTTCCTGATGATGAGGACATGGGAATACCACCTCAGCATGTCTCTGATGATGACGAAACACAGGTGCCAACTGCTGCGTCTTTCTGCAGTGTGCAGACTGAACAGGAGGTCAAGGATCAAGACTGGGTGGAAGACGATGCAGGGGATGATGAGGTCCTAGACCCCACATGGAATGAAGGTCGTGCCACTGACTTTCACAGTTCGGAGGAAGAGGCAGTGGTGAGAACGAGCCAACAGCGTAGCAAAAGAGGGAGCAGTGGGCAAAAGCAGAACACCCGCCGCCAAGAGACTCCGCCTGCTACTGCCCGCCGCCATCTGGGACCGAGCACCCCAAAGGCAGCTTCAAGGAGTTCCCTGGCATGGCACTTCTTCAAACAATGTACTGACGACAAGACCCGAGTGGTTTGCACGCTGTGCCATCAGAGCCTTAAGCGAGGCATTAACGTTCTGAACCTGAGCACAACCTGCATGACCAGGCACCTGCATGCAATGCATGAACTGCAGTGGAGTAAACACCTTAAAACCAAGGAAGTCACTCAGGCTCCCCCTGCTACCTCTTCTGCTGCTGCCGCCTCGGCCTCTTCTGCTGCTGCCGCCTCGGCCTCTTCTGCTGCTGCCGCCTCGGCCTCTTCCTCCGCCTCTGGAGGAACGTTGGCACCTGCCGCCCAGCAAACAGGGGATGTACCACCAACACCACCACCACAACCTCCGTCACCAAGCGTCTCAACCATGTCACACGGCAGCGTTCAGCTCTCCATCTCACAAACATTTGAGAGAAAGCGTAAATTCCCACCTAGCCACCCTCGATCCCTGGCCCTGAATGCCAGCATTTCTAAACTACTGGCCTATGAAATGCTGTCATTTAGGCTGGTGGACACAGACAGCTTCAAACAGCTCATGTCGCTTGCTGTCCCACAGTATGTTGTTCCCAGCCGCCACTACTTCTCCAAGAGAGCCGTGCCTTCCCTGCACAACCAAGTATCCGATAAAATCAAGTGTGCACTGCGCAACGCCATCTGTGGCAAGGTCCACCTAACCACAGATACGTGGACCAGTAAGCACGGCCAGGGACGCTATATCTCCCTAACTGCACACTGGGTAAATGTAGTGGCAGCTGGGCCCCAGGCGGAGAGCTGTTTGGCGCACGTCCTTCCGCCGCCAAGGATCGCAGGGCAACATTCTTTGCCTCCTGTTGCCACCTCCTCCTTCTCGGCTTCCTCCTCCTCTTCTTCCACCTGCTCATCCAGTCAGCCACACACCTTCACCACCAACTTCAGCACAGCCCGGGGTAAACGTCAGCAGGCCATTCTGAAACTCATATGTTTGGGGGACAGGCCCCACACCGCACAGGAGTTGTGGCGGGGTATAGAACAACAGACCGACGAGTGGTTGCTGCCGGTGAGCCTCAAGCCCGGCCTGGTGGTGTGCGATAATGGGCGAAATCTCGTTGCAGCTCTGGGACTAGCCAATTTGATGCACATCCCTTGCTTGGCGCATGTGCTGAATTTGGTGGTGCAGAAGTTAATTCACAACTACCCCGACATGTCAGAGCTGCTGCATAAAGTGCGGGCCGTCTGTTTGCGCTTCCGGCGTTCACATCCTGCTGCTGCTCGCCTGTCTGCGCTACAGCGTAACTTCGGCCTTCCCGCTCACCGCCTCATATGCGACGTGCCCACCAGGTGGAACTCCACCTTGCACATGCTGGACAGACTGTGCGAGCAGCAGCAGGCCATAGTGGAGTTTCAGCTGCAGCACGCACGGGTCAGTCGCACTACAGAACAGCACCACTTCACCACCAATGACTGGGCCTCCATGCGAGACCTGTGTGCCCTGTTGCGCTGTTTCGAGTACTCCACCAACATGGCCAGTGGCGATGACGCCGTTATCAGCGTTACAATACCACTTCTATGTCTCCTTGAGAAAACACTTAGGGCGATGATGCAAGAGGAGGTGGCCCAGGAGGAGGAGGAGGAGGAGGAAGAGGGGTCATTTTTAGCACTTTCAGGCCAGTCTCTTCGAAGTGACTCAGAGGGAGGTTTTTGGCAACAGCAGAGGCCAGGTACAAATGTGGCCAGACAGGGCCCACTACTGGAGGACGAGGAGGACGAGGATGAGGAGGAGGTGGAGGAGGATGAGGATGAAGCATGGTCACAGCGGGGTGGCACCCAACGCAGCTCGGGTCCATCACTGGTGCGTGGCTGGGGGGAAAGGCAGGACGATGACGATACGCCTCCCACAGAGGACAGCTTGTCCTTACCCCTGGGCAGCCTGGCACACATGAGCGACTACATGCTGCAGTGCCTGCGCAACGACAGCAGAGTTGCCCACATTTTAACCTGTGCGGACTACTGGGTTGCCACCCTGCTGGATCCACGCTACAAAGACAATGTGCCCACCTTACTTCCTGCACTGGAGCGTGATAGGAAGATGCGCGAGTACAAGCGCACGTTGGTAGACGCGCTACTGAGAGCATTCCCAAATGTCACAGGGGAACAAGTGGAAGCCCAAGGCCAAGGCAGAGGAGGAGCAAGAGGTCGCCAAGGCAGCTGTGTCAATGCCAGCTCCTTTGAGGGCAGGGTTAGCATGGCAGAGATGTGGAAAACTTTTGTCAACACGCCACAGCTAACTGCACCACCACCTGATACGCAACGTGTTAGCAGGAGGCAACATTTCACTAACATGGTGGAACAGTACGTGTGCACACTCCTCCACGTACTGACTGATGGTTCGGCCCCATTCAACTTCTGGGTCTCTAAATTGTCCACGTGGCCAGAGCTAGCCTTTTATGCCTTGGAGGTGCTGGCCTGCCCGGCGGCCAGCGTTTTGTCTGAACGTGTATTCAGCACGGCAGGGGGCGTCATTACAGACAAACGCAGCCGCCTGTCTACAGCCAATGTGGACAAGCTGACGTTCATAAAAATGAACCAGGCATGGATCCCACAGGATCTGTCCGTCCCTTGTCCAGATTAGACATTAACTACCTCCCCTTAACCATATATTATTGGACTCCAGGGCACTTCCTCATTCAATCCTATTTTTATTTTCATTTTACCATTATATTGCGAGGCTACCCAAAGTTGAATGAACCTCTCCTGTGTCTGGGTGCCGGGGCCTAAATATATGCCAATGGACTGTTCCAATGTTGGGTGACGTGAAGCCTGATTCTCTGCTATGACATGCAGAATGATTCTCTGCTGACATGAAGCCAGATTGTCTGTTACGGGACCTCTCTCCTCTGCCTGTGTGTGTGCTGGGCCTAAATATATGCCAATGGACTGTTGCAGTGGTGGCTGACGTGAAGCCTCATTCTCTGCTATGACATGCAGACTGATTCTCTGCTGACATGAAGCCAGATTCTCTGTTACGAGACCTCCCTCCTCTGCCTGGGTGCTGGGCCTAAATATATGCCAATGGACTGTTGCAGTGGTGGCTGACGTGAAGCCTCATTCTCTGCTATGACATGCAGACTGATTCTCTGCTGACATGAAGACAGATTCTCTGTTACGGGACCTCTCTCCTCTGCCTGTGTGTGTGCTGGGCCTAAATATATGCCAATGGACTGTTGCAGTGGTGGCTGACGTGAAGCCTCATTCTCTGCTATGACATGCAGACTAATTCTCTGCTGACATGAAGACAGATTCTCTGTTACGGGACCTCTCTCCTCTGCCTGTGTGTGTGCTGGGCCTAAATATATGCCAATGGACTGTTGCAGTGGTGGCTGACGTGAAGCCTCATTCTCTGCTATGACATGCAGACTGATTCTCTGCTGACATGAAGCCAGATTCTCTGTTACGGGACCTCCCTCCTCTGCCTGGGTGCTGGGCCTAAATATATGCCAATGGACTGTTGCAGTGGTGGCTGACGTGAAGCCTCATTCTCTGCTATGACATGCAGACTAATTCTCTGCTGACATGAAGACAGATTCTCTGTTACGGGACCTCTCTCCTCTGCCTGTGTGTGTGCTGGGCCTAAATATATGCCAATGGACTGTTGCAGTGGTGGCTGACGTGAAGCCTCATTCTCTGCTATGACATGCAGACTGATTCTCTGCTGACATGAAGCCAGATTCTCTGTTACGGGACCTCTCTCCTCTGCCTGTGTGTGTGCTGGGCCTAAATATATGCCAATGGACTGTTGCAGTGGTGGCTGACGTGAAGCCTCATTCTCTGCTATGACATGCAGACTAATTCTCTGCTGACATGAAGACAGATTCTCTGTTACGGGACCTCTCTCTTCTGCCTGTGTGTGTGCTGGGCCTAAATATATGCCAATGGACTGTTGCAGTGGTGGCTGACGTGAAGCCTCATTCTCTGCTATGACATGCAGACTGATTCTCTGCTGACATGAAGCCAGATTCTCTGTTACGGGACCTCCCTCCTCTGCCTGGGTGCTGGGCCTAAATATATGCCAATGGACTGTTGCAGTGGTGGCTGACGTGAAGCCTCATTCTCTGCTATGACATGCAGACTAATTCTCTGCTGACATGAAGACAGATTCTCTGTTACGGGACCTCTCTCCTCTGCCTGTGTGTGTGCTGGGCCTAAATATATGCCAATGGACTGTTGCAGTGGTGGCTGACGTGAAGCCTCATTCTCTGCTATGACATGCAGACTGATTCTCTGCTGACATGAAGACAGATTCTCTGTTACGGGACCTCCCTCCTCTGCCTGGGTGCTGGGCCTAAATATATGCCAATGGACTGTTGCAGTGGTGGCTGACGTGAAGCCTCATTCTCTGCTATGACATGCAGACTGATTCTCTGCTGACATGAAGACAGATTCTCTGTTACGGGACCTCCCTCCTCTGCCTGGGTGCTGGGCCTAAATATATGCCAATGGACTGTTGCAGTGGTGGCTGACGTGAAGCCTCATTCTCTGCTATGACATGCAGACTAATTCTCTGCTGACATGAAGCCAGATTCTCTGTTACGGGACCTCTCTCCTCTGCCTGGGTGCTGGGCCTAAATTTATGAAAATGGACTCTTACAGTGGTGGGTGACGTGAAGCCAGATTCTCTGCTATGGGACCTCTCTCCAATTGATTTTGGTTAATTTTTATTTATTTAATTTTTATTTTAATTCATTTCCCTATCCACATTTGTTTGCAGGGGATTTACCTACATGTTGCTGCCTTTTGCAGCCCTCTAGCTCTTTCCTGGGCTGTTTTACAGCCTTTTTAGTGCCGAAAAGTTCGGGTCCCCATTGACTTCAATGGGGTTCGGGTTCGGGACGAAGTTCGGATCGGGTTCGGATCCCGAACCCGAACATTTCCGGGATGTTCGGCCGAACTTCTCGAACCCGAACATCCAGGTGTTCGCTCAACTCTAATGTTGATATGACGGAAGAGGAGGAGGAGGATGAGAAAAGGAAGATTCAACCATATACCCTTGTTTGTGGTGCATGGGAATATAGTGTATTCAGTACATTATAAACAACACATTTAAAGTGCTTTTATATTCATCAGCTTTCCTCTGGTGGAGTCGAGAAGTCATGGTCAATCCAGGCCTTGATCATTTTTATATGAGTCACCCTGTCAACATTTTCAGTTGACATGCGGATACCCTTATCTATATATCAGGGGGAGAAAAAGAGAACTGGATCGCACATCCACAGCGCCACAAAAACAAAGTCCGCTGAGGAGTACTGCACCATGTGAACAACATATCCATTGCTATCAGGAGCTACAGGTCAATGACCACTTATATGCAGACTACTGCGAAATTAAAACCATATGTGCTGAATGGGTGGAGTGCTGATACCTGTAGTAAAGAAGAAAGATTCAAATAACATATATGAGGGGGAGAAAAACAGAATTGGATTGCACATCCACAATGCTAAGCTTTGATCTAATTAAACTTGCTTCTCAGCATTGACCTGTAGCTCCTGATAGCAATGGACACTTGTGTTAGACAACTGTTCACATGGTGCACTCCTGCGTGGTGGCCTTTGTTTTTGTGGCGCTGTGCTGGTGGGTTGGTGGGACCCAGTGCCATGGCTGGTATTGTCAGACAGCAGAGTTGCTGTTTGACTTCTGGGTCCTGCTGCCTACTAGGGCAGTGCAGCTTTGTCACAGCATTGTGCTGCGCCTTTTGTCAGAGTAGGTCCCACTCAAAGAGGCGACCTTGGCGTGGTGAGTAGGCTTATGCCTTTTGATCAAAATGTACACTAATGCCTCTTGTACTGCATGTAATATGGGGGCTGTACACTTTAATATGTTGCTGAAAAGCGAGTTTAATTAGATCAAGGCTTTGTGGATGTACGATCCAGTTCTGTTTTTCTCCCCCTGATATAGATATGATTATCTGTTATAATGCCACTGGCAGCAATAAATACACACTCAGACAAAACGCTGGTGGCAGGGCAGGCCAGCACCTCTAAAGCGTAAAGCGCCAGTTCGTGCCACGTGTCCAGCTTGGACACTCAGTAGTTGTAAGGCACTGAGAGATCATTGAGGATGCTGACACAGTCTCCTTCACCATCTTCCAAATTTTATTTCTCCTTGTGGCAGTAGGCCACACATCAGGGTGAGGGTGCTGGCGGGGTGTCATGAAACTGTCCCAGGCTTTGGAGAGTGTTGCCCTGCCTCTGTTGGAACTTCTGGGTGTTCCCCTTGTCTACCCTCCTCGGTCGGCCAAGGAAGTACGGACTCTGCCGCCAGCGTTGTCAGATGGAAAATTTTGGAGAAATTTTCCAACAAGGATCTTCTGGTATTGCACCATTTTGCTTGTCCTCTCCACCAGAGGAATGAGAGATGAGAAGTTCTCTTTGTAGCGGGGGTCGAGGAGGGTGAACCTAGTAATCCGTGTTATCTAAAATGCGTACTACCCTCTGTAGCGGAGGTAACTGTCTCCAGCTTCTTCTCCTCTTCATGGTCCAATTCGCGCTGAGAAGACAAACTGAGGTTGGGCTGGCTATCACCCTGTGTAATGTCCTCCCCCATTTCCTCGTCCGCCACATTCAGATCGACGTCCTTAATTGTGAGCAGCGATCGTTTGAGTAGACACAGCAGTGGGATGGTTACGCTGATAATAGCATTATCGCCACTAACCATCTATGTGGATTCATCAAAGTTTTTTAAAACTTCACAGAGATCAGACATCAATGCCCACTCCTTGCTTTTGAATAGTGGCAGTTGACTCAAAAGGCGACGACCATGTTGCAGCTGGTATTCCACAACTGCCCTCTGCTGCTCACAAAGCCTGGCCAATATGTGGAGCGTAGGGTTCCAGCGCGTGCTCACGTTGCACAACAGTCGGTGAGCTGGAAGCCGCAAGTGCTGATGCAGCGTTGACAGACTGGCTGAAGCTTTGGACGACTTCCGGAAATGGGCACACACGCGGCATGCCTTCACTAGTATCTCTGGAAAATTGGGGTAGATTTTGATAAAGCGCTGAACCACTAAGTTCAAGATGTGGGATAGGCATGGGATGTGCATCAGGCTGCCGATCTCCAAGCCGCTACTAAGTTACGGCCAATGTCAGACACAACCATGCCTGGTTCTAGGTTGAGTGGCGAGAGACACAGCTCGGTCTGGTCCCTTATACCCTGCCACAGCTCTGTCCTCTGAACATATCAACTTCAGCACGGCCTGTTGACGCCTTAATCACAGCAGTGCTACACTGCTTTCAGCTAGCGACTGATGGCTGACTACTGCTGGAGGTGGAAGTGGAATAGGAGGCGGCAGAGGAGGAGAAGTGGGGGTTGGAGCCAGTAACATAGCTGCTGGCGGAGACCCTGATAGACGTAGGGCCCGCAATCCTGGGCGTGGGTAGCACCTGTGCCATCCCAGGGTACAACTCACTCCCAGCCTCTACAACATTCACCCAGTGTGCCATCAGGGAAATGCAGCGTCCCTGGCCACCAGCACTTGTCCATGGTTAAGTGGACCTTCCCATTGGGTAGGTGGGTATTTGCGTTCAAATGACTGCTATGGACATTTGGACGCTGCGCTGGGACAGAAAAGTGGATGTTGTTGCTAATGGTTCATGCGAAGGTCTAGGTGCAGGGTGAGGGGCATCCGTGCCTACGCCGTCGACAGGGGATTGGCCAGCAGTGCGTAACACAGGGGAAGAGGAGGCAGTGGTGTGACCCGCAGACCCAGATTGTGGACCCAGGCATTCGGCCCACTTGTTAGGGTGCTTGGATGCCATGTGGTGGATCATGCTGGTGGTGTTGGGGTTGCTAGTGTTTATGCCCCGGATCATTTTGGTACGGCACAGGTTGCAAAGTAACACTCTATTGTCATCTGCACTTTCCTCAAAAAAGAGCCATACTGCGGAACACCTACCCCTTGGCAAGGTATATTTATGCATAGGGGTGCTCAGTGTAACAGTTGCGGGCCTGTTTGGTGTGGGCCGACTTCTACCTTTTGTAACCCCACTGCCTCTTACAGCCTGTTGCGGTGCTGCGGATCCCTCCCCCTCTGTACTGCTGTCCTCGCTTGGCTTTTCACCTTTCCAAGTTGGGTCAGTGACGTCATCATCAACTACCTCCTCTTCTACTTCCTCACTCTGCTCATCCTCTTGTCTTGACCTAACCACAACCTCAGTGATTGACATCTGTGTCTCATTATCATCCACCTCGTGAACGAATGATTGCCATTCACCACCGTCATCTTCTTGAGACTGTGTAAGGAATCGGGGCACAATATCTGAGGTCCCTCTTCAAGCGTGCTGGGCGCGAGAGCCAAATGTAATAGTGGCGCTGGAAAGAGCTCCTCGGAATATCCGAGTGTGGGATCACTCGTTTGGCAACACTCTCCATGGTGGGAGAAAGGATGATCCAAGTGAAGATTCAGTTGATCAGACTCTTGGCTACAGAGACTTGACTTGGTGGAAGAGAGGGTGGTGCTTAACCGACTGGAAGCATTATCTTCAGCAATCCAACCGACCAACTGTTCGCACTGGTCCGACTTGAACAGTGTTGTCCTGCGCCGCCCAGCTAAGTTGGACATGAAGCTGGGTATGGTGGATTTTTTTTTTTTTTTTGTGCACTGGCAGCAGGCACAGTTTCATTGTGTCCAGGGCCACGGCCTTTTCGTGCACCATCAGCATCACGCCCACTTCCCCGTCCCTTAGTGCTTGCCTTCTTCATATTAAAGGTTTTGTCACTAGATGTGGCGCTGATATTTTTACAGTCCACTAAAGACACCGTTTTCTGATGCAGGACAGTATATGTCACAGAAACACAAAGAATAGGGACACTATATTAGGCCCTGATTATTGAAATTTGCCCTAAACACAGAGTTTTCGGATGCAGGACAGTATATATCAGAAACACACAGAATATGGACACTATATTAGGCCCAGATTAATGGAATTTGCCCTAATGAAACAGTTTTCGTATGTAGGACAGTATATGTCACAGAAACACACAGAATATGGACACTATATTAGGCTCAGATTATTGGAACTTGCCCTAAAGAAACAGTTTTCAGATGCAGGACAAAATATATTTCAGAAACACACAGAATATGGACACTATATTCGGCCCTGATTATTGGAATTTGCCTTAAAGAAAGAGTTTTCGGATGCAGGACAGTATATGTCACAGAAACACAGAGTATATGGACACTATATTAGGCCCAGATTTTTGGAATTTGCCCTAATGAAAGAGTTTTTGGATGCAGGACAGTATATGTCACAGAAACACACAGAATCACACAGAATATGGACACTATATTTGGCCCAGATTATTGGAATTTGCCCTAAAAAAAACTGTTTTCGGATGCAGGACAAAATATATCTCAGAAATACACAGAATATGGACACTATATTAGGCCCTGATTATTGGAATTTGCCTTAAAGAAACAGTTTTCGGATGCAGGACAAAATATATCTCAGAAATACACAGAACATGGACACTATATTAGGCCCTGATTATTGGAATTTGCCTTAAAGAAACAGTTTTCGGATGCAGGACAGTATGTGCAGGGCCGGCACCAGCGCCCGGCAAACCCGTGGAAAAGGGCCAGGGCCCACTCGTTTCTGCACGGTCCCTTTAAAACATTTTTACAAACTGTTGCTGGCGCTGCGCAGCGCTGCCGCCGTCATAAAAGATCTCCAGGCCTGCAGAGTGTGGAGCGTCAGTGCGCCACGTGCATGTGCACGTTCGCGAGTACATTGGTCGGAGTGGCAGGCCCTGCAGCAGAGGAAGCCGGCGGGAGCTGGAAGAAGGAGGGCTCCCAGGGTGGCTGACGGCTGTAGTAAGGAGAGCATGGTGCGCTGTGCAAGTACCCATGGAAGCATGACAGGGCCGCAGGAGAGCTAAGGAACCCGGCCTGTCAGTCTTCAAGTAAGTGATTTCCCCTTCCCCCAATCATGGTTATGTCTAGTCTTACAGTTCTCTGCTCCCCCTCCTCCTGTCTCTCCACTAGTGACCCTGCTCCCCCTCCTCCTGTCAGCCCACTAGTTACCCTGATCCCCCTCCTCCTGTTTCCCCACTAGTGACCCTGCTCCCCCTCCTCCTGTCAGCCCACTAGTGACCCTGCTCCCCCCTCCTCCTGTCACCCCACTAGTGACCCTGCTCCCCCCTCCTCCTGTCACCCCACTAGTTTCCCTGCTCCCCCTCCTCCTGTCAGCCCACTAGTGACCCTGCTCCCCCTCCTCCTGTCTCCCCACTAGTGACCCTGCTCCCCCTCCTCCTGTCAGCCCACTAGTGACCCTGCTCCCCCTCCTCCTGTCAGCCCACTAGTGACCCTGCTCCCCCCTCCTCCTTTCTCCCCACTAGTGACCCTGCTCCCCCCTCCTCCTGTCAGCCCACTAGTGACCCTGCTCCCCCTCCTCCTGTCAGCCCACTAATTTCCCTGCTCTCCCTCCTCCTTTCTCCCCACTAGTGACCCTGCTCCCCCTCCTCCTGTCAGCCCACTAGTGACCCCGCTCCCCCTCCTCCTGTCAGCCCACTAGTGACCCTGCTCCTCCCTCCTCCTTTCTCCCCACGAGTGACACTGTTCCCCCCTCCTCCTGTCATCTCACTAGTGACCCTGCTACCCCCTCCTCCTGTCAGCCCACTAGTTTCCCTGCTCCCTCCTCCTCCTTTCTCCCCACTAGTGACCCTGCTCCCCCCTACTTCTGTCAGCCCACTAGTGACCCTGCTCCCCCTCCTCCTGTCACCACACCAGTGACCCTGCTCCCCCCTCCTCCTGTCACCACACTAGTGACCCTGCTCCTCCCTCCTCCTGTGACCCCACTAGTGACCCTGCTCCTCCCTCCTCCTGTGACCCCACTAGTGACCCTGCTCCCCCCTCCTCCTTTCTCCCCACTAGTGACCCTGCTCCCCCCTCCTCCTGTCAGCCCACTAGTTACCCTGATCCCCCTCCTCCTGTCTCCCCACTAGTGACCCTGCTCCCCCTCCTCCTGTCAGCCCACTAGTGACCCTGCTCCCCCTCCTCCTGTCACCCCACTAGTGACCCTGCTCCCCACTCCTCCTGTCACCCCACTAGTTTCCCTGCTCCCCCTCCTCCTGTCAGCCCACTAGTGACCCCTCTCCCCCTCCTCCTGTCTCCCCACTTGTGTCCCTGCTCCCCCCTCCTCCTGTCACCCCACTAGTGACCCTGCTCCCCCCTCCTCCTGTCACCCCACTAGTTTCCCTGCTCCCCCTCCTCCTGTCAGCCCACTAGTTTCCCTGCTCCCCCTCCTCCTGTCTCCCCACTAGTTTCCCTGCTCCCCCTCCTCCTGTCTGCCCACTAGTGACCCTGCTCCCCCTTCTCCTGTCAGCCCACTAGTGACCCTGCTCCCCCTCCTCCTGTCAGCCCACTAGTTACCCTGCTCCCCCCTCCTCCTGTCTCCCCACTAGTTTCCCTGCTCCCCCTCCTCCTGTCAGCCCACTAGTTTCCCTGCTCCCCCTCCTCCTGTATGCCCAGTAGTTTCCCTGCTCCCCCTCCTCCTGTCTCCACACTAGTTTCCCTGCTCCCCCTCCTCCTGTCAGCCCACTAGTGACCCTGCTCCCCCTCCTCCTGTCAGCCCACTAGTGACCCTGCTCCCCCCTCCTCCTTTCTCCCCACTAGTGACCCTGCTCCCCCCTCCTCCTGTCAGCCCACTAGTGACCCTACTCCCCCTCCTCCTGTCAGCCCACTAATTTCCCTGCTCCCCCTCCTCCTTTCTCCCCACTAGTGACCCTGCTCCCCCTCCTCCTGTCAGCCCACTAGTGACCCCGCTCCCCCTCCTCCTGTCAGCCCACTAGTGACCCTGCTCCCCCCTCCTCCTTTCTCCCCACGAGTGACACTGTTCCCCCCTCCTCCTGTCAGCCCACTAGTTTCCCTGCTCCCCCCCTCCTCCTTTCTCCCCACTAGTGACCCTGCTCCCCCCTCCTCCTGTCAGCCCACTAGTGACCCTGCTCCCCCTCCTCCTGTCACCACACCAGTGACCCTGCTCCCCTCTCCTCCTGTCACCACACTAGTGACCCTGCTCCTCCCTCCTCCTGTGACCCCACTAGTGACCCTGCTCCCCCCTCCTCCTGTCTCCCCACTAGTGACCCTGCTCCCCCCTCCTCCTGTCAGCCCACTAGTTTCCCTGCTCCCCCCTCCTCCTTTCTCCCCACTAGTGACCCTGCTCCCCCCTCCTCCTGTCAGCCCACTAGTGACCCTGCTCCCCCTCGGCCTGTCACCACACCAGTGACCCTGCTCCCCTCTCCTCCTGTCACCACACTAGTGACCCTGCTCCTCCCTCCTCCTGTGACCCCACTAGTGACCCTGCTCCCCCCTCCTCCTGTCTCCCCACTAGTGACCCTGCTCCCCCTCCTCCTGTCAGCCCACTAGTTTCCCTGCTCCCCCCTCCTCATTTCTCCCCACTAGTGACCCTGCTCCCCCCTCCTCCTGTCAGCCCACTAGTGACCCTGCTCCCCCTCCTCCTGTCACCACACCAGTGACCCTGCTCCCCTCTCCTCCTGTCCCCACACTAGTGACCCTGCTCCTCCCTCCTCCTGTGACCCCACTAGTGACCCTGCTCCCCCCTCCTCCTGTCTCCCCACTAGTTTCCCTGCTCCCCTTCCTCCTGTCAGCCCACTAATTTCCCTGCTCCCCCTCCTTCTGTCTCCCCACTAGTGACCCTGCTCCCCCCTCCTCCTGTCTCCCCACTAGTGACCCTGCTCCCCCTCCTCCTGTCAGCCCACTAGTGACCCTGCTCCCCCCTCCTCCTGTCAGCCCACTAGTTTCCCTGCTCCCCCTCCTCCTGTCAGCCCACTAGTTTCCCTGCTCCCCCTCCTTCTGTCTCCCCACTAGTTTCCCTGCTCCCCCCTCCTCCTGTCAGCCCACTAGTTTCCCTGCTCCCCCTCCTCCTGTCTCCCCACTAGTTTCCCTGCTCCCCCTCCTCCTGTCTCCTTACTAGTGACCCTGCTCCCCCTCCTCCTGTCAGCCCACTAGTGACCCTGCTCCCCCCTCCTCCTGTCTCCCCACTAGTTTCCCTGCTCCCCCTCCTCCTGTCAGCCCACTAATTTCCCTGCTCCCCCTCCTCCTGTCTCCCCACTAGTGACCCTGCTCCCCCCTCCTCCTGTCTCCCCACTAGTGACCATGCTCCCCCTCCTCCTGTCAGCCCACTAGTGACCCTTCTCCCCCTCCTCCTGTCAGCCCACTAGTTTCCCTGGTCCCCCTCCTCCTGTCAGTCCACTAGTTTCCCTGCTCCCCCTCCTCCTGTTTCCCCACTAGTTTCCCTGCTCCCCCTCCTCCTGTCAGCCCACTAGTTTCCCTGCTCCCCCTCCTCCTGTCTCCCCACTAGTTTCCCTGCTCCCCCTCCTCCTGTCAGCCCACTAGTGACCCTGCTCCCCCTCCTCCTGTCAGCCCACTAGTGACCCTGCTCCCCCTCCTCCTGTCAGCCCACTAGTGACCCTGCTCCCCCTCCTCCTGTCAGCCCACTAGTGACCCTGCTCCCCCTCCTCCTGTCACCCCACTAGTGACCCTGCTTCCCCCTCCTGTCACCCCACTAGTGACCCTGCTCCCCTTCCTCCTGTCAGCCCACTAGTTCCCTGCTCCCCCTCCTCCTGTCTCCCCACTAGTTTCCCTGCTCCCCCTCCTCCTGTCAGCCCACTAGTTACCCTGCTCCCTCCTCCTCCTGTCTCCCCACTAGTGACCCTGCTCCCCCTCCTCCTGTCAGCCCACTAGTGACCCTGCTCCCCCTCCTCCTGTCAGCCCACTAGTATCCCTGCTCCCCCTCCTCCTGTCAGCCCACTAGTGACCCTGCTCCCCCTCCTCGTCAGCCCACTAGTGACCCTGATCCTCCTCCTCCTGTCTCCCCACTAGTGACCCTGCTCCCCCTCCAACTGTCAGCCCACTAGTTACCCTGCTCCCCCTCCTCCTGTCAGCCCACTAGTGACCCTGCTCCCCCTCCTCGTCAGCCCACTAGTGACCCTGATCCTCCTCCTCCTGTCCTCCCCACTAGTGACCCTGCTCCCCCTCCTCCTGTCAGCCCACTAGTTTCCCTGCTCCCCCTCCTCCTGTCAGCCCACTAGTTACCCTGCTCCCCCCTCCTCCTGTCTCCCCACTAGTGACCCTGCTCCCCCTCCTCCTGTCAGCCCACTAGTGACCCTGCTCCCCCTCCTCCTGTCAGCCCACTAGTTTCCCTGGTCCCCCTCCTCCTGTCAGTCCACTAGTTTCCCTGCTCCCCCTCCTCCTGTCACCCCACTAGTTTCCCTGCTCCCCCTCCTCCTGTCAGCCCACTAGTTTCCCTGCTCCCCCTCCTCCTGTCTCCCCACTAGTTTCCCTGCTCCCCCTCCTCCTGTCAGCCCACTAGTGACCCTGCTCCCCCTCCTCCTGTCAGCCCACTAGTGACCCTGCTCCCCCTCCTCCTGTCAGCCCACTAGTGACCCTGCTCCCCCTCCTCCTGTCAGCCCACTAGTGACCCTGCTCCCCCTCCTCCTGTCACCCCACTAGTGACCCTGCTTCCCCTCCTGTCACCCCACTAGTGACCCTGCTCCCCCTCCTCCTGTCAGCCCACTAGTTTCCCTGCTCCCCCTCCTCCTGTCTCCCCACTAGTTTCCCTGCTCCCCACCTCCTCCTGTCAGCCCACTAGTTACCCTGCTCCCCCCTCCTCCTGTCTCCCCACTAGTGACCCTGCTCCCCCTCCTCCTGTCAGCCCACTAGTGACCCTGCTCCCCCTCCTCCTGTCAGCCCACTAGTGACCCTGCTCCCCCTCCTCCTGTCAGCCCACTAGTGACCCTGCTCCCCCTCCTCGTCAGCCCACTAGTGACCCTGATCCTCCTCCTCCTGTCTCCCCACTAGTGACCCTGCTCCCCCTCCTCCTGTCAGCCCACTAGTTACCCTGCTCCCCCCTCCTCCTGTCTCCCCACTAGTTTCCCTGCTCCCCCTCCTCCTGTCAGCCCACTAGTTTCCCTGCTCCCCCTCCTGACTCCCCACTAGTGACCCTGCTCCCCCTCCTCCTGTCTCCCCACTAGTGACCCTGCTCCCCCTCCTGCTGTCTCCCCACTAGTTTCCCTGCTCCCCCTCCTCCTGTCAGCCCACTAGTTTCCCTGCTCTACCTCCTCCTGTCAGCCCACTAGTTTCCCTGCTCCCCCTCCTTCTGTCTCCCCACTAGTTTCCCTGCTCCCCCTCCTCCTGTCAGCCCACTAGTGACCCTGCTCCCCCTCCTCCTGTCAGCCCACTAGTGACCCTGCTCCCCCTCCTCCTGTCAGCCCACTAGTTTCCCTGCTCCCCCTCCTCCTGTCTCCCCACTAGTTTCCCTGCTCCCCCTCCTCCTGTCAGCCCACTAGTTTCCCTGCTCCCCCTCCTCCTGTCTGCCCACTAGTTTCCCTGCTCCCCCTCCTCCTGTCAGCCCACTAGTGACCCTGCTCCCCCTCCTCCTGTCAGCCCACTAGTGACCCTGCTCCCCCTCCTCCTGTCAGCCCACTAGTGACCCTGCTCCCCCTCCTCCTGTCAGCCCACTAGTGACCCTGCTCCCCCTCCTCCTGTCACCCCACTAGTGACCCTGCTTCCCCTCCTGTCACCCCACTAGTGACCCTGCTCCCCCTCCTCCTGTCAGCCCACTAGTTTCCCTGCTCCCCCTCCTCCTGTCTCCCCACTAGTTTCCCTGCTCCCCCTCCTCCTGTCAGCCCACTAGTTACCCTGCTCCCCCCTCCTCCTGTCTCCCCACTAGTGACCCTGCTCCCCCTCCTCCTTTCAGCCCACTAGTGACCCTGCTCCCCCTCCTCCTGTCAGCCCACTAGTGACCCTGCTCCCCCTCCTCCTGTCAGCCCACTAGTGACCCTGCTCCCCCTCCTCGTCAGCCCACTAGTGACCCTGATCCTCCTCCTCCTGTCTCCCCACTAGTGACCCTGCTCCCCCTCCTCCTGTCAGCCCACTAGTTACCCTGCTCCCCCCTCCTCCTGTCTCCCCACTAGTTTCCCTGCTCCCCCTCCTCCTGTCAGCCCACTAGTTTCCCTGCTCCCCCTCCTGACTCCCCACTAGTGACCCTGCTCCCCCTCCTCCTGTCTCCCCACTAGTGACCCTGCTCCCCCTCCTGCTGTCTCCCCACTAGTTTCCCTGCTCCCCCTCCTCCTGTCAGCCCACTAGTTTCCCTGCTCTACCTCCTCCTGTCAGCCCACTAGTTTCCCCTGCTCCCCCTCCTTCTGTCTCCCCACTAGTTTCCCTGCTCCCCCTCCTCCTGTCAGCCCACTAGTGACCCTGCTCCCCCTCCTCCTGTCAGCCCACTAGTGACCCTGCTCCCCCTCCTCCTGTCAGCCCACTAGTTTCCCTGCTCCCCCTCCTCCTGTCAGCCCACTAGTTTCCCTGCTCCCCCTCCTCCTGTCTTCCCACTAGTTTCCCTGCTCCTCCTCCTCCTGTCAGCCCACTAGTGACCCTGCTCCCCCTCCTCCTGTCAGCCCACTAGTTTCCCTGCTCCCCCCTCCTCCTTTCTCCCCACTAGTGACCCTGCTCCCCCCTCCTCCTGTCAGGCCACTAGTGACCCTGCTCCCCCTCCTCCTGTCACCACACCAGTGACCCTGCTCCTCCCTCCTCCTGTGACCCCACTAGTGACCCTGCTCCCCCTCCTCCTGTCAGCCCACTAGTAACCCTGCTCCCCCTCCTCCTGTCACCACACTAGTGACCCTGCTCCCCCTCCTCCTGTCACCCCACTAGTGACCCTGCTCCCCCCTCCTCCTTTCTCCCCACTAGTGACCCTGCTCCCCCTCCTCCTGTCAGCCCACAAGGGACCCTGCTCCCCCCTCCTCCTGTCACCCCACTACTGACTCTGCTCCCCTCGCTTTCTGTCACCTCATTTTTTGAATTTGCTCTTATGAAAGAGTTTTCGGATGCAGGACAGTACAGGTCCTTCTAAAAAAATTAGCATATTGTGATAAAGTTCATTATTTTCTGTAATGTACTGATAAACATTAGACTTTCATATATTTTAGATTCATTACACACCAACTGAAGTAGTTCAAGCCTTTTATTGTTTTAATATTGATGATTTTTGCATACAGCTCATGAAAACCCAAATTTCCTATCTAAAAAAATTAGCATATTTCATCCGACCAATAAAAGAAAAGTGTTTTTAATACAAAAAAAGTCAACCTTCAAATAATTATGTTCAGTTATGCACTCAATACTTGGTCGGGAATCCTTTTGCAGAAATGACTGCTTCAATGCGGCGTGGCATGGAGGCAATCAGCCTGTGGCACTGCTGAGGTGTTATGGAGGCCCAGGATGCTTCGATAGCGGCCTTAAGCTCATCCAGAGTGTTGGGTCTTGCGTCTCTCAACTTTCTCTTCCCAATATCCCACAGATTCTCTATGGGGTTCAGGTCAGGAGAGTTGGCAGGCCAATTGAGCACAGTAATACCATGGTCAGTAAACCATTTACCAGTGGTTTTGGCACTGTGAGCAGGTGCCAGGTCGTGCTGAAAAATGAAATCTTCATCTCCATAAAGCTTTTCAGCAGATGGAAGCATGAAGTGCTCCAAAATCTCCTGATAGCTAGCTGCATTGACCCTGCCCTTGATAAAACACAGTGGACCAACACCAGCAGCTGACATGGCACCCCAGACCATCACTGACTGTGGGTACTTGACACTGGACTTCAGGCATTTTGGCATTTCCCTCTCCCCAGTCTTCCTCCAGACTCTGGCACCTTGATTTCCGAATGACATGCAAAATTTGCTTTCATCCGAAAAAAGTACTTTGGACCACTGAGCAACAGTCCAGTGCTGCTTCTCTGTAGCCCAGGTCAGGCGCTTCTGCCGCTGTTTCTGGTTCAAAAGTGGCTTGACCTGGGGAATGCGGCACCTGTAGCCCATTTCCTGCACACGCCTGTACACGGTGGCTCTGGATGTTTCTACTCCAGACTCAGTCCACTGCTTCCGCAGGTCCCCCAAGGTCTGGAATCGGTCCTTCTCCACAATCTTCCTCAGGGTCCGGTCACCTCTTCTCGTTGTGCAGCGTTTTCTGCCACACTTTTTCCTTCCCACAGACTTCCCACTGAGGTGCCTTGATACAGCACTCTGGGAACAGCCTATTCGTTCAGAAATTTCTTTCTGTGTCTTACCCTCTTGCTTGAGGGTGTCAATGATGGCCTTCTGGACAGCAGTCAGGTCGGCAGTCTTACCCATGATTGCGGTTTTGAGTAATGAACCAGGCTGGGAGTTTTTAAAAGCCTCAGGAATCTTTTGCAGGTGTTTAGAGTTAATTAGTTGATTCAGATGATTAGGTTAATAGCTCGTTTAGAGAACCTTTTCATGATATGCTAATTTTTTTAGATAGGAATTTTGGGTTTTCATGAGCTGTATGCCAAAATCATCAATATTAAAACAATAAAAGGCTTGAACTACTTCAGTTGGTGTGTAATGAATCTAAAATATATGAAAGTCTAATGTTTATCAGTACATTACAGAAAATAATCAACTTTATCACAAAATGCTAATTTTTTTAGAAGGACCTGTATATGTCACAGAAACACACAGAATATGGACACTATATTTGGCCCAGATTATTGGAATTTGCCCTAAAGAAACAGTTTTTGGATGGTGTACTGTATATGTCACAGAATACCGCAGAATATGGACACTATTTTATTGGAATCTGCGGTGCAGACACTGTTTTCTGATGTAGTTTATATTTATATTTTTCTTTATATCTGGGCCTGAAAACCACACAAGGTGTTGAAGCACAGATCACACAATTCACGGATTACACAGTTGACAGCAAAAATGTGGATAGATTATGGGCGAATTTTTTTTTCTGTATTTTAATTTTTTCCCCCCAATATATAGGCCTAACAACCACACAAGGTATTGAAGCGCAGATCACACAATTCACGGATGACACCATTGACAGAAAAAATGTGGATAGGTTAAGGGAAAAGAAATAGTGTTTTCTGTATTATAATTTTTTCCCTATATCTGGGCCTGACAAACACACAAGGTATTGAAGCGCAGATCACACAATTCACGGATTAGACCATTGATAGCAAAAATGTGGATTATGGTAAAATTATTGTTTTCACTAATATTCTTTCTATCTCTGCCCCTGACATCGCTATATCGCAAAGTATAAAAAAATAAAAATTTAGTACAACTTTGCAAAATTAAATTGCTGTCACCACATACAATAGTCTTTAAAAGGACTTTTGGGTCTTTGAAACGTTATTCACTGAAATATATTGCGATCGCAATCTCCCTACTCTATCTGTCCCTTCCTGACTCACAATGAGTTGAACCCATGCCATCGGGTGCTATATAGCACCCAATAACGCGTTCCGGCCAGCCAATCACTGCAATGCCAGCGGTCAACATGGCTACTGGCATTACAGTGATGGCAGTACTTTCCTGCACATTTATTGGCTGCTTAGCAGCCGCAAAACGTGCGGGAAGGAGACTCAAGCATGCCGCTCGAGCACATGTGGTACTTGGCCGAATACCGCCATGTGCCTAGCATAGCGATGCTCAAGCCGAACAAGTATTCGGCCTAGCATGCTTGCTCATCACTAATAATGTCCCCTAGAGTGCTCCCAGTAATAATAGCAACACCCTATATTGTTCTCCAGGTAATAATCACTGTATAGTGTCCCCAGAAATAATAGAATTGCCCCTACAGTGCCTCCCCAATAGCAACGCCCCCCACACTGCCCCCATACAGTAATTTCCCCCACACTGCCCCCATATAGTAATTGCCCCCACACAGTAATTTCCCCCACACTGCCCCCACACAGTAATTTCCCCCACACTGCCCCCACACAGTAATTTCCCCCCCACTGCCCCCCACAGTAATTTCCCCCACACTGCACCATATAGTAATTTCCCCCACACTGCACCATATAGTAATTTCCCCCACACTGCACCATATAGTAATTTCCCCCATACTTCCCTCATATAGTTATTTGCCCCACAATGCCCCATATAGTAATTTGCCCCACAACGCCCCATATAGTAATTTGCCCCACACTGCCCCATATAGTAATTTGCCCCACGTGTCCCCCATACAGTAGTTTCCCTCACACTGCTCCCCCACAGTAATTTCCCCCACATTGCCCATATAGTAATTTGCCCCACACTGCCCTGTATAGTAATTTGCCCCACACTGCCCTGTATAGTAATTTGCCCCACACTGCCCTGTATAGTAATTTGCCCCACACTGCCCCATATAGTAATTTGCCCCACACTGCCCCCATATAGAAATTTGCCTCACACTGCCCCATACAGTAGTTTCCCCCACACTACGCCCATATAGTAATTTGCACCACACTGCCCCTATACAGTAGTTTCCCCCACACTGCCCCTATACAGCAGTGTCCCTCACACTGCCCCCACACAGAAGTGTCCCCACACAGTAATTTCCGCCACCCTGCCCCAACACAGTAGTTTCCCCCACACTGCTCCCACATAGTAATTTCCTCCACTCCCCACACAGTAATTTCCCCCACACTGCCCCCCACTGCCCCATATAGCAATTTGCCCCACACAGTAGTTTCCCCCACATTGCCCCATATAGTAATTTGCCCCCATATAGTAATCCCTCCCATAAATATTGCCCCCACATAGTAATCCCTCCCATAATAATTTGCCCCCACACAGTATCCCACCATAATATTTTCCCCCCACATGTCCTCCTGTCCTCCTGTGTCCCCCAAAGTTGGCAATAAAAAACGAAAAGATTAATTGCTAGCAGAGGAAGGCGCGCACAATTCACTGTGCTGCTGCGTCCCGACACAGGCGCATAGGCCTTAAGCCTACTAGGCCTGAAGCCTATGGCAGTGAACGGCGGCGGGGCAGGCAGGTAACTATGCGCTCCGCTCCGCTGCAGTATGTGGGCGTCAGCCTCTAGCAATGAGCTTTTCCATCTGTATTGATGGAAGCGCTCATTTCTTCTGGGCCTGGCACCCCCGTGAGAGCCGGCACCCGGAGCGGACCACCACCGCCCCACCTTGGCAAGCCACTGGCACTATCAGCCATCAGTCAGTAGCTGGAAGCAGTGTAGCACTGCAGTGGGGAAGCAGCAACAGGCCGTGCTGAAGCTGATATGCTTAGGGGATAAAGAGCACACCGCCGCAGAGCTGTGCCAAGGTATGAGGGACCGGACTGAGCTGTGGCTCTCGCCACTCAACCTAGAACCAGGCATGGTTGTTGTCACGGATGATCCGCGAGAATATTGAACTGTCCTCCCAATATTATCAATATTACTCTCCCTTGTTGAGCAGTAGGTCTATTAAACAGTAATTATTTCCCTAGGCCCCAGAACCTACAATTTGATTACTCAGAGCCTCTCCTTCTGTGTACCCAGAGAACAAAATAGCCCTTTTGTTCAAGTCAGTCAATAGATGCCCAGAAGATAACGCAATTACAGCTGGCTTCCTCAGGTTGACAAAAGAACTTCCCTTTCTGCAGAGATATCACAGCTAGGTGTGAAGACTGCACCTGGGGGGAGCCATTTGGTGTCGCTGCCATAAGGGGTTTGTAAGATAGCTTGCTGCAGACAGGCCGGCACCAAGGTTTCCCAGATTGCAACATGAATCTGAGATATGATTTTTACCTTTTTAAGAGAGACCATGCATCTTACGGACGTAAAAATTACATCATCGTGTCACTCAGAATTCACTGGACGTTTACATAGGACAAACATAACTCTAGGATGTGCCCAGGTAAAGTTATGGTGTTACCCCATCATAAAACCAGTTATAATAGTAATATTTGGTATCCCTGAACTCCATATTTTGTGGGGAATGTGAATATGTGCTTGTTACTTGTGTACAGCGGAGACATCCCGCGATATGGCACATGCCCTATTTCAGAACTGACATTCACCTCAGGAATACAGCCTGCCCAGCAGGTGGGCTCTCAATTCCCCGCCTTGATTCTGGGACCCTTTATAACAAAGACCTAGAATCTGCTAAAGGAGTTCTCCACTTTTAACAACACCTGAAGAGGGCCTCAGCCAGAGAACCCGTGGGCTGTAGGCATATTACACTGGACAAAGGCTTCTTGGACTTTATCCCTGCAACAGACTATTTCACCAACGGACATCTTTTCTGCGGAAACTAAGTATTTTCTTTCTTTTCTCCCTTTTGTTTATTGGACTATACTTTCCTTTATTATTGTGTTAATAATTACTGTGCATCGTGATAATTTGTATTGTATATAGATATATAATAAATGACCTCCAAGTCATTTCTCTAGCCATATGCCTGTTTTCAAACACTGCAAAAACTTACCCTAGCCTCTCCGAAGAGAAAGCTACTCGGTTCTGTTATCTAGATAGTGGGTTCCTTGCTTCCATAAATTGCAAGGTGGTGGTAGTTAAACTACCCTGTGTGTGGTTCCGGTCGCAGTTCGTCACACGCTTACTTGCGGTCGGTCGGCGGTCCACTCCCTGCGCTTTCAGCCTATCGACTGTACGGACTCAAGTTAGACTGTCGGTGTGCTGAAAGTGGCCGGGAGGCCTGTTTGCGGATTGACCACTAGGGGCGCTGTGACGGTTTTGTGACGTATTGTGGCCGCGGCGGTCGCAGTTCGTCACAGTTGTGTCTGATAATGGCCACAACTTGTTGACACACATACAATACCTAGCCCACATGTTCAACTTAGTGATTCAGCAGTTTCTCATAACCTACCCCAACTTGCCTGAGTTACTGGTGAAGGTGCTCTGCGTGTTCCCATTTCCAAAAGTCATCTACAGCTGCCATCGGTCTGGCAACGCTGCAGCAGCGCTTGCAATTGCCAGCTCACCGACTGTTGTGCGACATGATCATGCGCTGGAACTCCACATTCCACATGTTGGCCAGGCTTTATGAGCAGCAGAGGGCAGTAGTGAAATACCAGTTGCAACATGGTTGACGCTTTTCCAGTCAGCTTCCGCTCTTCACAAGCGATGAGTGGGCATGAATGTCTGACCTCTGTGTGGTTTTACGCAACTTTGAGGAATCAGCACAGATGGTAAGCGGCGACGCCGCTATTATCAGCGTAACCATCCCATATATGTGTCTACTGAAATTCTCACTGCTCACAAGGAAGGCGGACGCTTTGCGTGTGGAAGAGGTGGAAATGGGGGAAGACAGTACACAGGGTGATAGCCAGACCACCCTCTGTTCGTCTTCTCAGCGCGAATTGGGTGATGAGGAGGAGGAGAAGCAGGAGACAGTTGCTTCCGCTACAGAGGGTAGTATATTCATAGCAGGTTTATTCCATCTGTTCAGCGTGGATGGGCCGAAGAGGAGGAAGAGGATGAGGAGGTTGAGAGTTATCCTCCTGACGAGGACAGCGAAGTCTTGTCTGTTGGGACTTTGGCATACATGGCTGACTTTATGTTAGGCTGCCTTTCCCGTTACCCACGCGTTATACGCATTTTGGCCGACGATTACTGGTTGTTCACCCTTCTCGACCCCTGCTACCCAGCTACAAAGAGAACTTATCATCTCTCTATCAGTGGTGGAGAGGACTAGGAAATTGGTGCAATACCAGAAGGAAATTGCTCCAAAAATTTGTGGAAAAATTGCTCCAAAAATTTCCAGCTGACAACACTGGCAGCAGAGTACGTAGTTCTTTGGGCAACCGAGGAGGAGAGACAAGGGGAGCACATAGCAGTTCCAACAGAGGCAGGGCAACACTCTCCAAGGCCGGGGACAGTTTCATGACACCCCGCCAGCACTCTCACCCTGATACGCGGCCTAGTGTCACAAGGAGGGAAAAGTTTTGGATGATGGTGAAGGAGTACGTAGCAGACCGTGTTAACTTCCTCAGTGATCCCTCTGTACCTTACAACTATTGGGTGTCCAAGATGGACACGTGGCACGAACTGGCGCTCTGGAGGTGCTGGTCTGCCCTGCTGCCAGCATTTTGTCAGAGGGGGTATTTAGTGCTGCTGGGGGCATAATAACTGATAAGCGCATCCGCCTGTCAACTGAAAATGCTGACAGGTTGACTCTTATCAAAATGAACAAGGTCTGGATTGACCCTGACTTCTCTACTCCACCAGAGGAAAGCAGCTGAACATAAAGGCACTTTAAATGTGGCTTTTATGGTGTATTGAATACACTGTATTCCCATGCACCACTTTAACCACAAAACAGGGTATATAGTTCAATCTTCCTTTTCTCGTCCTCCTCCTCTATCATATCAACATGCTTATTAGGCTGCGCTCAGTCCTAATGTTTTAGATGGTCAGATCAGCAGCAGGCCCTCGCCCCTAATTTTTTAGATGGTCAGTTCAGCAGCAGGCTCTCGCCCCTAATGTTTTAGATGGTCAGCACAGCAGCAGACACTCACCCCTAATGTTTTAGATGGTCAAATCGGCAGCAGAACCTTACCCCTAATTTTTTAGATGGTCAGATCAGCATCAGGCCCTCGCCCCTAATGTTTTAAATGGTCAACTCAGCAGAAGACCCTCACCCCTAATGTTTTAGATGGTCAGATCAGCAGCAGACCCTCACCCCTAATGTTTTAGAAGGTCATATCAGCAGCAGACCCTCCCCCCTAATGTTTTAGATGGTCACATCAGCAGCAGACCCTCACCCCTAATTTTTTAGATGGTCACCTCAGCAGCAGACCCTCAGCCCTAATTTTTTTAGACAGTCAGATCATCAGCAGGCCCTTGCCCCTAATGTTTTAGAGGGTCTGCTCAGCAGTGTCCACATTGATTGCTAAATAACCTGTTCTGTTAGCCACTGATTCTACTAAAGTGGGAAAGAGCTGTCTCATTTTATACCATCTATTGCTTCCACATTGATTGATAGATAACTTATTTTGTTAGCCACTAGTGTTAATCGAGCACCATAGTGCTCAGGGGCTCGGGCCGAACACATCAGAATGCTCTGGTGCTCGGTAAAATGGAAGTCAATGGGAGAACCCGAGCATTAAACCAGGCACCCCCTGCTCTGAAGAGGGGAGGGTGCCTGGTTCATAGGAAAAGGTCAGAAATTGATGGAAACACCACCAAAATGATTCGGGAACAGCATGAAGAGGATGTCTGGATGCATCTTGGACTTCCAGGTCACTGCTGGGAACGATGTTGTCCGAGTAGTACGCCACTTTTACAGACTAACATAAATATGCACAAAACTGAAGATAAAATCGATTTTAGAGGAAAAATTGTTAGGAAACATTCTTTCCTGTATATTTACTTATATATAAAGTGCAAGAGCTGCCAAAAATTTCAAGGAAGAGGCACTCGGATACAGCCTGTATATCACATAAAGGAGGGCCTCATTCACATTGTGGTACAATTGTTCAGGTAGTGGGACTCCTACACTCATAAAGCCGATGCACTAAGTGAAAAGGCTGCAAAAAATTATAAGGAACTGGCACTACAATACACCCATTGTTATACATAAAGGAGGGCATCATAAACAGCCTTGAAAAATTATGATTGATGGCCTGCTGGTAAAACTCAAAAACATTTGGAGCAAAGGCCAGCTGATCTGACCATCTAAAACATTATGGGTGAGGGCCTGCTGCCGCTTTGGTGACTCTAGGAACCCGATCGCACAACCCGTGACGGCGACGATCCATTCAGATGTTTGCCCTACCAACTTTCGATGTTTTTTTGAGCGTGAACCACGGTGACCATGGGTAATGGGGAATAAGGGTTTGATTCAGGAGAGGGTGCCTGAGAAACAGCTACCACTTCCAAGCAAAGCAGCATGTATGCAAATTACCTCAGATGAGCTGACCCTGTAAAAGATTGTAGGTGATGGCCTGCTGGTGAGCTGACCCTGTAAAAGATTGTAGGTGAGGGCCTGCTGGTGAGCTGACCCTCTAAAAAATTATATGAGTGGGCCTACAGGTGAGCTGACCCTGTAAAACATTATATGCGTGGGCCTGCAGGTGAGCTGACCCTGTAAAAGATTTTAGGTGGGGGCCTGCTGATGAGCTGACCCTGTAAAACATTATATGTGAGGACCTGCTGGTGAACTGACCCTGTAATACATTTTAGGTGCGGGCCTGCTGGTGAGCTGACCCTCTAAAAATGTATATGCGAGGGCCTGCTGGTGAGCTGACCCTGTAAAACATTATATGCAAAGGGAATATATGCTACGAATAAGCATGTTAATATGATGGAAAAGGAGGGGAAGGATGAGAAAAGGAAAATTCAAACATATACCCTTGTTTGTGGGGGAAGGGGTGCATGGGAATACAGTGTATTCAATACACCATAAAAGCCTTTATGTTCAGCTGCTTTCCTCTGGTGTATTAGAGAAGTCATGGTCAATCCAGGCCTTGTTCATTTTTATAAGAGTCAACCTGTCAGCATTTTCAGTTAACAGGCAGATACGATTATCTGTTATAATGCCACCAGCAGCATTAAATACCCACTCAGACAAAACTCTGGTGTTAGGGCAGGCCAGCACCTCCAAGGCATAGAGCACCAGTTCGTGCCACATGTCGTCTTGGACACCCAGTAGTTGTGAGGCACTGAGGAATCGTTGAGGACGCTGACACGGTCTGCTAAGGACTACTTCACCATTTTCCAAAATGTTTCTCTCCTTGTGACACTAGGCCGTGCATCAGGGAAAGGGTGCTGGCGAGGTGTCATGAAACTGTCCCAGGCTTTGGAGAGTGTTGCCCTGCCTCTGTTGGAACTGCTGGGTGTTTTCCTTGTCTCCCCTCCACGTTTGGCCAAGGAGCTATGGACTCTGCCACCAGCATTGTCAGATGGAAATTTTTGGAGCAATTTTTCAACAAGGATTTTCTGGTTTTGCACCGTTTTGCTTGTCCTCTCCACCAGAGTAATGAGTGATGAGAAGTTCTCTTTGTAGCGGGGGTCGAGAAGGGTGAATAACCAGTAATACGAATTGTCTATAATGTGTATAACGCGCGGGTCGCTGGAAAGGCAGCCTCACATGAAGTCAGCCATGTGTGCCAACAGGCAAGACTTCGCTGTCGTCATCAAGAGGATCACTCTCAATTTCCTCATCCTCTTCCTCCTCTTCTTCTGGAATTAAACTTCCATGGGTACTACCATCTGTAGCGGAGGCAACCGTCTCCTGCTCTTCCTCCTCCTCCTCTTCCACCTCTTCATCGTCTAATTCGCGCCGAGAAAACAAACTGTGCGGTGGTCTGGCTATCACCATGACGACTCACTCCAGGCCTCCACAACATTCACCCAGTGTGCCGTCTGGGAAATGTGGAGTCCCTGGCTGAATGCACTTGTCCATGTGTCCGTGGTTAAGTGGACCTTCCCTGTAACTGAGTTGGTCAGGGCACGTTTGATGTTACGGGACACATGTTGGTGTAAGGCGTGCACGGCACACCTAGAAAAGTAGTGGCGGCTGGGGACTGCGTAACGCGGGACGGCCAATGACATCAGGCTGCGGAAGGCCTCAGTGTCCACAAGCCAAAATGTCAACATTTCCATGGCCAATAATTTGGAAAGCTGTGCATTTAGTGCTATGGCCTATGGGTAGGTGGCTAGGTATTTGCACTTGCTTTCAAATGCCTGGGGTAAGGACACTTGGACGCTGCGCTGGGAGTGGTTGCAAAGGTCCAGGTGCATCTTGGACAGGGGATTGGCCAGCACGTATTACCGGGGAAGAGGAGGCAGTGGTGTTACTCACAGAAACATATTGTGGACCCAGGCGTTCGGCCCACCTATTACAGTGCTTTGACGCCATGTGGTGGATCATGCTGGTGGTGGTGAGGTTGCTAGTGTTCACACCCCTGCTCATTTTTGGATGGCACAGGTTGCAAATTACCATTCTTTTGTTGTCTGCACTTTCCTAAAAAAAGTGCTATACTGCGGAACACCTACCCCTGTTTGGTGTGGCCCGCCTTCTTCCTTTTGCCACCCCACTGCCTCTTCCTGCTTGTTGCGGTGCTGCAGATCCCTCCCCCTCTGTACTGCTGTCCTAGCTCAGCTTTCCACCTTCCCAGGTTGGGTCAGTGACTTCATCGTCACGCACCTCATCTTCCACTACCCCACTCTGTTCATCCTCCTGACTTGTTGACCTAACCACAACCTCAGTGATTGACAAATGTGTCTTATTCTCTTCCTCAACCTCTTGAGACAGTAATTGCTGTTGAGTTATTGGTAACTGTGTCTCATCATCATACACCTTATTAAACAGGTATTTGGGATGTGGAAACATCACACAGGAGATATACCGCAGGTAATGTCAATGCTGTCACCAGCGGCTAATAAAAAATTACAGGAATGTCACAAGTATTTGGGATGAGGAAACGTTATACAGGAGAGTTACCACCGGTAATGTCACTGTCCAAAGCATCTGCGTAAAAAGTACACGCTATGTCACAGATAAAAATTTTAGCCGCACACTTTACACTGGTGATGTGGCACTGGTAATGTCACTGTCCACAGCGGACACCGTCTATTGAAAAAGTACACTGGATGTCACAGATATTTTTTGAATGCACTTACTTTACACTGGAGATGTGGCGCAGCTAATGTCACTGTCCGCAGTGGACACCGTCTATTGAAAAAGTACACTGGATGTCAAATATTTTTTGGACGCACACACTTTACACTGGAGATGTGGCGAAGCTAATCTCTCTGTCCGAGGGGACATAGTTTATTGAAAAAGTACACTGGATGTCACAGATATTTTTTGGATGCGCACACTTTACACTGGAGATGTGGCACTAGTAATGTCACTGTCGCAGCGGACACTGTGTATTGAAAAAGTACACTGGATGTCACTGATATTTTTGGGATGCGCCACTTTACTCAGGAGATGTGGTGTGGCTGATTTAGCTGTCCGCAGCGGACACCTTCTAAGGAAAAAGTACACTGGATGTCACTAATATTTTAGGGATGTGCACACTTAACACTGGAGATGTGGCACAGCTAATCTCACTGTCCGCAGAAGACACTGTCTATTGAAAAAGTACACTGGATGTCACAGATATTTTTTGGATGCGCACACTTTACACAGGAGATGTGGCACGGATGATTTGACTGTCCGCAGCGAACACCATCTATGGAAAAAGTGCACTGGATGTCACTGATATTTTAGGGATGCGCACACTTTACACAGGAGATGTGGTGCAGATAGTTTAACGGTACTCAGTGGACACCATCTACAGAAAAAGTACACTGGATGCCACTGATATTTTAGGAATGCGCGCACTTTACACAGGAGATGTGACGCGGATAATTTAACTGTCCACAGCGGACACATTCTACGGAAAAAGTACACTGGATGTCACTGATATTTTAGGGATGCGCACACTTTACACAAGAGATGAGGCGCAGATAATTTAACTGTCCACAGTGGCCTATTAGATGCTATTTAGTGCAGGATGCTCTAAAAATATATATTGCTGCTGTCACACACAATAGTCCTTAAAATGACTTTTGGGTCTGAAAAGTTTTTCTAATAAAATTCTTCCAATAACACTCCCTACACTCTGTCCCTTCCTATGCAAAGCTCGCCCTAAGATTGAGCAATTTAGCGCAGGTTGTGTTACAAACATACAGTTCCAAGAAAAAGTATGTGAACCCTTTGCAATTATATGTATTTCTGCACAAATTGGTCATAAAATGTCACAACAATAGACAATCACAGTCTGCTTAAACTAATAACACACAAAGAATTACATTTTACCATGTTTTTATTGAACACACCATGTAAATATTCACAGTGTAGGTGGAATAAGTATGTGAACCCCTAGACTAATGACATATCCAAGAGCAAATTGGAGTGAGATGTCAGCCAACTGGAGTCCAATCAATAAAATGAGATTGGAGGTGTTGGTTACAGCTGCCCTGACCTATAAAAAAGACACACCAGTTCTGGGTTAGCCTTTCAGAAGAAGCATTGCCTGATGTGAATGATGATTAAGAATTGTTGACTTGCATAAAGCTGGAAAGGGTTACAAAAGTATCTACAAAATCCTTGCTGTTCATGAGTCCACAGTAAGACAAATTGTCTATAAATTGAGAAAGTTCAGCACTGCTGCTACTCTCCCTAGGAGTGGCCGTCCTATAAAGATGACTGCAAGCGCACAGAGCAGACTGCTCAATGAGGTGAAGAAGAATCCAAGAGTGTCAGCTAAAGACTTACAAAAGTCTCTGGCATATGCTAACATCCCTGTTAGTGAATCTACGATATGTATAACACTAAACAAGAATGGATTTTCATGGGAGAATACCACAGAGGAAGCCACTGCTGTCCAAAAAAACATTGCTGCACGTTTACAGTTTGCACAAGAGCACCTGGATGTTCCACAGCAGTACTGGCAAAATATTCTGTGGATAGATGAAACCAAAGTTGAGTTGTTTGGAAGAAACACAAAACACTATGTGTGGAGAAAAGAGGCACAGCACACCAACATCAAAACCTCATCCCAACTGTGAAGTATGGTGGTGGGGGCATCATGGTTTGGGGCTGCTTTGCTGCGTCAGTGCCTGGACGGATTGCTATCATCAAAAGGAAAAATGAATTCCCAAGTTTATCAAGATATTTTGCAGGAGAACTTAAGGCCATCTGTCCACCAGCTGAAGCTCAACAGAAGATGGGTGTCGCAACAGGACAACGACCCAAAGCATAGAAGTAAATCAACAACAGAATGGCTTAAACAGAAGAAAATACGCCTTCTGGAGTGGCCCAGTCAGAGTCCTGACCTAAACCCGATTGAGCTGCTGTGGCATGACCTCAAGAAAGCGATTCACACCAGACATCCCAAGAATCTTGCTGAACTGAAACAGTTCTGGTCAGAGGAATGGTCAAGAATTATTCCTGACCGTTGTGCACATCTGATCTGCAACTACAGGAAACATTTGGTTGAAGTTATTGCTGCCAAAGGAGGTTCAACTAGTTATTAATACAAGGGTTCACATACTTTTTCCACCTGCACTGTGAATGTTTACATGGTGTGTTAAAAAAAAAACCATGGTAACATTTAATTATTTGTGTGTTATTAGTTTAAGCAGACTGTGATTGTCTTTTGTTGTGACTTAGATGATCAGATCACATTTTATGACTAATTTGTGCAGAAATCCATATCATTCCAAAGGGTTCACATACTTTTTCTTGCAACTGTATATTGCTTCTGTCACACACAATAGTCCTTAAAAGGACTTTTGAGTCTCTGAAAAGTTTTTGTAATAAAAATCTTCCAATAGCACTCCCTACACTCTTTCCCTTCCTATGCTCAGCTCTCCCTGACTAAGACTAAGCCGAACACGTGTCATCGGGTGCTTTATAGCACCCGATGATGCGTTCCGGACAGCCAATCACTGTAATGCAAGTAGCCAACATGGCTACGGCATTACAGTGTGTGCCAGTACCTCCCTGCACGTTTATTGGCTATGTACTAATACAAGTACTAGCCCATTCACGGAGTGGTGAAGGTGTCAGCATTAAGATCTGTCAGGATCTTGTTCGATTCCCCAGGTCGCAGTACCGGGATCAGGTACCAGTGGTCAATCGGGATAAGTACTGACACTACACACACTATCGAATTTGATACTCTGCTTCCTACAATCTACCAGATTGCACGGGAGATCAAATTGTTGCCGGTTCCTTCTAACAACGAATAAACTTCTGAGATTTGCATTTTAAAGCAAACAGGTAGCTGAAAACTAGGAACTCTAATTGCCTTAAAAAATATTGCCCAGCTAGGTTAAATAATTGGTTTTAATAAAAATTGAAAGATGTAAAAAACAGGAGCATACAAATATACACAGAACAGTTTTTAAAATAAAAAGGATGAAAGAAAACTGACGACTACTTTACTCACACAGAGACTTGCAGCTATCAGGTTCTGAGGCAAGACAGAAAGACACGGATCCTCATTCAATCAGATTGGCCTCAAAATGGGGAACCCAGTACAATCTGCTCTGTCCAATTTATAAAAATTGGTCCAGGCAGTCTGTAAATCTGCCTTTAGGGCGTGACATATTGGTTGGCTGTGACTTTTATGACCGGTCAGTCACGCTGAAATCTGGTCTAAAATGGATTTCTGCCCATAACACAGGAGAATGCCTGCCCGATAATTGTGGGCTAATTTTTCAGCTCTCAGTATTGGGGTCACAGGGGTACTAAACTTGGGGTGACCACGTGACCCCAATCAGAAGAACTGATTTCTTGAGCCAGGATTTAACATAAGTGGGTGTTTTTTTGTATGTGTGGCACCGTCACCTCCTGGCCGTTATAATGACAATGACAGCCAGAGTGGGGAGGGTGGCAACAGCTTTAGGATTCAACATAGTTATCCAGTTAAAGAGTGGGTAGGAGGGAGACAGCATTGGTAGTAACAGCATAAGATGGTGGGTGGCAGTAGGAGAAGATGGCAGCAAAGGCAGTAGGTGTTTGGCATCAGGAGGGTGGCAGCATCAGAATAGTGGCTAGAAGTAATGGGACATATTTCACAATGTTCTGGTGTGGCAGTACACTGCAGTCAGAACATTACTGCCAAAATGATCTAGTCTGATGCATCAGGCACAGGTGTGTGGAAATCCTGGCTGATCAACAACTAATTTATCTTTTATAAAGGTTAATCTATTAACATTTTGTGTTGAAAGGAGAGTTCTCTTTGGGGTAACTATACCCCCAGCCTGTAAACACCCTCTCTGATACCACACTACTGGACGGGCAGGAAATCTTCCCCAGTGCAAACTCGGGTAATTGCAGCCACAATTCAAGTTCGGCTGCCCAATAGTCTAGGGGATCTTGGATCTGAGAAGACAGGGTGCACTACAAGTATGCCATGATCTGCTGGTTCAGGTTTTGCTTCATGTCCTGCTGCTGGCTTGTGTCTTCAGTAGGCGTCTGAAGAAACGTGCTCATAGACTCAAGACTGAAGCTGCTGCTTATGGAGCTGGCACTGCTCCTGCCCCCCACTCATACCCCCATCCCTCCTCTAGTAGTTATGGCAAAGGTGCATGAGCACAGAGGGTCCCCCAGTCAGACCTTTCATAAGATGGGTGATGGCGCACATAGGCAGTGACCAACTGAATACATAGGATGTCTCGATAGTAGTTGAGTTTATCGTCCCTCTCAGAAGGTGGAAAAAGGCCCCTATTTTGGGCCGGTACCAAGGGTCTAGCATCAAGTAGTCATCCATCTGCTGAATGGTGATAATGCTGCTGTCACTATGCAAGCAATTCAGCATACATCTGGCCATTTGCACAAGGGAATTGTAGGGAGTCTCTGCCTCCATTTATCCTGCATACTGGCATGGTCTGTTGGGGTCATCTGCCTGGTCTTCTTCATAGCCTTCCAGCTCCTCATGCTCTTCCTGCTCCTCCTGTTCCTCTCTTGTCGCTTGGGCAGATAAACCATATATTTCTGTGTACAATTCTTTGGCGTTAATGTCCTCCTCCTCCACCAGTTCAGCCCCCACAGGGTTTAGGTGGCCATGGGATGTAGGTGCCAGGTCTCCTGTCCCCTGGCCAGCCAGATTTATTAGCATCTGTTCCAGGATGTGAAGGAGTGGAATAACATCATTCATCCCATAGTGCTGGAGAGTAAAAAATTAAGTGACAATACTAGCTAATTCCTCAGGCCGATGTTAAAAGCTGAGAACTTTGCCAATATCTTCCAGTCAGGAACACATCGGAGCCCCTCATGCACCACGTCACGGTGTCTCAGCATGCATGGGGTCCTACCACTCAACTGCCCGTGGTGTGTGAACAGGGTGTGAACAGTGCTAGTAACCAACTCACAGCCAGACTCTCACATGCCTCCATAGTGGTATCACCAATGCACTGTGAGGTAGGATAAAGCTGTGAGCCGCACCCACAACAGACCATGTGACACAGAAGCTACCAGGTGCAAAAGAATGTTACCAACAAAATATAGTGGCACATTCCATACACATAAAGACAAAAAACTCAAGGAAAAAAGTGGCCTAAACGGGTGAAAATGCTACAAACCCAGACACTGTAGCATGTCTATAACCAGGGTAGCAATTCCTCCGCATGCGGTCCGCAGGCAATGGCAATCCCTAGCAAAAAATGCGTACAATGGAGGATGCCGGGGCGGACCGCATGCACCACAAGAAAATCTTACACAAAATGATCCATTGTGCAGATGAAAAATATATACATACAAAAATCACTGCAAAAAATGCACGAAAATGATACGCAATGATATGTTAAAAGCTGAGAACTTTGCCAATATCTTCCAGTCAGGAACACATCAGAGCCCCTCATGCACCACGTCACGATGTCTCAGCCTGCATGGGGTCCTACCAATCAACTGCCCGTGGTGTGTGAACAGGGTGTGAACAGTGCTAGAAACCAACTCACAGCCAGACTCTCACATACCTCCATAGTGGTATCACCAATGAACTGTGAGGTAGGATAAAGCTGTGATTTGTAGTGATTTTTGTATGTATATTTTTTCTTTTTATCTGCACAATGTATCATTTTGTGTAAGATGTTCTTGTGGTGCATGTGGTTCGCCCCGGCATCCTACATTGTACGCATTCTTTGCAAGGGATTGCCGTTGTCTGCGGACCACATGCAGAGGAATTGTTCCCCCAGTTATAGACACGCTACAGTGTCTGGGTTTGGAGCATTTTCACCCATTTAGGCCACTTTTTTCAGTGAGTTTTTTGTTTTTAAAAAATAAAGTGGCCTCCGCAAAGGGCCTGAGCAAAGGGACAGTGTCACACATAAGTTGCCACTGGCTAACATTGAAGTTACACAGGAGAGTACTCCTGTCCGTCTCCTTCATCAAGAAGTTCATGGCCTTCTTCTGCTCATATAGTGGGTCCAACATGTAGCGGGTGGAGTTCCAATGTGTGGAAATGTCACATATGAGGCAATGTTAGGGAACACAATTCTGACTTTGCAGGTCAAAGAGGGTGTGTTTTGCATGGTAAGAGTAGCTGAAGTGCATGCACATTTTCCTGGCCATTTTCAAGATGTCTTGCATTTGGGTGGAAGACTTCAGGAACCATATTACAACCAGATTAAATTTGTGTGCCATGCAGGGCACATAGGTCAGCCCTCTTTGATGCAGCACCGACAGAATGTTCTTCCTGTTATCGGTGACAATGGTTCCGATCTTCATTTGGTGAGGAAACAGCCAGGATTTGATTTCTTGATGAAGAACGTGGAGCAGTTCCTCCCCGTTTTGACTCCGTTCGCCCAGGCTGGCCAGGTGAAAAATAGTGTTACACCGCTGAGCTTCATATAGTTGATATACTGGAGAACCACTCCAAACTGTGCCTGCAGTGGAGGCTGGGGACAAGGTGGAGGATGAGGAGGCAGAAGAGGACATTGGCACTGCAATCAGAGCATGAAAAAGTGCAAGTTACATTGCCATCACTTGGCCGAGTTGCTGGTGTGCAGGTGTAGGGACCACTCTCCACCTTGGCTCGACACAAGCTTTCAGTTCTCTGTAGTACCTTCTGCTTGACCAGGAGCATGTTCAGCTTCTGTGCTGTTGGATGAGTGCAAGCATACTGTTGTTTCTTTGCAATCGCCTTGGTGATCGATTCCTGGCAAAATGCATGATGAGCAGTAGGAGTAGGAGGAGAAACATCAGTACCAGTAAAAGATAGGAAGGAAACATAGCTCCCTTCTGCTGAGATGGTGGAGCCTTGACTTCTGTAGAATTGCTTATCTATTAAACAAGGTGGACACCCCCAATAACATAAAAATTAGACAGCTTATTCACCCTAATTTTAAAATCAAGGCCTAATAGAATTACTTATCTATTAAACAGGGTAGACACCCCAATAAAAGTAGAAATAGATAGCTTATTCACCCCAATTTGAGAATCAAGGTGTAATAGAATTGATTATCTATACAACAAGGTGGAACCCCCAATAACAGTAGAACTATACAGCTTATTCACCCCAATTTGAGAATCAAGGTGTAATAGAATTGCTTGTCCATTAAACAAGGTGGACATCCCAATAACAGTAGAACTAGATAGCTTATTCACCCCAATTTGATAATCAAGGTCTAATAGAATTGCTTATCTAGTAAACAAGGTGGACACCCCAATAACAGTAAAATTAGAAAGATTATTCACCCCAATTTGTGAGTCAAGTCCTAAAAGAATTGTTTATCTTTTTAACAAGAAGGAGCCCCCAATTACAGTAGAACTACACAGCCTATTCACCCCAATTTCAGAATCAAGGTGTAATAGAATTGCTTATCTATTAAACAAGGTGCACACCCCAATAATAAAAGAACTAGACAGCTCATTTACCCAATTTGAGAATCAAAGCCTGATGGAATTGCTTTTTTATTAAACAAGGTGGACACCCCTATAACAGTAGTATTAAACAGCTTATTCACTCCAATTTTAGAATCAGGGCCTAATAGAATTGATTATCTAATTAAACAAGGTTGACATCCCAATAACAAAAAACATGGAAACATCACAGCTGCAGCCAGGAAAACAAACAGCAGCGGTAAGGACTAGAACTCCAAGAAGAAGACATCGGCAGTGGTGAGGACCGGAGTGTAGCTCTGGAAGAAGGGGGGAGAAAAGGGGTATGAATTGCTTCTTCTGTTATTTTAGATCATTTACACGGATTGCTCACATTTTTATTTAACTCAGACAACTCCTTTAAGGTTACCCATTGCAGTATTATTCACTTCTAATAGCTTATACCACAATACTTGTAATTTCTCGACTGCTATAGTTATTTACATAGACAGCTGAATGCCTTTGATCTAGAGTTTTGCGGCTTGTTTTATTTCATGACCATGTTCATTTTCCTATAACATAATCAGTATTAGAAGCAACTGCTCAAAACAGTAGCAGTGAAGTGATTCTAATAATTTGCTTAAAGAGTCATTCTCAGGCGCTCTATGAGCCATTTAGTAGTTGAAGTGCTGATTAATTAACAGTTTTACGATATCTGGATTTCCATAAGAAGGCACTTTCTGACAGGATTTAAACTGCATTAGTAGAGATTAGAGAGACTAAAATGAAGAATTGGGAGTACTGTGATCTGTTCTCCTTGGAATCAGCGATAAGAAAAGCCAAGACATGCAATTTGCTGTCTAGAAGCTGTGTAATGCTTACAATAAAATACAAAAAGCGTCTCCGGAGCTCCACACATATATGTACTGTAAGAAGGTACCTGGAATCATCGTGGATGAAAAATATGTGTCACCGAGGTTCCTGGCCTCGGTGAAGTAAGAGCCCGTATTTTACATGTCAGCAGCAGCTATTGCTAATTGACACCTATAGATTTAGCATGGCTGGTATACCTGATCCGGGATGGCTCTTACTGGGAGTAGTCAAAGTGCTGGGAGGGTGACTACTCCCCATGTTTCAGGCCGGGTTTTGCCAGGCATAAAAACCAGCCAGCACTGCCAGGTGTGGTGGATTTACCTCCCTCTGACAGTGGAGCTCAAGAGTCTGTGTGCTGTGAACTGAGGGCTGTGCTGGGATTTGAGGTTTGAGCCAGGCTGGAGGACTCAGGCCCCTCTAAAGGCGAACAGGCCGCCTATGGACTTGATGAGGCTGAACAGCTAACAGGGTGTGAATTAACACCCAGGAGAAAAGGTGACTATTATTGTTTATGGACTTTCCTTGTGTGTGAACAAACACCAAGCCACCTGCGTTTTGTGATACACCTTATCTGCATTTTGTTATACACCAATGTGTGAATAAACACCGCTGTTTGATTCAAGAACTGTGTACTTTGCCTCTATACTGCATCCGCTAGTCCTAACTACCAGAGCGAATCCCCACAGTACCCATTGAACTGTTTAATAAAACTCACCAGTCACTTCCATATTCCCAACGGCTATATTCCGACACGCCTGTAGATGACAGGTTAGTGGAGGTAATTAGAAAGACGTTATTGCTGTGAAATTTAGAGTGAGCCTAAGATACACAGAGACTTTCAAACAGTCCCATTAAATTGAATGGCAGCGTTAGGATGCTTGAGACCTAATGATCGCATTTTAGCGCATATGGAACATTTGGGAATTTGAGTACTGAAAACTCATTTCCTTTTAAGGTACATATGTGTGTTTCCTGTACTTACTGCTTTCAGTCATAATAGTGTATTTGATTACAGTGCCATAGAATTACAATTGTTTTGTCATTTTTTGAAACTGTGACCATTGTATAGATGTTGTACCAGATATTATATAGCTGTTATTTGCGGTATTTCTTGAATTTTTCAAGCAGAAGCAATGAGTTATTGTCAACCAATTTAATAACCATTTGTGAGTCTCCTCTGAAAATAAAAAGTAATAGTAGCAGATTTTATGTTCATTTTAATTTGTGCTTGTGAGTCAAGGGAATGTTTATCATGTGGACTATGATGAGTATTGTGCTACACTATATCTTATCATGTACTGGATGCTGCCTTCTAGAGTTCACCTGAATCTCCTACCTGGAGGAGGAGGTCCTAAGTTTCTCTTTCGGTGATCAAAAGTGCTTAAACATCATTTGTCTGCTATCAAAAAGCATATTTTCCTCTTGATCATATGAAATCACAGCATTCCCCCTGCTCCCAAAGAAAGGCAATCCGGTCGGCACCACACATTACCACCATAGAAGTCCCGGATAGATGACGAGTGGTGCACAGTGGTGTAATATGGCTTACTAGTTTGTCTGGGCACCTGTTCACTTTTCCCGCCTGGTATGCTAATGAATAGCATCGGTACAGGGAGGAGGAGACTGGTCTGTTTCTTAATGGGCGTCTCCTTCTCCCTGGCTGTAGTGCGGTCCAATCGCAGCGGAGAGGAAAAAAAAAGCTCACCTTCTCACTGACTGTGAAGCTCTCTGCTGTGATTGGACTGCGCTACAGCCAGGGATAAGGAGACACCAATGGAGAAACAGTGCAGTCTTCTCCTCCCTGTACCAATGCTAGTTATTTCATAATGTCTGGACCCATGAAAAGTCTCTTTAAAGTCCCTTAATATAAGTGTTAAAAAATGGGGGGGAAAGTTTAAAAAAATATTTTTTAAAAATCTATAAAAATTTAAATCACCACCTTTCCCCATAATAAACAATAAAGGGCTTGTTTTTTTGGGACAATGTGCACCCTCTAATGACACTATATTATATGCATACAATGTAGTTGGAATTGGAAAAAAAACTCATTTAAGCCACAGTTTTATGGGGTTTTTACAGCATTCCCTATACAGTAAATCTGACCTGCTTCCTTCATTCTCTTGGTCAGTACAATTTAAGTGATACATTTTTATAGTTTTTCTTTTTATCCACTTCCTGACCGCCCATTGACTATAAATGTCCTTGGGCGGTCGATAAATGTCCTTTGCTGTGTGCGCCGTGACACTGGTGCCATGCTTGCTGCTGCTGGTGGCAACGTGTTTCTGTTATGGCATGTGGTGGCAGTGTCTCGGCTTTGGCTGTGTGCGCTGTGACATGGTTGCCAAGCATGCTGTTGCTTAAAGGAAAGGAAGCCAAGTGGAATGACAGATGAACACCAAGGTAAACTGGAACCCATACAAACGTACTGCAATCCAAACCAGCATTTCAGCAACAGCACCCAGACTTGACTTCTGGTTCACCCCTCTGGGAAACCATGGAGCCCCCTTCCGGAGGCGCAACTAACAGGGTACGAATTGCATACATGCTGGACATAAAACGCCAACTTACCAGACATGTAACAACAACAAGACGAGACACCAAACATCCACACAGGTAAGGTAGGGGAACATGAAGGATAGAATGGGAAGACATCAATGGAGACATTGATGTCCCACTAGGTGGCCCTCACACTGGAAGATGGAACAACCAGACAAGGAGCATAACTCCAGCACACACCAAGGCTGGAGTACAACTGACTCCTGACCTTAAGACACAGGTATAAGAAGCAACAAGTGACCACACCCAGCAAGGTAGTTAACCCTTACTGCACCAGACAGGGGAAGGCTACAACTTAAAGGGGAAGTGCACACACCAGCCACAATGTTGCCCCCGGCAACAGCATGCGTGGCAACCATGTCACGGCTCACACAGCCAAAGCCGAGACACTGCCACCACATGCCATAATAGCAACACGTTGCCACCGGCAGCAGCAAGCATGGCACCAGTGTCACGGCGCACACAACAAAGGCCGTGACAATCTCTGAATGGACGTTCTGGAATGTCCATTCAGAGATAGCAGCTGCACGCTAATCGTGCAGTTGCCGAGCGGGGGGCCCCAGAGAGAAGGTCACCCCAGATAGAGAAGGCAGGGACCGTTCCTGGGTGTACCTGCCTTCTAGATCGCTGTATACACAGTGCTCAAGTGCTGTGTATACAGATCAGGAAGCGCTATGTCCCTTCCTGTCCCGGCCCGGTGGTCATGTGATCGCCGGGTGAGTGCAGGAGCTGTCTGGTCTACCATCAACCCTGTAGTAAGGCTGTACAGTGCTGTACACTGCTGTACAACCTCTCTGGGGGCGGGGGGGATTTCCCCTGTAACTGGGGCTACTATGCCAGCCCCAGTTACAGGAGAAATCAATAGTAAAAAAAAAAAGAATGAAGTTAAATATCCCCCAGAGGTCTTGTATGACTTTATGGTGGAAATGAGGTGTAAAATAAAACATAAAAAAAAAAAGTGCTTTGAAAAAAAAATAATGATAATAAATTTCACATTTAAAAAAAGAATTTCCCTCCAAATCCTTATCTAAAAAATAGAAAAAAATAGAAAAAAATGTTTTGACATATTTGGTAGCGCTTCTGCAACGACCGGCTCTTTAATAATATCATATGATCTACCGCATCCGGTGAATGCCATAAAAAATAAATAAATAAACATTGCGCCAAAACAGATTTTTTTTGTGAGCACACCTCCCAAAAAAACATAATGTTAATTAATCAAAAATTTGTACGTACCCCAAAATGGTAGCAATAAAAACGTCACCTCATCCCACAAAAAATTAACCCCCAAATCGTCTTGATAGCCAGAAAAATAAAAAAATATGACTCTATGAAATTTTCAACACAAAAAATGATTCTTTTTTCTAAAAATGCTCTTGTTGTGTAAAACGTAAAAAAATTATAATAAAAAATAGACATATTTGGTATTGCCGTGTTTGTAACAATTGGCTCTACAAAAATATTTCATAATCCAGTGATCAAGTGAACGGTGTAAAAAAATATAAAAAAGAAAAATTTATGCCAAAACAGTTTTTTTTGTCGTCTCACCTCATTAAAAAACATGAGATAAAGCAATTAAAAAGTCTTATGTACCTCAAAATGGTAGCAATAAAAACATCACCTATTCCCGCAAAAAACAAGCCATCTCACAAGACTATAGCCAGAAGAATGAAAAAAATATGGCTCTAAGAAAATGACAACACAAAAACATGATTTTCTTTTCTAAAAATGTTGTTATTGAGTAAAGCGTAAAAAAATTTATAAAAAAATAACTAAACATATTTGGTATTGCTGCATCCGTAATGACTGAATCTATAAAAATATCACATGATCTGCCCCATCAAGTGAACGGTGTAAAAAAAAATGCAAATGTTACACCAAACAGCTTTTTTTGTGACTTCACCTCCCAAAAATGAGATAAAAAACAACCAGAAAGCCAAATGTACCCCAAAATGGTGCCAATAAAAACTACAGCTTTTCTCGCACAAAATAAACCCTCACGCAGCTCATTCAACAGAAAATAAAAAATGTATTGCTCTTAAAAATCATGACAGAAAATTCCATGTAAGAAAATCCAGATGCCGCTCCTTCCCTTGGCGTATCCCCAAATAACAGTTTATTGCAGTCTTAAAAGCAGAGAGAGATTCAAATTTAGAAAACAAATTTTTTAGCGTTTTCGTTAACTTTTGGATCTTTTTATAAATAAAAGTAAAACATATTGACTCAAATTTAACATTAATATGAAGTACAATGTGTCACGAGAAAACTATATCAGAACGGTTTGGATAAGTAAAAGCGTTCCAAAGTTATTACTACATAAAGTGACACATGTCAGATTTTCAAAATTAGGCCTGGTCAGGAACAGTGATGAGTGGCATGGGCAATATTCAAATTCACAATATTTCACGAATATTTGGGCGAATATTCGTCATATATTCTCGAATTTGAGAATTTGTGATCTCCAGTCATTTTCTTGATTGCAAAAATCGGCAATCGTAAAATTTGCGATACGAGAAATTGCGATACGAAAATTTGCGATCAACACTACTGCTAAAGTCAAAGATATGGCAGCCTTTTTATTGACCCACAAGCAAGAAGCAGTGAGGGATTATGAATATATAGCACTGTATTCTAGATATTTGCAAATTATCAAAGTGGCAATATTCGTAATAAAAATTTGCGATTAGAATATTCGCGATCGACACTAGTCAGGAAGGGGGTAAATGGCCCGGTCTGAAAGTGGTTAAAAGCAACAAAAAAAATGCAATTTTCATTTTTTTTCCCCGTTATGCTATTCACCGTATGGGATAAATACATCTATATTGTATTAGTATAGGCATTTGGGGGACTGGTGGTGCAGGTTATTTAAAAAAAAAATATATTTATTTGTATTTTTAATATGGAAAAATTGTGGTGATCTTTTCAATATATTTAAAAACTTTTTTTTACACATATTTTAAGTCAGCATTATTGCTAATCGCAGACGTTAGCTCCAGGTGTCAGTTGTTTGAAACAGCAGTGCTCCGCAGTGCTGAGCAGGTCAAAGAAATAAGAAAAAAAAACGTAGGTGGCGCTATACAGATACATTTTATTGAATAACACATGTAATACATGTAATTACAAAAGTACTCAGATCCAGGTGCTAGTTTAAAAACTAGAATATTTTTCACCCACTTGATTATGTATCAGAATCATGTGGGTGGTCCTATCAGTGATTGACAGCTAACTCTGTATGACTAAGCATACAGGGGATGCTGTCAATCACTGATTCGCATCACCAACTTGCCACTGATACATTAAAAGACCAGAGGAAATCTTTTCCCACAAAACTATATATCTATCTGCTTAGCTCCTCCTGCTCTATAACATGCCGCCTGAAGATTGCACTGCGCTTCGTTGTGACAGGTTACCTTTAATATTTAGCCAGGAACTGACAAAATGTAATGTATTATCTTGTTTGTACTTAAATACCCTTCCATGAATCCCTACACCACTACTTTCCGGGCAGGTAGGCTCCTACAAAGTGGGTGGTCTACCCCTTGCACTTTCGGCTCCCGACATCCCACTGCTGCTACCCTGCTGACTCCCGGCCACGCTAGTGACTTGCTGGCTCCTCCGCTGCCTCATGGGCAAGCTGCCACCCTCTTCTCCTGATGATGATGAAGCCCCTAATTCACCCTGCTCCCAAATGCGATCAGCTACATCATCATCATCGAGTACGGTCTGCACGTCACTGATGTCCTCCTCAACGATCTTTTGGGTCAGGAGCCTAAAAGCTTGCAACACCAGCTCCCACTCCACTCTCCTCATCACTACTTGTCCGCTTACCGGAGGAAGCGGTGGGTATCTCCTCCACATCTTGGCTGGCCAGTAGCAGTTGACTGTCCTCTAGTAGCTCATCCTCGCTGTATAGTGGAGCTGAGCCCACAGCATATAATACTTGTCTAGCTGAGGGAACAGAAAAAGACAGAGGCAGGTTGTGGACAGGTGAGGGCACAGGGCCTGCTCCCGGGCCATGGCAACTAAGGGTTGTGTCTAACGAACCCACCTACTCTTGGATGGGGGTGTCTTATGTCACTTGGGATGAAGTGGATGACTGAGTCAACCATTCAAGAACTGCTGGGTTGCTGGTCAAGACACGACCACTAGATGACACCGGGAGCTCAGACATCTCGCTGCGACTGCTGCTGCCACGCCCCCTTACTCTGCTGTGACCTGTGCCTGTGCCAGAAAAATTTAGGCCTCTGCCACTCCCCTATGCAGGGCCTGTCACTTCTCTGTCTGACATACTGTTAGATCAAATAAATAAATAAAAAGGAAATTAAAACACCCCAAAAAAAGTCTGTCATTTTCCTACTTCACCACACAACGGCTAATAAGCTCTTTTTTTAACTAATACAAGCCAAAGAAGGCTTTAGAACATATAACTGCACTGCTGAATGGCAAATAGGCCCTTACTTTTTTCCACTTATACACACCACAAAAGGCTTCAGAACATATAACTGCACCGCTTAATGGCAAATATATATTTTTTTGCCACTAATACATGCCAAAAAGGGCTTTAGAACATATAACTGCATCACTAAACGGCAAATATATATTTTTTTGCCACTAATACATGCCAAAAAGGGCTTTAGAACATATAACTGCATCGCTAAACGGCAAATATATATTTTTTTGCCACTAATGCACGCCAAAAAGGGCTATAATTTTCTCACTTTACCACACAACAGCAAATATTTTTTGTGTGCCTTTTGTGCCACTAATACACGACAAAAAGAGCTTTAGAACATATAACTGCACCGCAGAACGGAAAATAATATATATATTTCTTTGCCACTAATACACACCAAAAATGGCTTTAGAACATATAACTGCACTGCAGAACGGCAAATAGGCCCTTACTTTTTTCCACTGATATTCTCCACGAAAGGATTTAGAACATATAACTGCACCGCTTAACGGCAAATAGGCCCCTATTTTTTTCCACTTATACTGTACATGCCACCAAAGGCTTTAGAACATATAACTGCACTGCTGAACGGCAAATAATATTTTTTTTGTTGCCACCAACGCACGCCAAAAAGGTCTTTAGTACATATAACTGCACCGCTGAACGGCAAGTATTAGGCCTATTGCACACGACCGTATGGCTTTTTCAGTGTTTTGCGGTCCGTTTTTCATGGATCCGCTGTTCCGTTTTTTGTTTCCGTTGTGTTTCCGTTTCTGTTCCGTTTTTCCGTATGGCATATACAGTATACAGTAATTACATAGATAAAATTGGGCTGGCCAGAACATTTTCAATAGATGGTTCAGGAAAAAACGGAACGGAAACGGAAGACATACGGATGCATTTCCGTATGTGTTCCGTTTTTTTTGCGGATCCATTGACTTGAATGGAGCCACGGACCGTGATTTGCGGGCAATAATAGGACATGTTCTATGTTAAAACGGAACGGAAAAACGGAAATACGGAAACGGAATGCATACGGAGTACATTCCGTTTTTTTTTGCGGAACCATTGAAATGAATGGTTCCGTATACGGACCGTATACGGAACGCAAAAAACAGCCAGTAAACGGGAAAAAAAACGGCTGTGTGCAATTGGCTTTAAGCAAAGATCTTTGCTGTATTTGTGGGAGGGGAGGCTGATTACAAGGCTATTTATAGGCACCTGTAGGCCCAGGCTGATGCCGATTCAGCTGATTTCCTACCTCTGGGACAGCTCTAGGATACAGCAGCATGGTGTGGAGGCTCCTTACGGCTGGGCGATGGCAGAATGTCTCAGGAGGGTGCTGGTATTCATGGTAGGATCGGAGTAGTTTGCACGGGACCAACACTGCGGTCCGCGACATGTAGAGCTCTGGGATGTAGCAGAGTCGGGCGCTAAATGGTTGAGCGATGGTTGTTAGTTGGTTCAAGCTATGCACGCTGTGTTTTGCGTATCAATGGTTGATTAAGAGAAAGAAAAAAAAAACGCTGTACAATTGCACTTGTTGGCACGGTACCCACAGTGCGGTATGCGATTCGCAGTACTCTGGTTCAAGCAGAGTTGGGTGCTAACGGTCAAGTGACTGTTGTTAGTATTTTGTCCGGCTGTTTAGGGGCTCGTCGGGGGCTATTGCATATAGTTACTGGTGTAGCATGCGCCTAGAGTAGGTATGGTCGCATGTTTTCTTATATCTGCTAAAAATAAAATAAAATAAAAAGTGTGTGTTTTCTGTTACCTCTTTTACATGTGGGGGCACGTCCGCAGTCAACGCCAGACATGCAAGGTGTTGGGGAATGTATATCAGTGGTCTGTATATGGGGACTCGAGCAGATCGGTCTAGGCGCCTGTATTTGAGTTCTGATGCTCTTGTATGTAAGTGTGTTTAATCTATAAACCGTATGTTATGGGCACGCATGTGTCAGCGGTTCTGTGCTAGGTTATAGGTGCACTATATGTTGATTAATTGGCGTTGCATCAGGGTTTATGTTCAAACACGTTTATGTTTTCTTAGGTGGTGTTGTGGTGACCATCTTTAAAAAAAAAAAAAAAAACCTGCAGCATTATGTGGAGGTTCGTTCGCACCTGGGTAATGGCAGAAGGTGCCAGATGAGTACTGGCATTCACGGTAGGATCGGACTTGGTTACACCATTGGTGACTTGTAGCGCTCTGGGGCGAGGGGGGTGGGGCGCTAATGGTCGAATGATAATGGTTAGGTTCGTTACCTTCAAAAGCTACGTCCATGTGTCTGCATTTACAAATTTATACTCCATTTACTACTAGAGCTGCGTTCATGCGTTGCTGTTGCATCACATTAATACCCTGTCACTTCAGATTGTATTCATACAGCTGCGTTATACCTTGCTCTTCATGCTCAGAGCTGGGCCCATACCATGTTTTTAGGCACTACTCACATCCAGAGCTGCATTCACCCACCTGTTCTTACATCAGTTGTTCCATATTCGGCTTCCACTTAAAGCTGCATTTTCCTTTTCGTTGCTACATCATGGTTACTCAGTATTTTCTCTAGGGCAGTCAGTGCACCGCTCTGATACCTTCTCCCGATAAACATAGCTGCTTTCTTTCAGGTTTACGTTTCTTTCCTCGCTGGTGGTTACATTATAGGCCTACTTTTTCTGTTTCACTTCGGCAAAAAAAATAAAAAGGTTGTATGCTGTTCTTTAGTCCTGGTTCGCATTCACTCAGACTGGTCTCCTTTACTTCTGGTTCGCATTCACTCAGATTGGTCTCCTGCCCCAGTTCACCATACAGTCCTCAGCGGTTAGTGGGCTAATAGGAGTAAGTTCCTACTATGTTTCACAAGTAGTTCATTTGTTTGTCACGATAAGGGTCTTCTCTAAGGCTGGGTTCACACCTGAGCGTTTTACAGCGCGTTCCTACGCGCTGTAAAACGCACAACAGGCAAGAACCAATGATTCCCTATGGGAATGGTTCTCACCTGGGTGTTTTACAGCGCGTACGATCGCGCTGTAAAACGCCCGACGCTCAAACAAGTGCTTGAGCTTTTTTTTGGGCGTTTGTCGCGCGTTCCCGCACATAGATATTTGGGAACGCGCGACAATGTGTGCACCCCTGTCTCTGTATGCGCTATTGTAAACGCCCGTACAATCGCGCATACAGAGCGCTCGTTTCAGAACGCTCAGGTCTGAACCCAGCCTTAGCAAACTGTAATGCCTCTGGCTCTTTTCTCCCATCTGTTTATTTCACGGTTGGTTTAATGTTTTATGTCGCTGCATATCCCATCAGGTCTAGCTCACATTTTAATTGCTTATCGTCACTGCAATGTCATCTAGTTCAGTCTTGGCTTCGGGGGCCTGATGACCTCTTCAGCCTCATGGCTCCGCGGGGCCTATGACCGGTCTTCATGTTTGTTAGGGGTACAATATGGTTGTAAGCTGGTTAGTGTCCTAGGTTTATTGTCGAAGGGGGTCATGGTTATGCGAGTCCCCAAGTCATACTGGTGCTGCATAAGTGGTTAAAATAAATAAATAAATAAATAAAATAAAAAAAATCGCCATTAGTTTCACATTCATGGCTACGCCATTAGAGTCTCTGACGCATTGCTTCTCCGTTTAAGTTGACACACATGGCCCCGCCATTAGTGTCTCTCGCGCACGGCCCCGCCGTTAGTGTCTCTCGCGCACGGCCCCGCCATTAGTGTCTCTCGCGCACGGCCCCGCCATTAGTGTCTTTAGTCCCTCTCGCACTTGGCTCCGCCATTAGTGTCTTTAGTCCCTCTCGCGCTTGGTTCCGCCATTAGTCTCTCACGCATGTCTTCTCAGTTTACATTTTACACACACAACTCCGCCATTCGAGGTCGGCTGCGTGGTCCCGCCACAGTAGGTTTCATGTCTTTTCTGCATTCAGGCCCCGCTCGAATGACTCGGTCAGCTGTGGCTCGCGTTACAATTTTTCTCGTGGTGGCTCATATGCGTGGCTTTGCCATTAGAACCTCACTCACATTATTGTTGTAGGTCGTTGGGTCTTCATTGTTTTCTTTTTCAAGCAGTCATCCCAAGCCTTCCTTTCGGACATCACCTTCTCCCGGGTTCGCATTTTCTCCCATTTACCCTCTCTAGGTTCTTGCATTATAGACCTATTCTCCCAGGAAGCTGACCCTGTGGTCTCACAATTCCGCTTCTCAAGGGGTTGTTCAAAAAAAAAAAAAGGAAACTATACTATGGCATCAGGTTCGTCCACAGGGAGTCCGGTCACCACTACAGGCGTTTTACGAAGTCTGTCACGACTACAGGCGTTTTACGAAGTCTGTCACGACTACAAGCGTTTTACGAAGTCTGTCACGTTTACTGACACGATAAGTCCTAGCATGACTTCAGGCGCAGCATATGTAGTCTATCATGACCTTAAGCTCGTCCTGTCATAGCGGTAGGCATTGTGTGTACATTATGTCTTCATTATAGGCATGCTTACTTCAAACTCGGGCTGAGGGTGTTGGTGTCGCACCTTGTTCCAGGTACCGGTCCATCTTCCAGTGGGAGGTACAATAAGCAGGCACAATATATGTAGTCTGTCACGTCTACGGACACGACAAGTCCTATCACTATTACAGGCGCAGCATACATAGTAATCACGACTGTATGCATATTTCCTGTCACAACTGCTAGTATAGTGGGTACGTTTTTTGTCCTCATTTCAGGCAACATTAGCTCATTAATTTCAACCAGCCATGTATTCGTGCTTATGGTTCCCCAGGCCTGGTGAGTCTACACATTTCACTTGATCCATTACTAGAGTTAAACGGCATACGCCATCTTCTAACTTTTTGGGTCCTTTAAAAATAATAATAATAATTAAAGCGGTGGCCTGGGGAATAAGTATAGGTGAAGTATTTTGCTACCAGTAACAGTTGGTGTCCGAGCAGGGCCCTTAGCGAATGGTTGGACTTCATTCAAGCCCTTACATCAGATTCACCATTGTTGTTTCAGTCTGCAGCTCTCGGGATTCAGACCTTCTCGTAATATGTTCATATGTTGGTCAACATAGGAGTAAATCGTTTCTGATTACCGACCACTCTTTCAAAAGCATCAACTTTAGCTACCTCCAAGAACAATGTGCGGTCGCACGTGACAAAGAGTTAAGGTATATAGAAGTCTCTGATATGTACGGTATATTCCGCACCTTCATTGTGTAGTGTCTTTTGCGTTCAAAGCGGGTGTCGCAATGGTATGTATATGTTTACTCTAAACTAAGGTCTACGCTTTTTGGCCCCTTTAGGCTGCCCTACCGCAGCAGTTATGGCACAATTCTACTGCTTGTTGTAGATAGGGTTAGATAGGTTAGGTACACCTTTCTGATAGCCGATCCGACCACAAATAATATATATTTTTGTGCAACTAATACATGCCAAAAAGGGCTTTAGAACATATAACTGCACCGCTAAACGGCAAATAATATATCTTTTTTGCCACTAATACACGCCAAAAAGGGCTGTAATTTTCTCACTTCACACAACGTCTAATAAGCCCTTTTTGTCCCACTAATACAAGCCAAAAAATGCTTTAGAACATATAACTGCATGTACTAGGGCAAATAAGATGTAAAAATATTCATTTCTAATAAACCCTGTTAATGCCTGTATCATGCAGCACTTGCACCCCAATAGCAAGAACGGTTTGCTGGATTCCCAGTCAGTGCAGCAAGGTGTAATAGGATTGTAAGAATTTTGGGAGGTATATTCTCTGAGCATGGAGCTTTGTCTGGCACTGATATAGGAACATTTGACTTTCCTTATTTTGTAGGCACATTGAAAGGAACTATTTTATGGATGCTATGACTTTCACTATAGTAGGGATAAAGACTAGCACTGTAATATATATATACTATGGCTGCAAAAATTTCCATATTTTTTGGACTATTAGACATACAAAAAATGCCAGTGCATTTTATAGTCTGAATGCTAATGAGCTCTTCCATTTTGAAAGCAGTCATTAGCATGCAGGTGGAGCAGAGAGGGAAGCATTGTGCTGATGTAATCACCCTCCCTGGTCTTGTTTCGGGCATTGCTCTGTACTATGTCCTGACTGCGTAATGCACAAAGGCGAGCCTATGACCTAATGGTGTCGACGTCTGGTCACTGTATAACACGTCTGAAAGAAGACCAGGGAGCAGTTAGTGTATCTGCCTAGTGGCAGTACCATCCAGAGGAAGTGAGTTTGGTTTATTTTTTTAGGTCTCATCTGAGACTGATAGGAGTCCGATCTGAGGCTCATGGGAGTCTGATCTGAGGCTCATTGGGGTCTTATCTGAGGCTCATTGGGGTCTTATCTGAGGCTTATGGAGCTTGGGGGTCTGATGAGGGTTTGATCTGAGGTCTGAAGGAGATTGGAGGCTTTATTTTGGGGTCTGATCTGAGGTCTGATGAAAAATGGGGTCTGATTTGGGGGTCTGATGACAATTGGGGATCTGATCTAAAGTGTGAAATATTTTTTCGTATTTTCCTCCTCTAAATCCTAGATGCCTCTTATAGTCTGTTGTATCTTATAGTCTGAAAAATATGCTACACTGTTTATACTATTAAATGGACACAGAAATGTCCTGTTTGAATTACAATAATATTTCATGCACAATTCCAAATGTGTAGTAAGTATAGGATTATGGAACATAATAATGTAGCACATAAAATATTTGATGCTATTTAATGAGCTAATTGGATAAAGAAAATATATGAAAATATACTAAATAAGAAATTAATTATTTTGTAGTGCCTGTGAATCCATGGTAGCTTTTGAATTGGTAACAGTCAATGTATTCTCAGAACACCGTAAATACCCATCACTTAATTCTGGATCATATGTATCATTGTCAAATAGTAAATTATAATATGTCTGCTCACAAACGCTGTAAAGTTAAATAATACACAGTTGTCAAGCTCATATCATATATTTTCAGCATGTGGTGATGTGGAACTAGAACATCAATGTTGAAATCTGATAAAAATGAATGAAATATATTTCTGTATGTGATTTGGATTATAAATGTAAGCTTTGCTGGTAAAGGGTTAATAGCTCACTGGAACAATCAATCAGTTAAATGTGCTTTTAAAAAGCAGAGCAATGGTGCCATAGCTGGGACATGGTAAACTGTGTGCATAGAATATCATACTCTCTTCTCTCTCAGGTAACCACTCCACTTTTTAAAATGAATTGATGGAGGCTATGGAGGAATGGAAGAAATCACTTAACCAGGTAGCAGCATTTCCTATTTTGAATTATTTATATGTGGAGTTCATAAATAGTTCTGACAGGCCCATTACATGTCAAAGGCAAAGATGGATTATGCATTAACTGGTTCTAATCTTAGAGGCCTTTGTGTTAAATGACTATCGAGGAATCTCAGAGGTGAACCAACTTTTACTTACAAAGAGTGAAGTCTACACTGCCTGGGAAGAATGAAGAGCTTTTCTATAAAAATAATAGATTTCTCCACTCAAATGGTCATCCCATTGGGCAAGGATTTTTACAATGTCAATACCATATTACATTCCTAGTAAAACTTGTTACCAATTGATGTGGGTTTAGCAGCCAATGAGGAGTTTTTCATATGTTCATATTTGATATCTATCTATCCTTCTGTCTATCTAATGTATATTCAAAACATGATAATTATAGAGAATTGAGGCACAATATAGGCATCACTAAGTATTCTACTGACAGAGATGACCCTCAAGATATTGTTTCTACCAGGAATTTCTTCTCCAATGTTGACCTCTGGAGGACAAAGTTACAAGTGTGTGGCTGCAGACCAGTCATTCATAAGTAACTTCTACAGGAGAGGAGGATGGCACCAGGGGAATATATAAGTTATTATTAGAAACATATTATTGCTAGTATTGAGATCCATAATGGCCAGCTTTTATACCGTAAGCAGGGGCGTAGATATAGGGGAAGCAGGGGAAGCGGCTGTTTTGGGGCCCTGACCCAGAAAGGGCCCATCCAGGAGAAGGAGGACTAAAAGATTTTGTCAGGGCCCCCTCAACAGTATTACACAATGAAATTATATACAGTGACAGTATAGATATAGACAGTGTATAGAACTGATGGAACAGCTGTCGGGCCTGGTCTGAGAGAGCGATCTTTACTAGCCACAGGAATGGGGGCAGAATGAAAGGAAGGGCTATCTCTGAATGGGCCCTGGTTAAGACCCTCATGATATGCCAGTCAATTGGCCGGAAAATCCCTGTAGGGGTCCTACTTATACTTTTTTTTTTTTTTTTATATATATTTTTTGTATTATTACTCCTATGGTATTTTCCGCAGGAGTGAGCAATGACATTGTGAAATGACACAGTGTTTGTGGTATCAGTATTTTTGTACTGTGGCACTGAATGTCCCTGTATGTGTACTATTGAAAGGAGCTGCTGCTCCCTACTACTACTGTCACTTCAATGTTCGCACACTGATGTGGAGTAGGGGTAACCTGTGCTGGCCGCACTCCGCACTATTCAATACACTGTCACCTTACACATTCACAGGAACACAATCTCTAACGTGCCGCTGGATTGTCCACAGTCCCTCATACACACTGGATGGTCAATCTCACATTCATGCACACTCTATACAATAGTAAAGCTTCTGCTTGGTGAGACAACACTCTACATATTGCTCGCTTTTCCTTAAGCCTGCCCAAAAATGCACACCTAACACTCCCCCGCCCCAAAATGTTTCACCGCAGTTCTGGCTTTGTTAGGGGTATTGGGATATTAGCGTTGGCACGCCTCAATTTGCCCTACTATATACAGATTACTGCCCCCTTCTTTTCACTCACAGCCAATCCGCTGTAAGTGAATGCAGGCTGGCAGAGTGACGTCAAGTGCCAGCCTGCTGCTCATAGGAGAGAGAGCAGCGCGTCATGCATACGCAATCGCTCTCCCTATCCACCGCTGTGTATCAGCCTCGCTTGTACACACCCCTACTTTGCTGACGTGTACAGGCTTGTGGCCCCTGCCCATGAGTGGAGGGGGAAGCGACGCGTCACTGGAAACAGGATTAACCCCTTCTACACCATTCTATGCTTTACTATTGCTTCTCATTTATACTGGTTAGTAATTATTACCATTGTTATAGTGTATTATAATGGTGATTCATGAAGGAGGCATCCCTTGATGTTGAGGGGCATATAAGGTAATCCTTACTAGTAAACTACATTCATTTAGGGCTTTGTTTAACAATTAGTTAGGTGGTTCATTTATAATATTATCCTTTATAGTGATATAACTCAATTGGACAGGATTTTTCTAAATATGCACCCTTCATCCAGATATAATTAAGCAATGGTATATAACACATCAAATGAAGGCTGCATATGAAAAGCCTTCATTTAAGCCTTTGGGGCTCAGGGATTGTAATTTGTAAATCCACCTAGCTTCCTCCTTTAGTAGTTTTAGATCCAAATTTCCACTCCTGGGGCCCCAAAAATGTAATACCTCAAGATTATTATTGTGAACATATGATAAATGCCTGTATAATGACATCTCCTTTTTTGTATTTATGGCACTAATATGACCAGAGATTCTTCTCCTCAATTCCTGAATTGTTTTGCCCACATATAATTTTGGGCACGTGCAGGATGCCACATAAACTATTCCACTGCTGCAGCAATTGAAATAGCACCTAATGACATATTCGTTTCCATCCACAGGGGTTCTTGAATTTTTTGATTTTTGGTATGTATTTACAGAACGTGCAATTTCCACAGGGAAATGTCCCTGTCACGTTTGATTTGAACCTAAAACTATTGTCCATTTCTATTTTGGGGAGGGAACTGTGTACCAATTGATCCCTTAGGTTTTGTCCCCTTCTATACGTGACGCTGGGATAGGATGGCAGGACTTGTCTCATATCTGGATCACTGGTAAGTATTTTCCAATGTCTCCTCAGAATATTCATTATTTGTAGATGGTGACTGTCATATGTTCCTATACATCTTATAATTTTCTGAGGGGAACCCTCAGCATCAATTCGCTTCTGATTTTGTAATAAAAGGTCCTCTCTTTATTGGCTTTTGGCTCGGTTGAAGGCCTTCTTCAAGGATTTCCGTGGATATCCTCTGTCCCTAAACAGTCTATATAGCTCATCCGCTTCCTTTTTAAACGTCTCCTTTGTGGTACAATTCCTTCTGGCTCGCAGGTATTGGCCAACAGGTATACCATTTTTTTTAATACTGTTGGATGCCAGCTGGACCACTGGAGGAGACTATTTGTTGAAGTTGGCTTGCGGAAAATATCCATCTAAATGTATCCGCTCTCATCTTTAAAGATTTTCTAATCCAGGAAATGTATATTCTTTGCATGAATTTCATATGTAAAATGCATCCCAATGCTGTTGTCATTCAATTTCTCCACAAATTCAAGAAAAGTGGATTTTTCGCCCCTCCCCCGCAAATATCAGGACATCATCTATAAATCTGGCCCAGTGTAAAATGTGTTTCGTGTATTGTGCAAAAGTATCAGAAAAAACAATCTGATCCTCCCACCACCCTAAAAATTAATTTGCAAAGTCTGTGCACAAGGCATGCCCATTGCGGTACCTTTCATCTGGTCATAAAAGGTGCCGTTACAGAAAAAATTATTGTGCGTGAGTACAAACTTAAGTAATTTTAAAACAAACTGATTGTGGATGTGAAAATTAGTGCTTTTAGTGTCCAAGTAGAATTTTACCGCATTAATACCCAATTGGTGTTCTATACTGCTGTACAAAGCCTCAACATCGAGGCTGTCCAAAAACATAGATGCCGGTAAATTGATTCCATTTATTTTTGCCAATACGTGTCTTTTATGTACGAAGGTAATGCAATGACAAATGGTTTTAGGATAACATCAACGTATTCACTCGCTGGTTGAGTCAGTGAATCATTCCCAGAGACTATCGGTCGTCCCAGTACAGGTATTTTATTTTTCTGCACTTTCGGAAGTGCATAAAATGTCGCAATTGTTGGGTTTTTATTAAATAAAAAATCTAAATCATCCTTGGATATTAGATTCGGATCCTTCGCCTCTTTTAAAATTCCATGTAGTTCAGTGAGATATTTGGCAGTGGGGTTCTCAGCCATAATTTCATATGTTCTATCGTCCAGTAGCAGTCTCTCCACCATTTGATCATCGTCTACCCTGTTTTGCAATACCATATTACCTCCTTTGTCACTTGGTCTAATGACAATATCCCAATTCACCTTTAATTCTTCCAGTGCAGACACTTCCTCAAGTGTCAAGTTTGCTAAGACGTTTTTTTTTTTTTTTATATTTGCTCTGGTGTCTTTAATTTCTTCGGTCACCCGATCTACAAATGTTTCTATGTTCTTATAATGTGAAAGGGCCGGGGGTCCATTTTGATCTTGGTTTGTGATCTGTCAATGGGGGCTCAATATCAGTATTAAGGCCCTCACTTTCTGCATGTAGGATCTCCAGAATCTTTATTGTTTGGTGTTCCTTCTGAATCAATTTGTGAGGGTCATATGTAGTGCTCAAATGCTGTTTGTGCAGTGCCAATTTATGTGCAAACAAATTAATATCTTTCACCCAAATACATTTATCAAATTGTGGTACCAGGGAAAAGCGAGCAATATATAGTGTTGTCTCACCAAGCAGAAGCTTTACTATTGTATAGAGTGTGCATTCAGTTCCACAGTACAAAAATACTGATACCACAAACACTGTTTTATTTCACAATATCATTACTCACTCCTGCGGAAAATACCATAGGAGTAATTCCTGAACAAGGCTTCGCAATTAACATAAGCACATCACCAATTATTCCCGAACTTAGACTGAGTTTTAACTTTATTAGTATAGGTTTGGTTTTAATGATACAAATAAAGTATATTTAAAAAAAAAAAAGTATAGGTAGGACCCCTACAGGGATTTTCCAGCCAATTGACCGGCATTGTTCTTTTCATGAAAAGAAGGGGTTGTGAAAATATTACTGGGGGAGGGGGGCCCCATTCAAAAATTTGCTGTGGGGCCCAGACATTTCTAGCTATGCCACTGACCGTAAGTATAATCCACCTCACCTTTATAAAACACATTGAGGGACATTTATCAAAACTGGTTTTCCCATAGGTCTGTCTTGATCCCTGCATGCCAGAGTTAGATACGGCTAATTTATTAAGAGTCAGATGCCTTGTAATAAATTAGTTGCATCTTTGACACTCAGTGTACCAGAAACTAAAATGTATGCCTGCATGGGGCTGACATAGACTTCAGCTATTACTTAGGCCAGTTTCTGGCACAAGTTATTGTAATTCTGCCAGGTTGTGTGAAGCCCCTCCCCCTCTCATGAAACCCCACCCCTTTTCTCACCACTTCAGAAAAGTGTCAAGAAGCTTAAAAGCTTAAAAATATTTACAATTAGTCTTGCAACTCTTAGCTGTTTTAAGATAGCAGTAACGCACTTTAGGGATAGACTGACGCTATGAGCAATGGAGGAGATGAATCAAACTGGTGTAGAGTAGAACTGGCTTAGTTGCCCATAGCAACCAATCAGATTTTACCTTTACTTTTCCAAAAGAGCTCTAAAAAATAAAAGATGGAATCTTAATGGTTGCTACGGGCAACAATGCCAGTTCTACTTTACACCAGTTTGAAAGATCTCCCCCAATATGCTTTGAGGCTAGTAAGGGCTGTTTCACACGGGCAAGTCCATTGCTGGAATCACAGTCCATGTGTGAGCATGATTCTCTGTTCTGGATTTGCAAGAGCACACGGCATTATTTTGATTTATGATGCTATGTGCCTCTGCTTTATGTCACTATGATTCTGTAGCAGTAAGGTCATGCAGATGCACATATCATTATAAGTAACTTAGCACTATGCCCAGCGCTTCTGCAAGATAATCAGTGTCCACAACGGAGGATCACTCTCACACACAGAGTGTGATTCCTGCAATGGACTCGCTTGTATAAAACAGCCCTAAGGCCGCAGCAGAACACACTGCTACATCCTGAATAAGCAGACATCTTAAGGTGGGTTCACATCACGTCTTATGCCTCTGTTTGATGTATACATTAGAAGAAAAAAAAAAGTACAAAAACACCACCTTCTTGTATCTAGCAGAGTCTGGTAAAAAAAAAAAACTTACCTTTTTACCATTGTAAAAAAAAGTATATATATTTATTTTTTTTTACAATGGAACTCTGGTGAATGGATGCCACCATAACGCCTCAGTCTGAGTCATCAGTTTAACGTATGTTTTTTTGTATACACTAAACGTATGGTAAATACATGATGTGAACCCAATAGTTTACTATGCTTTTGCATTCTTTTTTCCCAACATACGGTATATGTTAAATGTAGGGCAAAAATGTTATGTGAACCCAACCTTAGATCAACTGCTCCTCTCCCAAGATGCTCTTCCTCTTGGGTCCCGACCTGTTGTGTGCCCTTCTCTTACTCTTCAGCTGCATTTACTATTATGTAGCTGAACAAAAAGAGAAGGGAAAACATGCACTCGAGACCCAAGTGAAAAGGCCCACAGCCTGCGTGAGCGAGTACGGTGACATTGGCAGAGCAACAAAGAGGTAAGTACTAACTATACTGTCTTTCTTCCACAGGTTAGAAGAAAGCTTTCTTTATTTTCAAATACAAATCCTGGATAAGCCCAAAGCCTGGATATGCAAATTCGGGATAACCTCTTTAATATTTAAAGGACTTGCATATCCAGGATTTGGGCCTAACCTGGATTTGGATATTAATTACCAATAATCAGGATAACATTTACAGAATAAAACTTCCTTTTCACACTACTTTTGATAATAAAAACTCCATAGGTATGCTTGCTCTGTGTCCCTATCTAGTGATGTCAGCAAATACGCATTGGCAAAACTGCTGATAGAGTCCCATTAAGCTGCAGATACATGTTACTATATATGTTTTTCACCTAATATGACTAAAAATGTCATACATATTCATACATTGCTTTATCTTTTACGTCAATATTGTACATAAAAATGCTTTTAGATACTAATATTACACTGGAAAGTCCTGTGTATAAATTATTTTCATTAGCTCTAAATATGTCATAAAATATATAGCAAGTGCTGGAAATGACAAATGTCACTTGAAATTGAATGTGAAATTAGTTTGTGAAGTTAGTAACTGAAATCTTCTCATTTTTCCATGACAGGGAGACCTGACCTCTAACCTGGAAGGGAGTGAATGGGAAAGAAAACTATCAATGGTAATTCCCCATCAGACACATTAACTGGGATGAATTGGGTCCCCTTGAGTCCACTGAGTGGACTCGCATTGATCGCAAGTCCTGAAATCCATGAATAAATTTAGGGCTAATTGATTTTTTGTTGCAAATAAATCTCTAATTCAGGGCAGGCAGCACACGATACAAAGAGAATGTACCTACAATGCTAATAAAATGTGAGATACAAGGAAGAACTCAATGAGTGTTCTTTACAAAGCTCATTTCACTACACATGAAAGCCTCTTGGTACACACAGTACAAACCTCTTTAATGCACTAGCTCAACAAAATTGGTTTATTTTAAAATTCTGAGAACCCTGCATGGTGTACTACACTTGTATGATGGTTAACTGCTGTTTATTATTAAAGCTGTATTTCATAATGTGGTCTCATAATGCTAGAATATGCCAACTGTTGCACTGGCATCCCATGCCTGCTGCCACCCTGCTTCTCCATGTGGGTACTGGCACTGCACCACTCACTGAAGCAGGTTCTGATCCTGTCCAAGTCCACTCTTTAGTCCTTCCCATTCGGACTCATCTCACGGATTTGCTTGTACACTGACCACCCTGACCTTGGCCTGTCTTCAGACTACGCATGTGGCCTGATCCCTCGGTGCTTTGCACTGATTTTTCTGGCCCCATGTGTCAGCCAACAATCACACATATCAAGAGATAGTGGTCTGGTAGCTTACCTGCAGCAAAGTCAAGATCCCTGTATAGGGGTTAAAGGGTGAATACTGGAGACTGCCAGGATAATGTCCCTAGGGTTTAGCCCAAAGCCAAACTGGTTGGTTGGTACAGTGGATCTACACCCTCTGTCTGCAACACTATCACTTTAATGATCCGTGGGGGACCTACCTCACAGATCCCCATCAATTCCAAGAATGAAGGACACCCAAACCTGGGGGTACTACAATTTTGTAAGTAGTTTCGTATTGTTTTATATTTTTATGTATTTTTAATGCTTCTGGTCATTAATTCCATTAAGAAGTGGATGGCAAGAGTAAGTAAGGAACAGGGCTAACCACCCTGTTCCTTCCCTCTTGGTAGGAGTGAGCTAGTCCTACTACTGAGAGGGTGCCCTTTATGGATAGGAAGGACACTCCACAGCTCCTGTTTCTAAAAAAATTATCCACTGAAAATGTATTTAATCAAGCCCTTAAGTGAAGCTTTGCGGAGAAAGACAACAATGTGAGCTACTACATTGGCATTTACAGCACTGCTATTAGGTGAGGGACTATGGCTATGACACCAATCACCAGATTACCACGAGGTCAGCACTGCTAAACTGCAGCCATCTAACCTGCCTCCATATTCCTTGCTAGTGGCAGAGAGAAGATTGCTTTCAAAATCTGCTGCTATTAAAAGTATTTGAAGTTCTACATTGCTATTAGTAAAAATGACTTTGCAATGTAATTCTAGCATCATTCTTCAATACTGGGGGCGTATCTAAAGGTTCATGGGCCCTGGTGCAGGAGTTCAGCTTGGGCCCCCCTTCCCTTAGTGCTTGTTGGCAAGGGAGCACATAGCCTTCCTTCTGCTAGAAGCAAACATTGAAAGGGCACCCCTGCAATCTAAATTCTTGACCTAACCCCTTCCCTCCAGCCAGAGGTGTAAATTGACCAGCATGCACTTACTATAATGCCAGTGTCTTATGTGGCACAAGTGTTTTTGGGCCCCCTAAGGCTCCTGGGCCCGGTAGCGACTGCTACCTCTGCACCGCCTATAGCTACGCCCCTGTTCAATACTACATATCCACTGCACAGATCCCCAGGGAGCAATGGCCTGAGGGAGTACACCATGACACACTTCATCAGGGCCACTACCACTCCTAGCCTCTGCAATGGCTCCTCCAGTGCTCTCTGCAATTATGTAAAGTTCAAAGGGGTTTGATTGCTAAGACCACTGCTAGAGCAAAGTGATTGGGCCATAATGCAGTGAGCATGTCATGAAGACTATAACTCTACCATTAAAAGATTGTTTTGTTTTAAGTAATTGCATTTTTTTATGTGTACTACGTCTAAACAAGATTTTGAAATCACAACACCCTTATAAAAAAGAAAAACTGGTGTAGTCCTGTCTTGATGCAAAAACTCAACTTGTAGAGAAAAGGTATTGCATTTTCATGAGCCTTTAAGATACTTGCTTAGTTGTAGAAAGGATAGTTTTGATGACACAGTGCCACCTAATGGAAACTGAGAAAATGTACACGGAAATACTCATAGAAATAAGGAAAAGTCTAGCATATATTTCATACTTTGAGATGCTTTATGTGTTGATAGATGTCTGCATTGTATCTTTTATTTTTCCTTTTTTTTTTTTTTTACTCACCGGTATAAAATTATATGGACCAATTATTCATGTTGCAGAAACCTTTCAAAATGATTAATTGTGGCTAGACAAAAAGAAGTTGGTTTGTATTATTGCCGCCTTATAGTAATAAAATGTAACATAAGCTTCCAATTGTTAATTGACAGGACGGCTGTCCACTTTTCATTTTCAATGTGCGTTCAATGTACACCTTAAACATGTAGAAAAACTTTAATTTATCCTTATCTTAATTTGTCTTTATATTTAAACCTATCTACGATAGACTGCTATATATGATTGTCAAGTATATATTTTTTGCAGCACAGAATAGCATGGTATGCTACACTATTCTATAATAATTTTACTGTATTCAAATGTATACACTTGACAGATGTGAACAGTTCCTTAGTTGTAGGTAGGGTTTAGGTATGTATATAATTGAATAAGTGCTGGTCCCCAAAAGGTATTACATCAAGTCCTCCCCTTAGCTATGGGACTGAGTCAGCAAGAGATTTTAATTTTCAAATGACTACCCTAATCCTTGAAGATAGCAGACCTCCTTCTGGATATTGCTTACTATCCTATGAAATCTACGCATTCAATTAAACATTCTAACTAGAGTGGAGTGAATCAAAGTTCACCAAGTGGACTTAGATCAGAATTTCAGGGAAAATTCGATTCGCCGTGAAGCCCAATTTCTTCGTGCTTCATGGTATTGAACTAATTTTCTTAATTGAAGATCCCGCACAAAATCTCGTGCACTGGCCAGCGTGATGATGTTATCACGCACCGTGCGGGATTTCACGCTGGAACTTCAAGCAAGATAACCACTGCAGGCTCTTCGCTATCAAATGGATAAGGTGATTTTTATTTTTTTTTTTTTAACAGATTAACTCCTGACAGCCCTCAATGGTCATCTCAGATGCTGCGATCAGCAATGAAAGAGGATCTGAGTGGTTCAATGATGGGGGGGCGGTGCAATCGCCGTTCCCGATCTTTGCGCCCACTACAAAGAAATCCGCTTCATGACAAACAATTTCGTCACAAAGCAAATAGAAGTTTTGAGAACGTCGCTCATGTCTAGTTATAACAGCCATTAATGTTCTAAATATAGAAAGATATTTAAATTTTTATTCTGGTAGAGCTGTTTTTGTTTTCTGTTTTGGTTCCATATTTACAGCTCCTGCTGCCCTAAGTCCTGAGGTCCTGAGGACATAAAAACTTTTTTTTTAGGTAGGGGGTAGGAAAAAAGTAATTTTGTCATTGATTCACCGTGCATTATTAATAACATAATAACTTCATTCTGCAGGTGATGAAAAATTATACATTCTTTTATGTTTCACAAATTTTAAGTCAAAACATATTTTTTTTTTTTGTGTTGACAAAGCTGTGCGTAGGGATGAACTGCAGTTTTCAATTATAATATTTCTGGGCACCTATGACTTTTGGTTTGTGTTATATTCATTTTTTTTCTTTTAGGCTAGGAGATAAAAAAAACTGTAGATTCTCATTGGTTTCTATTTTACCCATTTAAAGAGCGGGATAAATGGCAAGTTAGGCTGGCTACTACTGTAGTGCTCAGAGCTGATCCTTCTGTCTATACACACAGATAAAGTCACACTCATTGGGCCAGATTTATCACGACTCTGACAGCTCACTCCACTTTAACATATGGCTAAAGTCAGTTTTAGCCAAGTCAGATTTATGAACGGCCCTTTAAGACTGTAATAAATGTGGTTTGACGGTCGCAGTTTATCCGTCAGTAAGCAGCTTTACAAAAGTCGCAAGTTTTTATGAAAAAGTCGCAAGTTTTTATGAAAAAGTCGCATGTTCTATTAAAAAGTCTCATAAGATAAGCATGGTCCTCACTGGAGTGAAATTGCGACTTTTTTGCGACTTTTTAAATAGTCCCAATAGTAAATCTGTCTAGAGGTTCATTTACATAAGAAAACACGCCCACTTTCAGAAAACTGGCGAGCATAGTGCAGAGTAGAAAAAAGTCGCAAATTTTTGCGCAGTTTAAGGAATTGCGCAAAAATTTGCGACTTTTTCACTCCATTATTCTGACTTGAGCTAATGATAAATCTGGCCCAATTGTGTTTCCTGCTACTGCCTCCTCTGTCTCCAGAGCACACTCAATATTGCAACACTACTTCTGCATCAGTGTCAGGCTCTGCCTTGGCCTACACTGATGCTGGGCTGGAAGCCAGGAAACTTTGTTAACTGGTGACCAGGAAATTTGTAGGTGTTCATTGGTGAACTTATTCACAGCAGCCTTATTCATTACTTGGCTTAGGATGCTTACATGCTTAAATTTGGCACTTTTTTGCTTAATTTGCAGTAAACAAAAAATGCCAGGATAGCCACAGTTTATTTTCTGGTCATATTCTAGCATTTGTTGCACACATTGGCCCAGATTTACTAATCTTAAAGATGGCATAAGCTTAGAAAGGCTGTTTACACCGGCATCAGATTTATCACAGTGGCTCAGATACTTTTCTCTGATGCTGTGCCAACTATTGGTTGGTTTACTTTGAGACAGATTTTTATGGTAGAATTGTGGCACAGTTTTGGTGCAAAATGGTACATCTCCGGCCCATCCCCTTCCCTGCAAAGCTACACCCCTTTTGGATAAGCTCAACCCCCTGGTTGAGCAGGTCAGAAGAAAGTGTGGAAACCATAGATGCACCAAACTGTGCAAATTGGTGCAGACATATTAGTAAATTTGGGCCAGTGTGTCTTAGCAGTTACATTTTCTTCATGGTGTTTTTTCCCTTATAGAGATACACAAGGATGGGATGCAAATTTTTAACAACAGGTTCCCTACTCAATGGCGGACACATGATGTCACGACACATATTTACATATACATACACCACATATATGCAACACACATAAATACACCATATACCTGGCACACATACATAAATACACTATATATACACTACACACACATACCACCCAACTAAGGAGCTAAACTATCAGCGGCGTGCGAAGCAATGGAAGTTAACATGTACAGCTGCCCTGCCACCACCAGAGCACCCGATCGGGATTCAGCTGGTAACATAGTTCTCCGATCCAATTGTAATTTTAACAACCGGATCTGGAGAACTGGAGGGAACTGGCTGAATACCATGCCTGGAAATACAGTTGGAAAAGCACCTGAAAAAAATGTAAAGCTACAGCATGCTACATTTTTTGAAAAGTAATAAAAAAAAAACACCACCTAAGGCTACTTTCACACTAGCGTTCGATCGGATCCGTTCTGAACGGATCCGATCATAATAATGCAGATGGAGGCTCCGTTCAGAACGGATCCGTCTGCATTATATTGGCATATAAAAGCTAAGTGTGAAAATAGCCTCGGACGGATCCGTCCAGACTTTCAATGTAAAGTCAATGGGGGACGGATCCGCTTGAAGATTGAGCCATATTGTGGCATCTTCAAACGGATCCGTCCCCATTGACTTACATTGTAAGTCTGGACGGATCCGCACGCTTCCACACGGCCAGGCGGACACCCGAACGCTGCAAGCAGCGTTCAGCTGTCCGCCTGTCCGTGCGGAGGCGAGCGGAGCGGAGGCTGAACGCCGCCAGACTGATGCAGTCTGAGCAGATCCGCATCCATTCAGACTGCATCAGGGCTGGACGGAAGCGTTCGGGTCCGCTCGTGAGCCCCTTCAAACGGAGCTCACGAGCGGACCGACGAACGCTAGTGTGAAAGTAGCCTTATTCATAAAAATGTCAGAAAGGGCCTATATTTCATATTTCTCATAGACCTTCAGCTAATATCCTGAGCTGGCATTCTTAAAGTTAAAAAGGTCACCAAAAATGCAGGTATAAAAATCACCACTAAAAACACAAAAGTGCAGAAAAAAATGGTAGAAAAAAAACCTATGTGTTGAAAAAGTACCCTAATAAATGTATTTGGCTGTGTCATAAAAACTATTCAGAAAATCGTCCAACTGCACATCTGATTCCTGCCTGTCAGAGGACCAAAAGGTGAATTATTATCCGTATACACTCACAATGTTCAATGTGCACTGGGTATGCAAATAGTATACTGTGATGTGTATGCAACATAAATAGGTTGTATAAATGTAGACCCACTCGCTAAAATGTGCCATTCATTAAGTCCCCAAACACTTTCATGAACTGAGATATGCCACATGTGTGGCATATATCAGTTGCAGATAGTGTCGCACGCCATTTTGCAGCAAAGTCTACAACGTATCCCTGCGTACGCCACTTTTCTGACAGATTGAGAAAAAAGGGTGTGACATGGGCGGGGAGGAGGGCAGGTTGGCAGGCTCATCTCATTCATCATTTCTAGGCCAGTTTTATGCCATAAAAATTGGCTTAAATCTAAGCAAGCAAGCAAGGGAGTTGGTGTAGATTTAAGTCACACGTCCTGCTGGAGGAAGTGCCATAGTTATGCATAACTTTGGCGCTTTCTCCAGCAGTACAGACACATTTAAAATGAGTCCCTATGTTCACACATAGTAGAAATTTCTGAAACTGGAAAAATCCATTCTATATTTTGGGGTTAGCAGGACTCTCACTGTCTGCCCGAGGAGTCCTGTCATGATTTCCTCCTTATTAAGAGGTCTTATATGATGTCCCCACACCTGAAAAATACAGGCAGATACTTATCCAGCATTCTGTACCTTCACAGAGATTTCTGACTCAATGATGTTGAGATCAGGTCTTTGTGGAAGCCATATGATCACTTCCAGGACTCCTTGGGGGAGATTTATCAAACTGGTGTAAAGTAGAACTGGCTTAGTTTCCCATAGCAACCAATATTCCACCTTTCATTTTCCAAAGGAGCTGTAAAAAATGAAACGTGGATTCTGATTGCTTGCTATGTGCAACTAAGCCAGTTCTACTTTACACCAGTTTGACAAATTTCCCCAGGGAGTCCTGGAAGTGATCATATGGCTTCCACAAAGACCTGATCTCAACATCATTGAGTTTGTCTGGTATTACATAAAGAGACAAAAGGATTTAAGCAAGTCTACATCCAAAGAAGATCTGTGGTTAGTTCTCCGAGATGTTTGGAACAATCTCCCT